>NW_028317964.1:5043653-5347500 GCF_062004578.1 Staurois parvus | reverse complement strand
CATCTCAGTGTTTCTGGAAGTGCACTTTTATAATAACTGATTGAAGTAACATAGTGAGCGTAGCAATGACTAAACTGAACGTCCAGACTTTTGTCCCAAACACCCAAGATATAGGTGAATTTAAAGTTGAACTTCAGAAAAAGTAGGGCTGGCCATACATGGCTCAAGTTTACTCAGGGCCTGGGTCCGAACATGGGACCTATGCTGTGTTGGGCAATGTCTCTTCTTGCTGAGCCACTCAGAATGCTGGATAGCCCCTTGGACAATTCCTTGAATGATCCTGCCTTGACCTTGTTTATCGCGAACCTTGAACCCTTTGCTTCTCCAATGAACTTTCTGATTTAAGCCATATTTCTGCACCTCCTGTTTGCCAGATTGTTGTGCTCTTTCCAGCCAATACCTCACTTTTGTCTTTCCTGCTGCCATCCATATCTTTGCTACCACTTGTTACAGACCCTTGGCTTGTTCCTCAACTACGCTTTTGCCTGATCCCAACCTGCGGCTACTTGTCGAGCGCTCCCTCCTCTCCCCTGCAGCCTCACTGACAAAGGGATCATGTGACCAGAGTGGACTATAATTATGTAAGTATACAGATTTCTTTTACACAGGTTACGCAGGATAGGTAGCAGTGGGGAGGTGGGGATGTCTTTAAGCATCATTAGAATCAGGCTGGAATTCCACCTTACCTGCTCATTTACAGTATATCTAAGCAGTTTTACTTACTCAATCCTCCACTCCTACAGGCTCCTTGACAATGCTACATTGGTCCCAGTAGGACTAATGTTCCCCCCGTTCCCGATGTTCTTACCTTCAGAGAATCTGAGCTGTAAGGGGTCCCACAGCCAGTCTAGCTGTTCATGGATTTGAAATCCCCGCTCTTCTCTCTCATCTCTGTAAAGACCAGATTGATTCTGATTCTTCAATGCCATCACAGTAAATCGATCTGAAAGCTCTGTACAAAGAAGAGTGGGGATTTCAAATCCCTGGACCACTGGGCTGGCTGTGGGAGCCATGACCGCTCAGGAGTGGCTAAGGTAAATACGTGCTTCTCAAATACAGGGGGAGACTAAGGGGAAGGACGGGTGTACGGTGTTAGCTCACATTTACAGTTTTTCTGTGTTTGGGTGCATTGCACAAGATTTAATATCTCTAGAGATTTTAAAGTCTATATCTAATCAAAACATCTCTTTTGGCTCGGTTTTTGGATGTATTGGGAAAGGATAACAACCCCTGTCAGGTTTTCATTGCCATCCATTGCTTTGTTAGAGAGATTTTTCTTTAACAGGAAGCCTAGGACCCTCATTGCTGCTTATATCGTTGTTTGAGATTTTCTCTCACTTCCTGTCTTGTAACGTTGTCACAGTAAGTTGGAGAAAACGTTCTAAAGGAGCCCTGGATGACCGTAAAAACCTGACAGGTGTCCTTATTCTTCTCCACTCTATCCAAAACCAAGAAAACAGGTTTTGGCTGTAGCCTTCATCCACCTAGACTGGAACAAGTAAATTCCAATAAATCCTATGTTTAGGACCTAGGAAAATGGTGTTGGGTACATTGGATACACCTTTTGTGGTCTGACACGTTTCCATGCATCACCTTTGAAATAAAAGATGCAGTAAATAGGACTTTTTTTATAGTTACATAGTCTGGCTGAAAAAAGACAAAAGTCCATCCAGTTCAACCATTAAATAACAAAAAAAAAGTTGATCCAGAGGAAGGCAAAAAAAAAAAACAGCAAAGCATGATCCAATTTGCTCCTGCAGGGAAAAATATTCCTTCCTGATCCCCCGAGAGGCAATCGGATGTTCCCTGGATCAACTTTACCTATAAATGTTAGTATCCAGTTATATTCTGTGTATCTAAGAAAGAATCCAGATCTTTTTTAAAGCAATAGAAGTAAAAAAGGTGAAGTGGGGCCTTATAGTGACCTTGTTCTGTATTTTAAAATTATAAATGTCTTGCATAAGAATAGGCACCCCAAAATGTCTGTGAATAACCCAGCAAAGTTTAATCAGTGTTCCTGTCTGATGTACTGTAGTTTACCTTCATTACCAGAGCATGTCTTCCTTTAAAGCAGAGCTTAACTGTTGGAGAACCACAAAATGAAAATACTATTTAATTCATTTTTCTTTTACAAAAGTTTTATTGACAATAAGCAAATTGTGCACACAGAGGAAGCCAACAGAGGCCATGTCAACATTTCAGGTAGTAGGAAACGTATACATTAACTGGATGAGGTATTGGGGACGTAGCCAGAGATGGTACAACAAAATCTATATGTAAACACATTTAACCCTTTCCTTGCCAGGTCTGTGCAGCGTATGGACCTACAGAACTGCTTCTAGCTGGCCAGGTCTGTACAAACCTGAATTCCTCCTCTGTTATAAGCTCACGTTCACTTCAGTGACCATAAGCCTATAGCAGAATTGTTCAGCAGATGCCCCCTCCCCCACCTCTATCTCCTAATTCCTCTCCCAAACCTCCACCCACCTGTGCTGTCACCTAAAATGCCCTCCACCCCCCTAACTCTCCCTTACCCTGCTCTTCACTTACCCTACTCTAATCCCCCCCCCCCCTCCACAGCACCGGAAACCCTGATGCCCTTGTGGCTTCCCTCCTTTGCCCTCCCACCGCCATAGAGGGATCAAGCAGCCAAAATAGATCACACTCCAACCCCCCCCCCCCAACTTCCCTTCAGTGCCCCCCACCTCCCCAAAGCTGCTAGCCGTCTCTCCCTCCCACCAGCTGCAGTTGCTGACAGATCGCTGTCAGCATGGAGAGTGTGATGGAGGGGTAAACATGTTTTTAACAGCCCCCTACCTTTCCCGTAAGGGGGGGTGGGGTGGTAAAAATGCGCTCTTTCTATCCTGAAACAATACAGTCAGCGATCACCACAGACACACTGTCAGTTTATGAATGAAACATTTCATGAATGAATTAGGAGTCTGACTCCTATCTTATTCACCTTCAGTGCAGCTCAGGATGCAGAGAAAGGGGCTGTCTTCGGTAAAAACAAGAGACATTAGAGGTCTGTTTAGACCCCTGATGTCGCTCCAAAGCCCCCCCTTCAAAAAAAAAAAATTTACAGAAAAAATTAAATAAATGTACCTGTGAAAAAAAGGCTCCATGTACACTGAAACGGTTTTCTGTTAAACGCGTGTAAACGCTGTACAATGTTTAACTGTGTTTACTCGCTTTCAACCGCGTTGCACACTTGGACATTTATTAATTTTTTTTTTGTTTACAAACGATTTTATTTTTCAAGAAGTAGACTGTAAAATGACATTACTACTTCAAACGGTGTGTAAAACAGTAACAAGGCACGACTGGGGCGTACATTTCAAAAAGGCACAGTCATATAGAGTAAAGAAAGAGTTAAAAGAAGAAGAGAGAATAGAGTTTAAGTACATGAGCAATATAAATTAGGAGATAGGCAGAGTTATACATCTACCAATAGAGTAAGTCAATCAACCCAAGACATTTATTAATTTTAATGGCCAGGGTATTTGCCATTGAAATTTATAAACTCCCAAGCGCCAAACAGGGTTAGCGCTTTGGTGCATTTAGGTCCGTTTTTGCAACGTTTAGTGTTTTTTTTTTTTTACCACAACGGTCCTCTCCTGAACGCAATTCTCTTGCGCTCAGGCAAGGGACGTTTAGCTGGCCCTAAACTCTGCTGATGTTAAACTCTGATAACAAAGTCTATGTGTGCATAGACACATAGGCTTTTATTGAGTTAAGTTCAGGGCTGTTGGCAATAAAAGTTGTAAAAAACCCCCCAAAAAACATAGGGTAGATTAGATGCATCTAAATCTCCCTTGCCTCTGAAGCCCGATCCATATTCTGATTGTGCTGCAGTGGCTACTAAGAGGTGGTGAGGAAGCTATGCGACTCCTCTTCACAGTCTGATGTAACTTCATTGCCTATCGCAGCTTAAGGGGGGGGGGTGTTTAGCAGGTGGCAAAAACGCAGCTCAACTATGCATTTTTGCTGCCACCAACCACAAGTCTTAACAAGACCTCAGGCCTTGTTCACATGGGGCATAATACAGCGAGGCCATGTTTATCTGCACAGGGATGCACAGGTTTTCAGGCAGTACCTTTTGGTGTAATTTGGGACACAGCAGCTTCACGGGAATGCACAGGTTTTCCGTGCATTCCTGTACAGGCAATCCCATCCATATCAATTAGGATGCAGTGGCAGCATCAACATATGTGAATAATACGAACACTCCCAAAAAATTAAACAATAACCTAAACAGAAAAGATAAACTACTTTCACCCTTGAAAGTGATATAATCAGCAAAATGTTCTTTTCATTTCCCCTCTATACCTTTTCTTAACTAAATCTATAAAGATATCCAAACTTAAATGTGTAATCTTAATTACCCCAAATACACATCTATCAACAACAAACATACAATAAAATAAAGTACAATACAGTAAGATGAAATAAAATAAAATAAATAAATAAACTTAGTGTCCAAAAAATGTCCTTTTTCTATATACAACAAGTCCAAATCACTTTTTCTCCACTTCAATTGCTTCTCCTTGTGATATTTTATATGAAATTTCCAATACGATGATCCAGTTGAACAAACCTCAAAAAAATATATAAATCGCAAATAGTGTATTATCTTATTACAAAAATTTAATTGTGCACTATGTGTCATGCATACTCCAACACAAAGTGTTCAAGCAGTGAAAAACGAGAAAAAAAAGTATATATATATCTATAATCTATAAATATGCTCTAAATGTGCACCAACAATATATCTCGAAGCACATACCAAGTGCATCTATATAATGTGACAGTGAACTCAAAACACTGCAACCAATATTCAAAATGTGAATCAAATCAGCCAGTGTAAAGATGACCACTCCAAACTGGTGCTGCAAATGAACAATTACCCTATGGAGGTAATAACCCCCTTTCTGGAATGGTAGATAACTGCACCTCCAATTTTCTCAAACTTCCATTACACGTATACCCATATCCTTTCGGTATATCTCCATATCCCTCATAAGGTGAAACAGGCAGTTAGAGACTGAGTAATAAGGGTACAACACTTTTATTACATCCACTTACATAAAAAACTCCAGCTTTCGGCTGTTTAGCACATGGACAGGCACTTTCCTGGAGAAAATCGCATTTTCCCTAATCAAAGATGGCCGCACACCTACTTCCGGTCTAGCGTAATTGCGTCATACGTCACGTGTCCCGACGCGTTTCGTCACTTCCTGGACTTTGTCATCAAAGGAGAGTCAATTGGTTTATGAAGTAGAGCTTCATATGGGTATTTTACGATTGGAGTGAAGTAGTGTACGTAGTAGCGCATAAACCCTGATCCACAGTCTGCTCATCCTTGGACACATCCACCAAATGTGCGCCGCGCCATCGTGCCTGTTTGGGCACAACCACAAAAGCATGGAGAATACTGTGGAATAATGCATGCCAAACAGACTGGGGCATAGTACCGGTGGTACAGTATTTTGTACACATTTTCCAAAATTAATATGTTCTTGGAACATTTAGCAATATTCTGTGTCCTGATCTGCCAGTTTTCTGGATCCAGCAAAGCCCTTAACTCACTTTCCCATTGGCGTCGATAGTTACTTGAGGTTTTCTCCAAGAGACAATAGCGGAATATACAAGCGAGATGATACCTGAAGAGCATGGGAATGACTTACAGACACTTTCAAAAGAAGTCAGGCTATAAGGTGGAGTTTGCGTATGAGGAAGTTTTGAAACAAAATCTCTAAGCTGCATGTAGCAAAAATGCTCTTGCAATGGAATATCATGGGAAGATCTGAGGGTATCGATGGTAAGTATCCGCATAGGGGTGAGGAGGGAAAGGACATTTTCAAAACCAGCATTGGTCCACCAATCAGTTTGGGCTGGATGATCAAGACCCCAGGGAAACAAGGGACAGCAGCTAAGCAATGGTAAATGCGGGGAGATTAAGTCAGCAGAGTACTTAATGAAGTCCCAAAGCTTAAGAGCGAAAGCCAAAATCTGATTTAGGTCGGGAAGCCGGGGGGGGGGGGGGGGGGGGGGGTTGGGTTATGGTATGCCAGTGGGACTGCATGGACCTCGATAAGCTCAAGGGAGGCCCGATGCAGTAAATGGGAAATGTCGTACAGGTGTGGGAAATGGGCAATGATAGCTACCAAATAGTAAGCTTGTAAGTTAGGGACGGACAGTCCACCAGAGATTTTGTGTGAAGAGAATCCATTTATGTATACGAGACTGAGAGGGACCCCAAATAAACTGTAGGATTTTCCGCTGATGAATTTGGAGTATGCTGGAGGGGATGGGAACTGGAAGGACTTGAAAGGTATACAGTAACTTAGGAACGTATGCCATTCAGACTGCATTAATTCTACGGAACCATGACAGACCATGATGTGACCACGATTCAAGCATGGAAGACAATTTCCAAAGAAAGGTGAGGGTAGTCTGAAATAGAGTCTCGTATGTTGGCTGCAAGCGAATATCAGATACAATAAAGTGGAAGACCATTGGAAAGAAAAAGCTTGCTGAAGGGCTTCGATAGTGGTTGCTGAAAGTGTTACCGATCTGAGTCTTCAGATTTAGTAGGGTTGACATATAAGCCTTTAAGGGAGGTTAGGAATCGAAAGAGATTTTGCAAGTATAGGTGGGGAGAAGTAATAGACATTAAGATGTCGTTGGCAAAAAATTAGATGTTATGGGAAGTACCTGCAACCTCCAAGCCTGTAATATCAGTATGGCAACGTATAGCCTCAGCCAATGGCTCAATAGCTAAAACAAACAACAAAGGAGAGTGGGGGAAACCTGCCTGGTACCTCTCTGGATAGTAACCAAAGGAGACTCCCCCCCCTCCCCCCCCAGAATCTCAAGCTGTGGCCATCTTGAGTAAGGGCAGATAATGTAGCATTTACTTCCTGGAATCCATCTGCCCTTGGCTCAGGCATGCAAGCAGGAGGGTGTGCTTAGCTGAGAAGGCCCCTCCTGCAGATGAAGGGAAAAATATTCCCATGAAGATTCCTGGCATGTTATGACATCATTTTGGCTTAGACCACAAACCAACTGAAGAAATGTGAAAAAAGGTTTAAAACAAGTAAATATATACTCTAGGGGCACAGATGATGTGCTTGTGGCTAATGGAGTAAATAAAAATTATTATTTATATTGTGGTGGTTGCTCTTTGGCACAACCTCTACTTCTAAAAGTTTGAAATGAAGTAGTTTAGACTGGACAGGATTATATTTGTCTGCAGGAAAAAACTCAAATGTGAAAAGCATATAGTACTGCAGACCTCAGCATGTACCATATTTTCTTTGTGCTTTTCTTTCCAAGCCTGTGGTTGCTTTGCTTTCGTTCTTTAAAAAAAAATCAAATCCACCTTTACGGTGTGGCTTCAATCTTCTTACAAGGTCCAATGAAGTCACCTTTGTGTGGTGCACGCTCCCAGATGACACTACAAACAATTCTCCCTATGTTGCATATGTCTGCAGAAAGAAACGCGTAGTCCCGAAGCCTGTGGCAGAAAGGCACTTCCCTGCTTCCCCCTCCTCTAAGTGAAGGATTGAAGGCAGCTGGAGCCTACACTGTCCCTTCTGAACCTCAATTCATACTATATCAGGTGACTTTGGGGTAGTGTGAATTTGGGTGTCTTCTGCTCTTCACTCATAGGGTAGCCTGTTCATTTTAGTGGGCTCTACTGCCCACTATAATCATGCCAAAGAACCGAATGCTCATTTTTAAGTTAAACACTTTTTTTAACCCTCACATTTTGCTCCATTTGCTGTGCGTTTTAATTGTTTGGGGAAAAAATGCATATCCTGCTTGGTGCATTTGGGGTGGAATTAAAGTGACTTTAAAGTTCATTTTTAAAAAAATAATAAACATGCCATGCTTACTTGCTCTGTGCAATGGTTTTGCACAGAGCGGACCTATTCCTTGTCTTCTGCAGTTCCACGCTGGCACTTTGGGCTCCTTCTCTTTTCTCTTGACCACCATAGGAAGCCGTCCATTGACACACCCAGTGCAACTTTGCCCTGCACCCCACTTCTCATCTTTGGTTTTGATTGACAGCAATGGCTACCACTGCTCTCACTGAGTCCAATGAGAAGGAAAAGAGAGAGCAGTGCCGCTGCTCTTGTACACAGTGCTGAATTGAGATCGAGCTCATCTAAGTATTTGGGGGGTGGGGGGGAAGCTGACAATAGAAGGTGTTTTACCTTAACCATTTGCTTCCCACCCGCATTTTATGGCAGGCAGGCGGCTCGTACAGGCCCAATCACGTACCTGTACGTCGGCAGTGGCTTCCGGGTCCCCCTTCCCTATCCGACCGTTTATCGCTGTGATTGGCCAATGATTCATGGCTGAGACCTACAAAGGGAACAAACATATTTAGTAAAAAGCAGCACACATTGCACATTGTTAGGCACACCGTTAACACTTTGATCGCTCCTAGATGTTAGCTCCTTCCCAGCCAGTGTCATTAATACAGTGACTGTGTATAGTATTAGCAATGATCACTGTATTGGTGTCACCTGTGATGTCACTGTCAGTATACCTCCCACACAGCGTCAGTTAGTGTCAGATTTCCCACTGTACTATCACAGTTACACTATAAGTCGCTGATCACTGACATTACAAGTATAAAATAATTAATAGAAAATTCCAGTATATAGTTAGGTCCATATATATTTGGACACAGGCACAATTTTAGTTTTTTTTCAGGTATTTACCAAAACATATTCAAGCTATAGTTATATAATGGATATGGGCTGAAAGTGCTCACTCTCAGGTTTAATTTGAGGGTATGTACATCTAAATTGGACGAAAGGTTTAGGAATTACAGCTCTTAAGAGTAGTCAATGCAGAGAATGCATGGAGATAAAAAAACACTTTCAGCCTTTACAACCACTTTAAGGCTAGGTTCACTGCTATGAAGGTTGCATTTGAGCCACTTCTGCATTGCGGTTTTGCCACGATTTTTATGTGGGTTTTTTTTACATTTTTTTATTTTTATTTACAGAAAAAAAAACACTGCAGCATTTCCAATGAAGTCTATATAACCAAAAACGCAACTTTTTTGCGTTCAAAAAAATCCATGACCCTTTCCAAAAAAACGCACCGGGTGAAGATGTGAACATGTCCCATGGGAAATCATGTTAAATGGACTGTACTGCGTTTCTGTAAAACGTTGCGGAAAACTCTTAGGTGTCAACCTAGGGCAGTGTTTCTCAACTCCAGTCCTCATGGACCCCCAACAGGTCATGTTTTCAGGATTTCCCTCAGATGAAACAGCTGTGGTAATTACTAAGGCAGTGAAACTAATCAAATCACCTGTGCAAAATAATGGAAATCCTGAAAACATGACCTGTTGGGGATCCATGAGGACTGGAGTTGAGAAACACTGACCTAGGGTCACAATGAGTGGCAGCACATTCATGATGTGTTTTCATGCATTTCACAATGGGGGGTTGCTGTAATAAAACAGGAAAGTATAAAATCCTGGTGCAGCTGTGCATGGTAGCCAATCAGCTTCTAACTTCAGCTTATTCATTTAGGTTTTGACAATTAACTCTTGGAAGCGGATTGGTTTCTGTGCAGAGCTGCACCAGCTTGTGCACTCTTCAGATTTAGTGAAGTTCACACAGGTTTAGTGAAGTTCACTCTTTCAGCTAATTCCGCCATCCACATATTCGGAGTGGATGGGGGAATCACCCCCACTGAGCTCTTGTATTCTGCCAGACTGGAGCCTTTAGTAAGTAGTATAGCAGAGATATCTAAATTGAGATTGCTTTAGGTTCAGTTCACACTAGCTTTATCAGCAGGTGTCAGACAGGCGTTTGGGAAGCCTTTTTAAACGCCTATGAAAATTCTGCACATGGCAGCACACAGTGCTGTTCACACTGAAGCGTTAGCGGCGTGGAAAAACTGACGCCTCGTGTCCAGTCAGGAGGAGTTATAGCCTCCCATTCAAGTCTATGGTGCCGCTCTGCAAACGCCTGGCAGGCGGGTGCGGTTGCGACACAGTTGTGAGGTAGCTGCGAAGCGTTAATACCATTTAACTTCATTATAGGCGTTTGTGGTGCGGTTTTAACGCTTGGCAAATGCCTATCAACCGCCTCAAAACCGCGCATAGGGCGTTTGAGGAGCATTAAAAATGCTTCCCTAACGCCTGTCAAACGCTATAGGGGCATTTGGCAAGAGTTAGAAATGAAGTCAAGTGTGAATGAGCCCTTAGGCTAGTTGGACCTATTGGAGTAGATTTACTAAAAGTGGAGCTCTCAGAATCTGGTGCAGCTGTGCCTGGTAGCCAATCAGCTTCTAGCTTCAGCTTGTTCAATTAAGCTATGGCAATAAAACCTGTAAGCTGATTGGTTTCTATGCACAGCTGCACCAGATATTGCCTTCTCCCGTTTTAGTAAATCAACCCCACAGCACGCATGAGACAAAAAACGTACTAGGGGATGTTTTGTTTAAATGGAATTAATTTATTTTAAAAAGCTTGGAGCGTTTAGCAATACACATTTAAAAATGCCTGGGATAAAACGCATTCTGATGTCAATTAGATTTCACAATCATTTGCACGCTTGTATATGATGGCTTTTACAATGATCACTTTTGTGATTGGTTGGTTATTTAAACAGATAAAGATTAGGGCGTTTTGCTACGTTGGGACCACTAGATGGCAGTGTGTCGTTCTGTATTTTTTACATTTTTAATTTTTTTTCTAGGCTGTAGAAAGCAGCATGACCTCATGGATTAGCAGTAGGGTAATTATCTGCTGCTGAGCACTGGTTTGTGTAGACTTCTAGAATGTAGCTTTCCTGACAGCCTGTAAGAGATGTATTGACTTCCGCCCTGACTGGCTTGCTGTAACCCTTGTGCTCCTAATGGGCACTGTGTACTCTAAACAATTAAAAAGAAATATTCTCAGTTTGTAAGTGCTATTTATTTTTCCTTCCATGAATTGTAAATCATATGGGCATGGTTTATTGAAATGTATGATTTCTCAAGACGTATGCTTTTTAATGAAGTAGATAGGTGGGATCTGCCGTAGGGTCTACATCAGTGCATTGGACACCTGCGTCGATGTTTCTGAATATTAAAATGGAACTAAAGCTTGAAAGTCAATGTTGTGTAGGCCCATGGCGACTCCACAGCATTTTCAGAAATATTTCACATAATGCAGATAAACAATAAAACTTTGTGTCTCCAGCACTTTCTGGCCTGAAGAGCTGCTTTATGGATTCATTTTAGGAGATTTTAGCCATCAAACTGAGTCTAGGTTCACACCTATGCATTTTCCAGAAACGCACAGCAGTCCATTTAACATGATTTCCTATGGGACAGGTTCACATCTGTGCATTTTCACCTGGTGTGTTTTTTTGGAAAGGGTCAGGGACTTTTTTAACCACTTCCCGTCCGGCCCATGTGCAGGAGCAGTGCAGGAGCGGGAGGCCATTTATAAACGTCCTCCCTCATTCCCTGCCTGAACACTGATCACTGTACGGGACCTCTGTGTGAGGTCCCGATCATGTGCTCACTGATTGGCCAATCAGTGATCACATGAATAGTAGTAAGCAAGATGTCACTTCTGACATCATTGCTTACTACTAGTGAAATCTGTGAATGATCACAGAGGACACATGGTACAAGGCTATTTACAACAGCCTTGTACCATGTGACAAGCTGTGACCAATTACAGCTCGCACAGTATTTCACAATGGCTGCAGGAATGCAGCCAGAAAGTAGGAGAAATTATTGCTTTTACTTTGGGTGTAAAAGCAATCAGTGTAATAAAAAAAAAATCTTCATCACCCTCCACAAGTAGTACAGTGTCACTATGGTGACACTGTACTGCTAGGGTGACAGTGATGTTTAAATAAAAAAAAAATTAATATACAAAAAATAAATACAAATGTAAAAAAAATTTTGAACAATTATAATTTTTGGTTATAAACTAATTTGGTTTATTTTTTTGTTTACTAAAAAGATAACTGAATATATTTTGGCCAAGATTTATGAAGAAAGATTATTTGTTTTTCTTATAAAATTTTGCAAATACTTTTTTCAAAATGTTTGGACTTTTTTCATTTATTTAGCAAAAAAAAAAAATCCCAGCGGTGAATAAATACCACCAAAGTAAAGTTTTATCTGTCTCAAAAAAATGCTAAAAAATTTATATGGGTACAGTTTTGCATGACCGCGCAATTGTCATTCAAAGTGTGATAGCACTGAAAGCTGCAAATTGGCCTGGACTCGAAGGGGGTAAACGTATCCGGACTTGAAGTGGTTAAACACAAAACATTGCATTTTTGGTTCTATAGACTTCAATGCAGACGCTGCAGAAAAGCATATAGTGCGTTTTTGATGCATTGTATGCTGCCCAGCAACAAGTTGAAAAAGAAGAAAAAACGCATGTGCAAAAATGCAAATCGCACCACAGAAACGGATCAAACGCAAACTGCATAGGTGTGGACCTAGCCTTAAAGTGTTACTAAACCCACAACAGTAAAATCAGTCTGTATATGCAGTAAAGCATACTTGTTATACTCACTGTGGAACCTAAGGGGTTAATCCTCTGCATTGTGCAAAAAGGCTGTTTGATCCTGTATTATTTTCTCCTTGTCTTGTTCAAAGGTCCACGTCTATTCTCCTGATAAGACAGACTGAACTGTAGCTATTCTGTACATGCTCAGTTTAGTGTGTATTGCTAAAGAGGTGTTTTTTTTTTTGTTTTTTTTTCTTGGGAGAGTGCATGTGATCAGCACAGGGCCAATCAGCACTGTCCAGAAAGACGTCAGGGGTTTTGCATCCTCTTAGAGCAGAAAAAACTGCTCCTACAAGTTTTAACATGTGTTCTGCTGGACACTGTTAAAAGTCACAAGATTACTGTAACTGCTGATGAAAAAAGGTATTTAGCAGTTTATATTTACTAAGATATTTGCATTTCCATGTTCTGTGTACTGTGGTAGACTAGATTTCAGGTACTTTATTTATTTCAGGTACTTGTATAGCGCCGTCAATTTATGCAGTGCTTTATATATATATATATATATATATATATATATATATATATATATATATTGTACATTCACATCAGTCCCTAACCCTCAAGGGGTGTACAATCTAAGGTCCCTAACTCACATTCATACATACACATACTAGGGACAATTTAGACAGTATCCAATTAACCTACCAGCATGTCTTTGGAGTGTGGGAGGAAACCGGAGTACCCGAAGAAAACCCACGCAGGCACAGGGAGAACATGCAAACTCCAGGCAGGTGGTGCTGTGGCTGGGATTCGAACCACTGACCCTAGTACTGCCAGGCAGAAGTGCTAACCATTTAGCCACTGTGCTGTCCGATGGAGTGAATGCAGGGTCCTGGGTTTAGTAAAACTTTAAACAACTGTCCTGCCGTCTTTCCTTTAGAGCAGTGGTCCCCAAGCTGCAGCCCAGGGGCCAGATGCCTCCCTTTGCTTTCCTTTTTGGCACAATTACTCACTCTAAAAATTAGTTTACAAAAGGTTAGCTAATGTGCACCGAAATCAACATCAGTGAATAAAGGGTTAATTGCATGATGTGCTGGAACCATATAGTGGCCTTCCTCAAAAAAGAACCAGGAATAATACAGGTGAAACTCGAAAAATTAGAATATCGTGCAAAAGTTAATTTATTTCAGTAATGCCACTTAAAAGATGAAACTAATATATGAGAGATAGACTCATTACATGCAAAGCAAGATCGTTCAAGCCGTGATTGTCATAATTGTGATGATTATGGCTTACAGCTCATGAAAATCCCAAATCCACAATCTCAGAAAATTAGAATATTACATGCAATCAATAAAACAAGGATTGTACATAGAACAATATCGGACCTCTGAAAAGTATAAGCATGCATATGTACTCAGTACTTGGTTTGGGCCCCTTTTGCAGCAATTACTGCCTCAATGCGGCGTGGCATGGAAGCTATCAGCCTGTGGCACTGCTAAGGTGTTATGGAAGACCAGGATGCTTCAACAGCGGCCTTCAGCTCTTCTGCATTGTTCGGTCTCATGTCTCTCATCTTTCTCTTGGCAATGCCCCATAGATTCTCTATGGGGTTCAGGTCAGGCGAGTTTGCTGGCCAATCAAGCACAGTAATCCCACGGTCATTGAACCAGGTTTTGGTGCTTTTGGCAGTGTGGGCAGGTGCCAAGTCTTGCTGGAAAAAGAAGTCCGCATCCCCATAAAGCTCTTCTGAGGAAGGAAGGAAGTATGAAGTGCTCCAAAATCTCCTGGTAGACGGCTGCGTTGACCCTGGACTTAATGAAGCACAGTGGACCAACACCAGCAGATGACATGGCTCCCCAAATCAACACAGACTGTGGAAACTTCACACTGGACTTCAAGCATCTTGCAGTGTGTGCCTCTCCATTCTTCCTCCATACTCTGGGTCCTTGGTTTCCAAATGAGATGCAAAAGTTGCTCTCATCAGAAAAGAGGACTTTGGACCACTGAGCAACAGACCAGGTCTGTTTTTCTTTAGCCCAGGTAAGACGCTTCTGACGTTGTTTGTTGTTCAGGAGAGGCTTGACAAGAGGAATACGACATTTGAAGCCCATGTCCAGGATCCGTCTGTGTGTGGTGGCTCTTGATGCACTGACTCCAGCCTCAGTCCACTCCTTGGGAAAGTCCCCAACACTTTTGAATGGCCTTTTCCTGACAATCCTCTCCAGGCTGCGGTCATCCCTGCTGCTTGTGCACCTTTTTCTTCCACACAACTTTCTATTAATGTGCTTTGATACAGCGCTTTGGGAACATCCAACTTCTTTTGCAATTACCTTTTGAGGCTTTCCCTCCTTATGGAGGGTGTTAATGATGGTTTTCTGCACAACTGTCAGGTCAGCAGTCTTTCCCATGATTGTGATTCCTACTGAACCAGACTGAGAGAACATTTAAAGGCTCAGGAACCCTTTGCAGGTGTTATGGCTTAATTAGCTGATTAGAGTGGGACACTTTGAGCCGAGAATATTGCACCTTTTCACAATATTCTAATTTTCTGAGATTGTGGATTTGGGGTTTTCATGAGCTGTAAGCCATAATCATCACAATTATGACAAATCACAGCTTGAACTATCTTGCTTTGCATGTAATGAGTCTATCTCATATATTAGTTTCACCCTTTAAGTTGCATTACTGAAATAAATGAAATTTTGCACGATATTCTAATTTTTTGAGTTTCATCTGTAATCTTTAAGGCCTGGTTCACATCTATGCTGGTGGTTGCGGGCTCTGGAATCGCAGCGATTCCCCCACCCGCAGTCAAAACACGCTGCTGTTTAAAAACTCACGGGACTGCCATTCATTGTGAGTGTCACACCCATGCAGCACATTTGCAGGTGCAGAAAACGCAGGGAAATCATGTTTTTAGAATGGTGCAGAAACCTTTTTTCTGCGGTGACACGGCAGACCATTCAAATGAATGGGCTGCAAACCTGCATAGATGTGAACCAGACCTCCGTAAATAGGCAGCACTCCAAACGGCTAATGTTTTGATTTTCATATCTTTATGAAAGAAAGCAGCATCTACAGACAAATCCGTACACCAGAGTACATGTACGAGATCTCCCCACTGGTCCTCCATCTAGACAAAGACAAACTCTCAGCTCCAAGCAACATATGCATTTTGATTAGGACAGGGAGGAGATCCAGGCTAATAGTACAGCAAATATCAAACATCAATACACATGGAGAGATAGCAGAAAAAACCTTCAGCTGACATGTGGACACCCGGGATCAGGCGGAGGTGGGAATCACAACATTTCGGAGTAAAAAACTGTTTCTCAAGTGAGATCCACCATATCTCTCTGTGTGTATGGATTTTGATAATTGCTGTACTATTAGCTTGGATCTCTTCCCTGTTCTAATCAAAATGCATATGTTGCTTGGAGCCGAGAGTTTGTCTTTGTATAGATAGAGGAACTGTGGGGAGATCTTGTACATCTATCCTGGTGTACTGTTTTGTCTGTATATATTGCTTTATTTCATAGAGATATGAAAATCAAAACAGCTGTTTGAAGTGTGGCCTATTATTTACTTACAATTACGTATACTGACAACATGATGTGCCACTATTCTTCCTGCTTACACCAGTGACAGAGTAACATTCTTCCCACTGACACCAATGATGGGGCACTATTCCTCCCACTGATACCAATGATGGGGAACTATTCCTCCCACTGACACCAGGGATGGGGCACTATTCCTTCCACTGATACAAATGATGGGGCACTATTCCTCCCATTGACACCATTGATGGGGCACTATTCCTCCCACTGACACCAATGATGGGGCACTATTCTTCCTACTGACACCAATGATAGGATAACTTTCTTCCCACTGAAGCCTCCATTAGAGCACTATTCCTCCCACGGACAACAATGATGGGGCAGTAGTCTTCCCATTACGCCTTTCCACTGAAACCTCCATTGGAGCACTATTCCTCCCACAGACACCAATGATGGGACACTATTCCCATCTCCTCCAATCCTCGCCGACTCTTCTCCACCTTCAACTCTCTACTCTCGCCACCCCCACCTCCACCCAGCACCTCACTCACTGCCCTTGAGATTGCCAATCACTTCAAAAACAAGATTGACACAATTCGCAAGGACATTGCCGCAACTCGCACGCCTTCTCAACCCGTCCCCTCTCACACAGCTACCCCCTCATCCCCCCTCCCCCTCGACATAACCCACAGGGACTTCGTCGCTGCTCAAACTCCCTCCAACCCCCTTCCCCCTCACTCAGCTACCCCCTCTACACCCCTCTCCCACGGCCCCACCACTGCTCTGACCTCCTCTCCCACCCCACCCTACATTCCTCATACTGAAGCTCCCCCAACACTCCGCACCTTTGACCTTACTACCATCGAAGAAGTCTCCAAGATCCTCTCTGATGCCCGCCTCACCACCTGCCCCCTTGACCCTATCCCCACACAACTCCTACAACCTCCCTCCCCCTCCATCCTACGCTCCCTCACCCACATCTTCAATCTCTCCCTCTCCTCCGGCACTTTCCCTTCCCCTCTGAAACATGCACACATCACCCCCATACTTAAAAAGCCCTCCCTGGACCCCAATGACCCGAACAACCTCAGACCCATCTCCCTGCTCCCATTTACATCTAAACTCCTCGAGCGCCTAGTCTACGCCCGCCTATGCTCTCACCTCAACGACAACAACCTCCTCGATCCCCTACAGTCCGGCTTCCGTCCCCTACACTCCACCGAAACTGCCTTACTCAAACTCTCCAACGACCTGCTAACCGCCAAAGCTAATGGCCACTATTCAGTGCTCCTACTCCTTGACCTCTCTGCGGCCTTTGACACAGTCGACCACCCCCTCCTCCTCAAAAAACTACACTCCCTCGGCCTCAGAGATTCTGCTCTCTCCTGGCTCTCATCCTACCTGTCACAACGCTCTTTCAGCGTTACCTATAATGCCACCACCTCCCTCTCACTCCCCCTCTCTGTTGGGGTCCCCCAAGGCTCTGTCCTCGGGCCCCTTCTCTTCTCCATCTACACCTCCTCCCTTGGCCAACTCATACACTCTCACGGCTTCAACTACCACCTCTATGCCGACGACACACAAATCTATCTCTCAACCCCCCACCTCACCCCCTCGGTCTCCGCCCGAATCACACACCTGTTGAGCGACATATCAGACTGGATGTCGCTCCACTTCCTTAAACTGAACCTCTCCAAAACCGAGTTTCTTGTCTTCCCTCCAGCCCGGACACCACCCCCCATTGACTTCTCCATCATGTCCAACAACGCCACCATCAAACCCGCCCCGCAGGCCAGAGTACTTGGTGTCATTTTGGACTCCAACCTATCCTTCCAGCCCCAAGTCCACTCTTTAACAAACTCATGCAGACTCCACCTCCGCAACATCGCCAAAATCCGCACGTTCCTAACTCCAGAAACCACTAAACAGCTCATCCACTCCCTCATCATATCGCGACTCGACTACTGCAACTCCCTCCTCACTGGCCTGCCTCGCCGCTGGCTATCCCCGCTTCAGTCCATCCTGAATACGGCTGCCAGACTCATTCACCTTTCCAACCGCTCCGTTTCCGCCACCCCCCTCTGCCAATCCCTCCACTGGCTTCCGATTGCGCAACGGATCAAATTCAAAATCCTAACGCTGACGTACAAAGCTGTCCACCATACTGCCCCGAACTACATCACTGACCTAATATCCAAGTACCGCCCAGCACGCACACTCCGCTCCTCACAAGACCTCCTTCTCTCTAGTTCCCTGGTCTCCTCCTCCCATGCTCGCCTCCAGGACTTCTCCAGGGTGTCACCCATCCTCTGGAACTCCCTGCCCCAACCCATCAGATTATCACCTACTCTCCTCTCCTTTAGGCGCACCCTGAAAACCCATCTCTTCAGGGAAGCCTACCCCGCCCCCTGCTAACTTGCCGACCTCCTCCACTCTTCCTACCACTCCATCCCCCACAGCTATCTCCTCCTGTGCCACCATCCCCTCCCTCCTAGATTGTAAGCTTGAAAGAGCAGGGCCCTCGATCCCCTCATGTTTTGCATTGTATTGGTATTGTTCTGTCACATGTTCTGTCCCCCTTTGTAATGTACAGCGCTGAGCGAACTATTGGCGCTTTATAAATACTGAATAATAATAATAATAATAATTCCTACCACCTATATCACCAACTGAACACTATCAATCCCAATGACACCAACGATAGGTACTATTCCTTCCACTGACATAAATGATGGGGCACAATTTCTCCCACTGACACCAGTATTCTTCCCACTGTCACCAATGATGGGTAATATCTTTCCCACTATATCAACATTAGAGCACTATTTCTCCCAGTGACACCGTTGATGAGGCACTACTTCTTCCATTGACACCAACAATGGGACACTATTCCTCCTACCTATACCATCAATGAAGCACTATTCTTCCCAGTGGCACTATTTATGGGGCACTCCCATGACAACATAAGTGGGGCACTATTCTTCCTAGTGACACTATTTATGGGGCACTATTCCCCCCCCCCCGAAACCAACAGTAGGACATTAATCCTCCTACTGACACCATCAATTGGGCACCGTTCCTCCTACTGACACCATCATTGGGGCTCTATTCCTCCCATTGATACCATCCTCCCATTGATACCAACCATAGGGCACTATTCCACCAGGTTGAACAAAAAAAAAAATCTATTCTGCCATCCACATATTCGGTGTGCGTTGGGTAATCACTCCCACTGAGCTATTGTATTCTGCCAGACGGGAGCCTTTAGTAGTATAGCAGAGATATCTAAATTGAGATTGCTTTAGGCTAGTCAGACCTATTGGGGTAGATTTACTAAAATTGAAGCACTCAGAATCTGGTGCAGCCGTGCATGGCAGCCAATCAGCTTCTAACTTCAGCTTGTTCAATTAAGCTTTGACAATAAAACCTGGAAGCTGATTGGTTTCTGTGCAGAGCTGAACCAGATTGTGCACTCTTCAGGTTTAGTGACGTTAACTCTTTCAGCTATGCAGACTGAGGTTTTAGTTTAGTAACACCAGTAAAATTAAAGCAGAGTTTCACCCAAAAGGGGAAGTTCTGCTTTAAAGATTGTTCCCCGCTCTCCGTCAAGGATTGGCACCTTTGGGGAGCAGGGGGGAATGGGCACCCGAATTTGACAGGTACCCGCTCCCACTCCCGCTGCGATCGCCTAGGTCAGTGGTGGGCAACCTTTTTTTTCAACTGAGCCAAATCTCGCCAAAACCACGATTGAAATTTATTTTGAGAGCCATATTTTTAAAACTGAAAATACATACCCCATATAGTAATTCATCCCCAATAGTAATTCATCCCCCATATAGTAATTCATCCCCCATATAGTAATTCATCCCCCATATAGTAATTCATCCCCCATATAGTAATTCATCCCCCATATAGTAATTCATCCCCCATAGTAATTCATCCCCCATAGTAATTAATCCCCCATATAGTAATTCATCCCCCATATAGTAATTCATCCCCCATAGTAATTCATCCCCCATAGTAATTCATCCCCCATATAGTAATTCATCCCCCATATAGTAATTCATCCCCCATAGTAATTCATCCCCCATAGTAATTAATCCCCCATATAGTAATTCATCCCCCATAGTAATTCATCCCCCATATAGTAATTCATCCCCCATATAGTAATTCATCCCCCATATAGTAATTCATCCCCCATATAGTAATTAATCCCACATATAATAATTCATCCCTCATATAGTAATTCATCCCCCATATAGTAATTCATCCCCCATATAGTAATTCATCCCCTATAGTAATTCATCCCCCATATAGTAATTCATCCCCCATACTAATTCATCCCCCATATAGTAATTCATTCCCCATATTGTGTCAATTCACTTACCTTTGCTCCGCGCGTTCCTCTCGCCGTGTTCCCGCGCCGTTCCGGTCTTCAGGGCGGACTGTGAGAGGAGAGGAGTTC
This sequence comes from Staurois parvus, assembly GCF_062004578.1. Taxonomy (NCBI): domain Eukaryota; kingdom Metazoa; phylum Chordata; class Amphibia; order Anura; family Ranidae; genus Staurois; species Staurois parvus. The sequence goes on along the minus strand of NW_028317964.1, from coordinate 5,326,979 downwards.
GTCACGCTGCCCCGCCTACATCCTGACAGCCAATGTTTGCCACGCTCCGCGGGATTAAAAGGTCTGCCGGGCTGTATACGGCCCGCGGGCCGTAGTTTGCGCATTGCTGGGCTAGCTGCAGAGTCCTGACTTTTGGGGCGGCCGCCCGAGAGGAGGGAGGGGAGCGGGCGCCCGGCACACAGAAGAGCCGCATTAAAATGTGTAAAGAGCCGCATGTGGCTCGCGAGCCGCGGCTTGCCGACCACTGGCCTAGGTGATCAGAAGCGGAAGTTGTCCTCTTGCCCTCCCCAAAGTCTTGTGGGACACGTGCCAGGTCCGAGAAGACTACAGACCATTCAGGAAGCGCAGCGCTACTCCACACATGTGCAGTGGGCACCCAGCTGTGAAGCCGCAAGCTGTCACAGCCGGGTGCCCACACTGAAGATGCCGGTGCCTGGAGTACAGGACGGCCGGTAAAACGGGCTGTGGCGGGGGCAACGCGGGAGTGTGAGTGGCTGTTTTTTAAAAGTTAGCAGTTACAGTTTTTGTAGCTGCTGACTTTTATTTTTTTACTGAGTGAGTGGAACTCCGCTTTAAGTACATCTCTGCAACAATGGTGCAAATACAGAAAAATATCTTTGTTTGCCAGAAATCCATATATATACAATTTGTCTTGCATAGTAGTATATCATCTGCTGACTGCCAGTCCAGGCCCCTTTTTACATGGAGCAGTTGATTATAAGTGAAAATAAGTTTGTTTCACTGTTTTTAGTGATTTTGCCAAGTTTACCATTATTAATCCAGTAACCTCAACTAACAGTTTGTATTCTGGATTATTGTTTTTATTGTTTGAGATTTCCTCATGCAGTAGGCAGATATTTAGAAACACTAAGCCAGTTCAACTTGTCATTTATTTATTTCAGGTACTTATATAGCGCCGTCAATTACGCAGCGTTTTATTTATATATATACAGTCATGGCCGAAATTGTTGGCACCCTTGATATTTTTCCTGAAAATCAAGTATTTCACACAAAAAAGGTATTGCATTAACACATGTTTTGCTATACACATGTTTATTCCCTTTGTATGTATTGGAACAAATATAAAACAGAGGCAGAAAAGCAAATATGACATAATGTCACACAAAACCCCAAAAATGGGCTGGACAAAAGTATTGGCACCCTTAACTTAATATTTGGTTGCACACCCTTTGGAAAACATAACTGAAATCAGTCGCTTCCTATAACCATCAATAAGCTTCTGACACCTCTCACCCGGAATTTTGGACCACTCTTCCTTTGCAAACAGCTCCAGGTCTCTCTTATTGGAAGGACACCTTTTCCCAACAGCAATTTTAAGATCTCTCCACAGGTGTTCAATGGGATTTAGATCTGGGCTCATTGCTGGCCACTTCAGAACTCTCCAGCGCTTCTTTGCCATCCATTTCTGAGTGCTTTTTGACGTATGTTTGGGGTCATTGTCCTGCTGGAAGACCCAGGATCTTGGACGCAAACCCAGCTTTCTGACACTGGGCCCTACAGTGCGACCCAAAATCCTTTGGTAATCCTCAGATTTCATGATGCCTTGCACACAGTCAAGGCACCCAGTGCCAGAGGCAGCAAAACAACCCCAAAACATCATTGAACCTCCACCATATTTTACCGTAGGTACTGTGTTTTGTTCTTTGTAGGCCTCATTCCGTTTTCGGTAAACAGTAGAATGATGTGCTTTACCGAAAAGCTCTATCTTGGTCTCATCTGTCCACAAGACGTTTTCCCAGAAGGCTTTTGGCTTACTCAAGTACATTTTGGCAAACTGTAGTCTTGCTTTTTTATGTCTCTGTGTCAGCAGTGGGGTCCTCCTGGGTCTCCTGCCATAGCGTTTCATTTCATTTAAATGTCGACGGATAGTTCGCGCTGACACTGATGCTCCCTGAGCCTGCAGGACAGCTTGAATGTCTTTGGAACATGTTTGGGGCTGCTTATCCACCATCCGGACTATTCTGCGTTGCAATCTTTCATCAATTTTCCTCATCCGTCCACGACCAGGGAGATTAGCTACAGTGCCATGGGTTGCAAACTTCTTGATAATGTTGCGCACTGTGGACAAAGGCAAATCTAGTTCTCTGGAGATGGACTTGTAACCTTGAGATTGTTGATATTTTGCCACAATTTTGGTTCTCAGGTCCTCAGACAGTTCTCGTCTCCTCTTTCTGTTGTCCATGCTTAGTGTGGCACAGACAGACACACAATGCAAAGGTTAAGTGAACGTCTCTCCTTTTTATCTGCTTTCAGGTGTGATTTCTATATTGCCCACACCTGTTACTTGCCCCAGGTGAGTTTACAGGAGCATCACATGCTTGTAACATTCTTATTTATCCGCAGTTGTGAAAGGGTGCCAATACTTTTGTCCAGCCCATTTTTGGAGGTTTGTGTGACATTATGTCGAATTTGCTTTCTTTCCTCCCTTTTTTTGTTTTGTCCCAATACACACAAAGGGAATAAACATGTGTATAGCAAAACATGTGTTAATGCAATACGTTTCGTGAGAAATACATGATTTCCTGGAGAAATATCAAGGGTGCCAACAATTTCGGCCATGACTGTATATATATATATATATATATATATATATATCATACATTCACATTGGTCCCTAACCCTCAAGGGGTGTACAATCTAAGGTCCCTTACTTGCATTCATACATACATATACTAGGGCCAGTTTAGACAGGAGCCAATTCACCTACCAGCATGTCTTTGGAGTGTGGGAAAACCCACGTAGGCATGGGGAGAACATGCAAACTCCAGGCAGGTGGAGCCATAGTTGGGACTCCAACCAACGACCCTAGTACTGTCAGGCAGAAGTGATAACCACTTCCCCACAGTGCTGCCTAGTCATGCGACTTGACAGTTCAGAGTCGCACCCCATTTATGGCAATGGAATCATTCAAATAGCTGTGACTTGAGTCCTTTGAAGAAGGTTCCTGCACTATTTCTGTGCGACTTCATTGTGACTTGCAGTGGCATCTGTTAAATGAAGTTGCACAGATGTCAGCAAGCCGTACATTACATTGCACTGATAGTCAGTTTTGGAGTGCCAAAGTAATGCGACTTCAAAGCCGCACAGGTGTGAACCAAGGTTAATTTATAATTTATTTTAAATTGTTACTAAACCCAGGACCTTGCATTCACTATATCTGGTCTCCTACAGTACACAGAATATGGAAATGAAACAATTTTAGTAAATATAAACTGCTAAATACTTTTTCTCATCAGTATATAACAGACTTCTATCAGTGTCCAGCAGAGCACTGTAGGAGGTGTTTTCATTCTCCCGATTGTCCTTTGAGGCTGCAGGACCCCTGGACAGTGCTGATTAGTCCTGTGCTCATCACGTGCACCCTCCCAAAGGAAAGAAAAAACCTCTAGCAATACACACCAAACTGAGCATGTGAAGCTTGCCCCCAAGGCTCTGTTCTATCTGCAGATGGATTGGGGGCAGTAGAAGGAGAGGATCAGAGAAGACAGGATCAAACAGCCTTTTACAGAATGCAAAGGATTAATCCCTTAGGTTCCACAGTGAGTATAACAAGCATACTTTACTGCATCTACAGACTGATTTTACTGTTGTGGGTTTAGTAACACTTTAATCATTGGTAAACCTATTTTGCTTCATTGATTACAAATATCAAAGTATTTTTTTTTTATTACGGACTTTATAATCATAGAGTTTTATTGATGAATATATCTTGGACAGTGGGCTGTTTTCTGCTCCTCACCATTCCGCCCATCTGTCTGCATGAATATATTATTAGGAGAAAAGATTCACTATTGTAGGATTGATATGATAAATATCTGGCTAGTAAATCATAATAGAGAAGCTAACTTTGGAAGAACCAAGTGCTTTAGCCAACTGGCAGTTATATATCTGTGTTGGCCTGGTATCTGGTCTGGAGATATTGGCCTGTAGTTCAGCTTTAAATTGCAATAGCTTTGGAACAATAGAAGTGGAAAATACAATGCACAAGCACAGACTCTAGCAGGCGGCAACACTGGAAATCGCAACCATGCTGGGAACCTCGATTCCTGTGCGGGCTGCGATTTCCCAAGTAGCGCAGGGACTTCTTCCCTTCGTGTCCCGGGGCACAGGAGTCCATTCAAATGTATGGGCTCTCGAGCCAGCGCAAATCGTGGCCCGCACATATGTGAACCAGGGGGAAGGCAGGATCTCACCTTACTTATTTACTGTGTGGGTTAAAATCTTGTGTAAGGATTCTTTCAGATGAGTTGTGTTGCCTGTCCTTCATGCAGAGTCGCTGGCAGACGCATGTATATCTACCTTAGAGCTTCTTGTAAGCAGCCCACAGAAGTGGATGTACATATAACAGCTACACATGCATTATTTATTTCAGGTACTTATATAGCTCCATCAATTTGCACAGTACTTTACATATATATTGTACATTCACATCAGTCCCTAACCCTCAGGGAACCTACCATCTCAGGTCCCTAACTCACATTCATACATACACATGCTAGGGCCAATTTAGATAGGAGCCAAATAACCTGCCAGCATGCTTTGGAGTGTGAGAGGAAACCCGGAGTACCCAGAGGAAACCTACGCAGGCACAGGGAGAACATGCAAACTCCAGGCAGATCGTGCCATGGCTGGGATTCCAATCAAACACAATCACATGTCAGAGTGTGACATGCAAGCAGGTGCACAGATCGGAACACACAAGCTGTGTACTTTGATCCATGCACCTGTTCCTGCTCATAAGTCAAAATTTTTAATGCGTTTGTGTCCATGCAGCCGCTGCTCGTGCATCCAGTTCTACATGCTGCCATCAAGGACAGCTAAATCGGCCCTTTGAATGAGCCCTAAAATGTTCCATAAAGATCTCATGTATACACTTGTATAGGTGTGTAAACGTGTATGCATAGAAATGTGTGAAATTCAACTTCATCATTTTCCAGTCGCCAGTGTTGCAATATACATGTGTATATGAGTGGATCCATGCATATAATACGTATGTGCGTAAATTATTGCCCACAAATGGAAAATTTTCTTTTTTTATTCTACAGCTTTGTACTCATTACTGCATTACTGATCTTTATGCACCTCTAAGCCTTGTTCCATAGGCAGCAGCGCACCTGTGTTTAGATCAGTAAGAGGCCTTAGGCCTGGTTCACGCCAATTCATTTTTGGGGTTTTTTTTTAGTGCTTGTTTTGCAGAAACGCACTACAGTCTAACATGGTTTCCTATGGGACACATTCACATCTATGCTTTTTTGAGCCGCTGCGTTTTTGGAAAGCATCAGGGACTTTTTTTTTAAGAGCAAAACGTTGTGCTTTTGGTTCAACAGACTTCAATGGAGACGCTGCAGAAAATGCATGTAGTGCGTTTTTTCATGTGTTGCTCACACTTTTTTTATGCATTTTGTAATTTTTATCTGCTCACCATCAAATTGGCTCAAAAAAAAGTAAAACGCATCAAAAATCAGGTAAAAAAATGTGCATTCGAAAACCCAAAAAAGCACCGCAAAAAGGACAAATCGCAAACTGCATTGGTGTGAACCAGGCCTTGGAGAATAATGATCATGTTGCCCAGTTTCTGTTAGCTGTGGATGCATGGAAAGAGCAATCAATGCATTCTAGAAAAATATCACTAATAAAAATAACCTGAATCAAAAAATCGTTGCACGCTCAAACCTTAAGGCTCGTTTCACACTACTGTGACTTGAAAGTCTCACGAGTTGCAGTATGACTTTGCCAGGCGACTTCCTAGTGTTTTGCTGGCAACTTGATGCAAGTTGAGTACAACTTTTATTCAAATTTCATGCCATATGCCTGGATAATCTTCCTGTTATGTCGGATCCAAATCACATCAATATACACTATATTGCCAAAAGTATTGGATCTACACAATCTTTTGGACTGTGTATAATATTATTATACAGGATTTATATAGCGCCAACAGTTTGCTCAGCGCTTTACAATATAAAGGGAGATAATACAGCAACAATACAGTTCAATACAAGATGGCTAGGAGGACACTGCTCCTTGGAGCTTACAATCTAATACAGTCAGGTCCATAAATATTGGGACATCGACACAATTCTAACATTTTTGGCTCTATACACCACCACAATGGATTTGAAATGAAACAAACAAGATGTGCTTTAACTGCAGACTGTCAGCTTTAATTTGAGGGTATTTACATCCAAATCAGGTGAACGGTGTAGGAATTACAACAGTTTGCATATGTGCCTCCCACTTGTTAAGGGACCAAAAGTAATTGGACAATTGGCTTCTCAGATGTTCCATGGCCAGGTGTATGTTATTCCCTCATTATCCCAATTACAATGAGCAGATAAAAGGTCCAGAGTTCATTTCAAGTGTGCTATTTGCATTTGGAATCTGTTGCTGTCAACTCTCAAGATGAGATCCAAAGAGCTGTCACTATCAGTGAAGCAAGCCATCATTAGGCTGAAAAAACAAAACAAACCCATCAGCGAGATAGCAAAAACATTGGTCGTGGCCAAAACAACTGTTTGGAGTATTCTTAAAAAGAAGGAACGCACCGGTGAGCTCAGCAACACCAAAAGACCCGGAAGACCACAGAAAACAACTGTGGTGGATGACCGAAGAATTCTTTCCCTGGTGAAGAAAACACCCTTCACAACAGTTGGCCATATCAAGAACACTCTCCAGGAGGTAGGTGTATGTGTGTCAAAGTCAACAATCAAGAGACGACTTCACCAGAGTGAATACAGAGGGTTCACCACAAGATGTAAACCATTGGTGAGCCTCAAAAACAGGAAGGCCAGATTAGAGTTTGCCAAATGACATTCAAAAAAGCCTTCACAGTTCTGGAACAACATCCTATGGACAGATGAGACCAAGATCAACTTGTACCAGAGTGATGGGAAGAGAAGAGTATGGAGAAGGAAAGGAACTGCTCATGATCCTAAGCATACTACCTCATCAGTGAAGCATGGTGGTGGTAGTGTCATGGCGTGGGCATGTATGGCTGCCAATGGAACTGGTACTCTTGTATTTATTGATGATGTGACTGCTGACAAAAGCAGCAGGATGAATTATGAAGTGTTTCAGGCAATATTATCTGCTCATATTCAGCCAAATGCTTCAGAACTCATTGGACGCCACTTCACAGTGCAGATGGACAATGACCCAAAGCATACTGCAAAAGCAACCAAAGAGTGTTTTTAAGGGAAAGAAGTGGAATGTTATGCAATGGCCAAGTCATTCACCTGACCTGAATCCGATTGAGCATGCACTTCACTTGCTGAAGACAAAACTGAAGGGAAAATGCCCCAAGAACAAGCAGGAACTGAGGACAGTTGCAGTAGAGGCCTGGCAGAGCATCACCAGGGATGAAACCCAGCGTCTGGTGATGTCTATGCTTTCCAGACTTCAGGCTGTAATTGACTGCAAAGGATTTGCAACCAAGTATTAAAAAGTGAAAGTTTGATTTATGATTATTATTTTGTCCCATTACTTTTGGTCGCTTAACAAGTGGGAGGCACATATCCAAACTGTTGTAATTCCTACACCGTTCACCTGATTTGGATGTAAATACCCTCAAATTAAAGCTGACAGTCTGCAGTTAAAGCACATCTTGTTTGTTTCATTTCAAATCCATTGTGGTGGTATATAGAGCCAAAAATGTTAGAATTGTGTCGATGTCCCAATATTTATGGTCCTGACTGTATATATATATATATATATATATATACACTATATTGTTAATAGTATTGAGACGCCGGCCTTTCCATGCACATGCACTTTATTGGCATCCCAGTCTTAGTCCGTAGGGTTCAATATTGGGTTGGCCCCGCCCTTTGCAGCTATAACAGCTCCAACTCTTCTGGGAAGGCCGTCCACAAGGTTTAGGAGGGTGTCTATGGGAAGGTTTGACCATTCTTCCAGAAGCACATTTGTGAGGTCAGGCACTGATGTCGGATGAGAAGGCCTGGCTCGCAGTCTCCGCTCTAATTCATCCCAAAGGTGTTCTATCTATATGTTGAGGTCAGGACTCTGTGCAGGCCAGTCAAGTTCCTCCACCCCAAACTCACTCATTCATGTCTTTATGGACCTTGCTTTGTGCACTGGTGCACAGTCATGTTGGAGCAGGAAGGGGCCATCCCTAAACTGTTCCCACAAAGTTGGAAGCATGAAATTGTCCAAAATGTCTTGGTATGCTGACGCCTTAAGAGTTCCCTTCATTGGAACTAACAAAAATGAAAAAAATGGTATAATGTCCCGTTCAAACTGTTTTTGCCAACATCCCAATATATAAAGACCAAGAAAAAATTGTAATGATCCCCTGGGACATTATATGGCAAAAGCTACAGTAAGTATACAGAATTATAAAATACTACTGTTTATTACAAAAGATTGTTTCAATAAAAATGAACTGGGTTCGATAAAGTGAATTCCAATACAGTAGTTCATAGTTTGCATACATAGTTTGTATGTAAATTATGAAAACTCCCCATATTACTCTACTGCCATTGCACTCTCTAACAGCATGTTATCTGCTACTACCTATGCACTTTAAGCAATCATTGGTTAACAATCGCTGTCTATGGCCATGATGACCCTCTATACAAAACAGTAATAATAAATGTTGAGTGTTTAGGGGGCAGACACAAGGACATGGCACTCCGCTATTACTGTGTCCAGTGTAAATGAAGGCAGGTACAGCAAATTCTTTAGAACTCTTAAATGTCACTGTTGTAGAGAGGTCTTCAGCAGGTGAGGTTGACTTGTCATTACTGACTGATCTAGAAATGTCTCAGCTCCAGGAAGTCTTTTCAAGATTTTCTCATTCAAATCCGTAGATAACATTCCTTTCCCTTCCATTATTTTTCTGTAAATGCAGTAACAAAACATTCTACATTCAGTCATTTCATCTCAGAAACAAAATCGTCCTCATTTATATTCCATTATCTCTCTTAAACCACTTGAATTTTAAGACAAGCCTTGGTATCATTTAATGTGTGGAAAACCAAGTGTTTACACCGATAACAACATTTATCATTGGCTGCGGTTTACAGGAAAAGAAGAAAGAAAAGAAAGGAAGAAAATCCAGAGCTCATTTATAAGCCATTACCTCGGGAAGAAAAAAATAGAATTGGTTTGGGCTTTAAATAACATCAGGCCTGCTGTCGTAGTGGTAGTTAGAGAAATAGGGGCATTTAAGTAAATGCAGCAATTTTCCCAGCGTTGTGAAGCACTAGATGGCTCCTCGGGGATTGTGAATGAGACCTGTATCCTTTCAGTCTGGTGTCAGCTCATTGCATATGACTAAGGCAAGCTATGACATTCACCCCTTCCGCTCTAAATGTCTGTCCTTTTCTTCCATAGCATACAGGTTGTTGCTGGTGACTTGTATGTAAAGGTTATTTTAGAATTTGAAATGGTTTGCCTATTATTGCAGGCCTATTATTGCAAATTACATATTACTTTCTAATGTCATGCCGTTTTCTAACTAAGCATTTACTGAAGGACTCTGTGTATATGTCAGGGGATTGAATATTGTGGGAATTGTCACAGCCCTGGTTTTCTTTCCCAGGAAATATTGACACCCATTTATACTGTTTTTGGTAGATTTGTTTTCCATTGTAGTCTATGGAAATCAATCAAAGCATTTCAATTATTTTAATGGCAAAATAAAGTGTAAAAACTCTCCAAAACAGAGCTCCTAGTATTCCCCCCTGCCCGCGCTACCCCCACTGACTTCACCATAACTATCGCTAACACCATCCTCAGTCCATCCCCTCACGCCAGGGTACTAGGGGTAATCCTAGACTCCCATCTGTCCTTCCAGCCCCAGATCCAGTCTCTGACAAAATCATGTAGACTTCACCTCCACAACATCTCCAAGATATGACCGTTCCTAATGCCGGAAACCACTAAACTCATTCACTCCCTTGTCATATCTCGCCTCGACTACTGTAAATCCCTCCTCATTGGCCTACCTCATCGTAGACTATCCCCCCTCCAGTCTATCATGAACGCTGCTGCCAGACTCATCCACCTCACTAACCGTTCCGTATCTGCCACCCCTCTCTGCCAATCCCTCCACTGGCTCCCAGTTGCCCAACGGATAAAATTCAAAACTGTGACAATGACATATAAAGCCATCCACAACACTGCCCCAACTTACATAACCGATCTTCTATCTAAATATCACCCAAACCGTACACTCCGCTCCTCGCAAGATCTCTTACTCTCTAGCTCCCTTATCTCCTCCTCCCCTGCTCGCCTCCAAGACCTCTCCAGGGCATCACCCATCCTCTGGAACTCCTACCCCAATCTATCAGATTATCACCTACTCTACTTGCCTTTCGGCGTTCACTGAAAACCTTTCTCTTCAGGGAAGCCTATCCCGCCCTCTGCTAATACTGGAATCCTCTACTCTTCCAACCATTCCATCCCCCACAGTGACTACCTACTGTACCATTCACCCCTCCCTCCTAGATTTTAAGCTCCAAGGAGTAGGGCCTTCTAATCCCTCCTGTATTGAACTGTATTGTTACTGTACTGTCTCCCACTGTAATGTAAAGCGCTGAGCAAACTGGCGCTATATAAATCCTGTATAATAATAATAATAATAAATGGCCCTTAATAACTGGACCCCAAAGCACAATCTTCATAGAGATGTATGATCACCATGCTCCTACTAACAGTCCCACTAAAGGCATTGGTGTCATCCGAAAACAATAATCATCATCAGCTCTCACAAAAATTTCAGTTGCTGGTAGGTGTAATCTTGGATTGGTGGATTCTGATGCCTCTCAAGGATTTCAGTGGGGCGATAAACCTTTTGCCATCATTCTAGTTATTCAACTCATCATTGTGTAATGTGTTTAAAGAGATTCTAAAGGTTGTAATTAAAAAAGCTGAAACAAACATACTTACCTGCTCTATGGAATTATTTTGCACAAAGCAGCTCTGATCCTCTTCTTTTTTTGGGTCCCCCGCCGGCAGTCCTGGCTCCTTCCCCCTGCCAAGTGCCCCAAATAGCAAGCATTTTGCTATGGGGGCACTCGAGCAGGCTCGCTCCTGAGCTGCGCTCCTGTGAATGGGCATTGTCTATTCACACACACAGCATGGCTCAGCCCTACCCCCTGCTCTCTCCTCATTGGCTCACTGGCTGCGATTGCAAATGGCTCCTGCTGCTGTGTGAGCAAAATGAGGAGAGAGACACCAGGGAGAGCCTCTGCTGTCATGCACATCACTAGATAGAGATGGTGCTCAGGTGGGGGGTGGGCTGCACCTAGAAGGTTTTTTACCTTAATGCATAGAAGGTAAAAAAAACCTGCCTTTAGAACCACTCAATTAACATTAACTATTTTTAATCCTCATTCTGCTTTCATTAGTAAATAGGAAGGTATATAATATTTACTTGTTTTAAACTTTTTTTTTTTTTTTTACATTTCTTAAGAGGGGCTGTATAAAATAAAAAAAAAATACTCATCTATGTTGATGGGGAATCTGTCCCCTGCCAGCTCTGCACAGTCTGAGAATCAAAGACTGCAATCACCCAGTTCTCCCCTCCGCTCTGAACAGAGACCCAGGACTGTCAGTCTCCAGCGCTCTGTCCCAACTATTGGTCTTATAACTGACCAAAAATAAACATTTCTTTTTACAACAAGACACTTTGAGGAAGCGGAAAATGCTGGGCATATGTTGGCTATGTTGACACAACAGGATTCGTCCTATAATACGGTTATGCAAGACCCTCAGGATGCTATACATTATTCCACTATGGATATATTGCAAGTGTTTTGTTTCTTTTCCACTGATTTATAATCTGTCAAAGTACGCCCGATTCACATGGATATTACTAGGTTCCTGAATGCATGTCCGCTGCCTCGCTCATCAGCCTTGGATGCCTGAACTCTAAATGCCCCATTGACAGAAGAGGAACTCCCTATTGCCTTGGCGTGGACCCCTGGTGGGAATGCGCCAAGAGCTGATTATTTACCATCCGAGGTGTACAGGTGATATGCAAACCAGCTTATACCTATTCCCCTTAGTGATTAGAACAATGCGGATTTCCAGTCGGGTACACTGCCTCTATCCATGAATGAGGACATTTTTTGTTTTGTTAAAACCTGGGAAAGAAGCTCTTTTGCCTGACTCCTATCATCCAATCTCTCTCCTTACTTATGATGTCAAACTCTTGACCAGAGTGCTGGTGACTAGAATGGCGAGGTGGTTCATAAACTGGTTCACAGAGACCAATCAGGATCTATCCTGACAAAATTCACTGGGAAGAACTTACACAGGCTATTTCTGAAATTACAGCTACCAGTAGACAACCCAGGCAATAGGATAATTCTTTAGATGCTGCTAAGGCTTTCAACAGTGTCCATTGGCCCTACTTGTGGGAGGTTTTGGCATGTATTGGTCTAGGCTCTGTATTTTTTAAGTGGATTCAGGTTCTATATGCATTCCCATCTGCCAGACTTTGGAGGATTGGGGAGCTTTATGTTGTGTTTCCACTTCATAGGGGCACTTAGAAGGGGTGAGAATTGTCACCCCTCCTGTTTGCTCTGGCCTTAGAGCCTTTGGCTGCTCGTGTCAGGGCATCCTTGATTATTATTGTGAGAGGCCCATGGGCAGATGTTATATCTGGAACTCTTTGGATGTGTTTTCCCAATTTTATTTCAATCTATAATTGTTTTATTTCTTTAGTTTACTGTTGACACGGTGACGTCTGATATATATATATATATATATATATATATATATATATATCTCAATCAATGACAGACATTTTGACCAGCTGGTATTGTAGGTCTTATTTTTCTCTTGCTGTAGTGTACAATGTACATGGAATCTTATATTCTGTACTGTACCTAAGTAACTTTATGGATGATTTTCTATCATTTATGCTATATATGCCATGTCTTTTAATAAACTTTTTTTCTTAATTACAAAAAAAGTATTTGATTGGCTATGTATGGCTTTCTGACTCCATTCCAGGGCTACGATTTCAACATACTGCTTCCTGCAGTACTCTAGGTCATCGTTGTCAGCATCATTGTTCATTTTAAACAACTTTGCCACTTTTCAAGCCTAAAAATAAATTGAAACAAATACAAAATTCTGCCCCTACACACATACACCCCCCATGCTGAACTCTCCCAACGAGAGTTCCCTCCAATGGGTTGACAAAGTCAAATACCTTGGCATCACTGTCTCTAATACAGTCTCTGAATTTATTTCTCTTGATGTTATTAGGGACCCTCAAAAATAAGTTGCATTAGGCCCTGTTTTTTACACTCCCTTTTATAAACTTCAATAAAAAGAAGTTGCAATAAATAAATAAGTTACATGCCTGGAGAAGCCTCCCTTTATCCCTGATCGGGAAAAATAAATTTAATAAAGGTGAAAATTCTTCCCCTCTTCCTCTATATCTTCTGGAACTCCCCAGTGTGGATCCCCAAAAGTATATTTAAGCATGATTAATATCTGATTTTCTCTGGCAGGGAGGCAGTCCCAGAATTGGGCTGGTGGTATTGCAGCAACCATGGCATGAGGGAAGCCTACCTATACCCAATTTCTACAAGTTATTCTTTGCTGGTCAGCTGTTTTTTGCCCACCATTGACTGACTACTCCTTTCAAAGATGCAGCAGTGTCTCTGGAGGTAGCAATTGTTGGCTCTTATGAGGCTCTTTCCAATCTGGTGTATAGTTGATTGAAATCTTCACATACCCGAATAATATTTATGCGCTCTACCTCTAGAGCTTGGGAGACGACATGAATCTGCTTCTTTCCTACTTCACCCCATACTCCATTGTGGAAAATCCCACAGTTACAGCATTTCTATATCTATCCAGACCCTGTAACATGGACCAAACTTGGGATTAAGACACTCAGGGATTTTATCTGGAAAGGAGTCTTGTTACCTTTCAATTGGCAGAAGTCTCTGTATCAGCTTTTAAACTCCCACCTGTACAGATATTTAGAATTTAGACATGAATTATATGTGCAATTTGATTGTAGTAAGTTCTCACTCCAATCCGGTGACCTAGAGCTATTATTACGAGATGACTCCTTTATTTTTAAGCAACAATTTACAGAAACAGGTAAACTCTTATTGCCCTGTCGTAATGCATGGGTTAAGGATGTCCTTAGGCTTGACAATGACGACTGGGACAAAATGTGGGAAGCTTCTTTTATCATATTAGTGTCAGCCAGGGATCAACTGATGCAGTATAAATTCCTCCATAGGATATACAGTTGCGTTCAAAATAATAGCAGTGTGTTGAAAAAAGTGAATAAAGCTCAAAATCCTTCTAATAGCTTTTATTTCCATACACACAAATGCATTGGGAACACTACACATTCTATTCCAAATCAAAACATGAAGAAAAATATATCAAATTTGTGTTGTTCCTCTAAAAAAAAATTGAAGAAAAGTGAATATTAGACTGTTCAAAAAAATAGCAGTGTTTGTATTCTTCTTTACAAACTCAAACATTCACTATATAAACTGAAAAATGTTTGAAGATTTTGCTTTCCTTTGAATTACTTAATGAATATTTAGTTGTATAAGCACTGTTTCTGAGAACTGCTGTACATCTGTGTTGCATGGAGTCAACCAACTTCTGGCCCCTGTGAACAGGTATTCCAGCCCAGGATGATTGGACTACATTCCACAGTTCTTCTCTATTTCTTGGTTTTGCCTCAGAAACTGCATTTTTGATGTCGTCGCCACACACGTTTTCTATTGGATTAAGATCCGGGGATTGGGCTGGCCACTCCATAACATCAATCTTGTTGGTCTGGAACCAAGATGTTGCACGTTTACTGGTGTGTTTGGGGTCGTTGTCTTGTTGGAACACCCATTTCAAGGGCATTTCCTCTTCAACATAAGGCAGCATGACCTCTTCAGGTATTCTGATGTATTCAAACTGATCCATGATCCCTGGTATGCGATAAATAGGCCCAACACCGTAGTATGAGAAACATCCCCATATCATGATGCTTGCACAACCATGCTTCTCTGTCCTCACAGTGTACTGTGGCTTGAATTCAGTGTTTGGGGGTCGTCTGACAAACTGTCACCGGCCACTAGACCCAAAAAGAACAATCTTACTTTCATCAGTCCACAAATGTTGCGCCATTTCTCTTTAGGCCAGTCAATGTGCTCTTTGGCAAATTGTAACCTCTTCAGCACATGTCTTTTTTTCAACAGTGGGACTTTGCGGGGGCTTCTTGCAGATAGCTTGGCTTCACATGGGCGTCTTCTAATTGTAACAGTACTCACAGGTAACTTTAGACCTTCTGTGATCTTCCTGGAGCTGATTGTTGGCTGAGTCCTTGCCATTTTGGCTATTCTATCCATTCGAATGGTAGTTTTTCGCTTTCTTCCACGTCTTTCAGGTTTTGGTTGCCATATTAAAGCATTTGCGATCATTTTAGCTGAGCAGCCTATCATTTTCTTCACTTCTTTCTATGTTTTCCCCTCTCCAATCAACTTTTTAATCAAGGTACGCTGTTCTTCTGAACAATGTCTGGAACGACCCATTTTCCTCAGAATTTCAGAGAGAAATGCACTGTAACCAGCATATACAACATTTGCTGCTTTCCTTCCTTAAATAAGGGCAATAATTGCTACCTGTTTTTCAAAGAATGAATGACCTCACTAATAGAACGCCACACTGCTATTATTTTGAACATGCCCCTTTTAATGAGTGGTTCAATTACACAGAATCAGCAGCATGCATGTCATGACTGTTGGGTCTGTTGGATTTCTATTACTCTACTACACCTAGTAAATTATTTGCCATGTAGAAATATCATTTCTACCAAAAACAGTGATTGATCAGGTTAGTGATGTCCGACTGCTATTATTTTGAACACAACTGTACCTGATTCCAGCTACATTAGCTGGAATATACAGGGATCAATCCTATAACTATTGGCATTGCTCTTCCCACATTGTAAGCTACTCGCCTAGGTAGATGCAACATTAATCGGTGCTGATTGTGTTCTGACTTTGCACTGAGAACTTAGTGATGAAACACAGCTGATTCATAAGTTCTCCCCTCTACTCTGAGCAGAGAGCCATGACTGTCGGTCGCTGACTCTCTGTTGTGCCCCACCATCACTCACTGAAGCACCAAGCTGGGGTGGGGAGGGAGCGACTAGCTCAATCTCCCAGCTGTGCAGCTGAGAGGCTGAGCCAGCTGCCGGTCCAGGCTTCTGGGTGTATCCCAACCATATGGTCCTGATCTCTTCAGAGCGTTGGAACAGCTCTGTGACATCAGTTGACAGCAGACTTCAGCCCACTGTCGGCTGAAAACTGGTCGCAAAACTGCAGAATGAACTCATGTGATCTATAGGAGAAATATAGCAAAAAAAAAAGCTTTGGCTATACAGCTCCATTAAGATTGGACCTCTTTTAGACCGCCATGTGTATTTGTTTTATTGTTGTTTCTCTCATAATACTCTACCAAAGCTTTTATTAATCTTTGTATAGAATACCCCTTGCCAACTAATGGTAAGGAAACCCGCATAGCTGAGTTTGTATGTACGATGGTATCCTACCTATGTTTAGGACTTGGACTATGCTGTAGGACTTGGACTATGCTGTCATAGCTACTGGTGCTGTGTTGTATTTGTGGATTGGTTTTTCCACCTGTTTTGTTTACTGTTTTGTATTGCTAGTATGCTGTTGTCTTTTTACGAAAAAAAAAAACTATTTAAAAAAAATAAATTAAACATTCTTTGATAACTTATGTGTTAGGGGGTTACATAAAGTAAATATGCATATACTTAAGGTATAGCAATACATATTTGTGTATGCCTGTGTTCAAATCCAAATAAGACTTTCAGGTGATAATCTCATTGTTAAATGTTTAATAATTGTATTGTGTAGATTAATAGAATAAAGTGATTGCATTTTCAGTAAATATCTGTCCATTGTATTGTAATTGTATAATTTTCCTTTCTGCCCGCACAACAATTTTCAGGATGACCCATTCTAGATTCCCATCAGTATTTTGAGGGAAAGGAAAGCCATAGATGGGTTGCCTTTTTTCTTTTCACCCAGTAGGCTAAATGTAAAAAACAGATTCCTCCATCCACAAAGGCGAGGTGTACAGAGTATTTCTCCCCTGCTGGGACGTTGTATTCTGAAAGCAGGACTCTCTGCTGTCAAAACACAATTATCAGTGGCTGCAGTCACTGACTGAGAGATGTTTTCCAACATTCCCATTTGACAGAAGTCAATTTAGCAATAGACTTCTGTGAAACGGGGGAGGTCACACATGGACTGAAATTCAGCCATTTCCCGCTGAACCATCTGGATTTCAATCTATCTATGGCCAGTTCAAACATCCTTTTCTCGGGTCCCCCACCGGCGCTCCTGGCTATTGTACCCCATAGAAAAATGCTTCCGATGGGGGCCCAGCTGCATGCTCGCTCCCAAGTCCCACTGTCTGCTTTTGTAGACCCAGACATCATAACTTGGCCCCGCTCCCTGGACACTGGCCTTGATTGAGCGCTGCTCCTGCACCCTCGACAAAGCCATAGAGAACAGGAAGTGAAGGGAGAGAGCTGCAGATGTGCATAGGGTGCTGGAATGAGCGACAGCTTGGGTAAGTATAAGGGGGGAGGAGGAGAGAGGTGGCGATTATGATGCCGTAACATTTTTTACCTTAATGCAAGGAAGGATATTGATCTGGTCAGTTAAGTAGCAGAGGGGGTTGTTAATCATTTTCAGTGGCTATGGTGTTAATGAAATTAACCACTAGTCCTCCAGAGGATTTACCCTGCTTCCTGACCAGGCCATTTTTTGTGATACGGTGCTGCTTTAACTGACAATTGCACAGTCATGCAACACTGCATCCAAATGAAATGTATGTCCTTTTTTCACACAAATGGAGCTTTCTTTCAGTGGTATTTGATTGCCTCTGTGTTTTTATTTTTTGCGCTATAACAAAAAAGGACTGACAATTTTGAGAAAAAAACAATACTTTTGACTTTATGTCCAGTAAAAAAAAAAAAAATATATATAATTTCTTCATAAATTTAGGCCAAAATGTATTCTGCTACATGTCTTTGCTAAAAAGAAAAATCTCAATATGTGTAAATTAATTGGTTTATATGATATACAGTATCTCACAGAAGTGAGTCTCCAATCACATGTTTTGTAAATATTTTATGATATCTTTTCATGTGACAACACTGAAGAAATGACACTTTGCTACAATGTGACGTAGTGAGTGTACAGCTTGTATAACATGTAAATTTGCTGTCCCCTCAAAATAACACACAGCCATTAATGTCTAAACCGCTGGCAACAAAAGTGAAAATGTCCAAATTGGGCCCAATTAGCCATTTTTCCTCCCAGATGTCATTTGACTTGTTAGTGTTACAAGGTCTCAGGTGTGAATAGGGAGCAGGTGTGTTAAATTTGGTGTTATCGCTCTCACTCTCTCATACTGGTCACTGGATGTTCAACATGGCACCTCATGGCAAAGTACTCTCTCTTAGGATCTGAAAAAAATAATTGTTGCTCTACATAAAGGTGGCCTAGGCTTTAAGAAGATTGCCAAGACCCTGAAACTGAGCTGCAGCATGGTGGCCAAGACCATACAACAGTTTAACAGGACAGGATCCACTCAGAACAGGCCTCGCCGTGGTCAGCCAAAGACGTTGAGTGCACATGCTCAGCGTCATATCCAGAGGTCGTCTTTGGGAAATAGACGTATGAGTGCTGCCAGCATTGCTGCAGAGGTTGAAGGGGTGGGGTTAGCCTGTCCGTGCTCAGACCATACGCCGCACACTGCATCAAATTGGTCTGCATGGCTGTCGTCCCAGAAGGAAGCCTCTTCTAAAGATAATGCACAAAAGCCTGCAAACAGTTTGCTGAAGACAAGCAGACTAAGGACATGGATTACTGGAACCATGTCCTGTGGTCTGATGAGACCAAGATAAACTGATTTGGTTCAGATGGTGTCAAGCGTGTGTGGCGGCAACCAGGTGAGGAATACAAAGACAAGTGTGTCTTGAGTACAGTCAAGCATGGTGATGGGAGTGTCATGGTCTGGGGCTGCATGAGTGCTGCTGACACTGGGGAGCTACAGTTCATTGAGGGAACCATGAATGCGAACATGTACTGTGACATACTGACGCAGAGCATGATCCCCTCCCTTCGGAGACTGGGCCTCAGGGCAGTATTCCAGCATGATAACTACCCCAAACACACCTCCAAGACGACCACTGCCTTGCTAAAGAAGCTGAGGGTAAAGGTGATGGACTGGCCAAGCATGTCTCCAGACCTAAACCCTATTGAGCATCTGTGGGGCATCCTCAAAAGGAAGGTGGAGGAGCGCAAGGTCTCTAACATCCACCAGCTCCGTGATGTCGTCAGTGCAAGAGGACTGCAGTGGCAACCTGTGCAGCTCTGGTGAACTCCATGCCCAAGAGGGTTAAGGCAGTGCTGGAAAATAATGGTGGCCACACAAAATATTGACAAAGTGGGCCCAGTTTGGACATTTTCACTTAGGGGTGTACTCACTTTTTTTGTCAGTGGTTTAGACATTAATGGCTGTGTTGAGTTTTTTTGAGGGGACAGCAAATGTATAATGTTATACAAGCTGTACACTCACTACGTCACATTGTAGCAAAGTGTTATTTCTTCAGTGTTGTCACATGAAAATATATAATAAAATATTTAAAAAATGTGAGGGGGTGAACTCACTTCTGTGAGATACTGTATATACTGGATTTTTTTTTTCTAATACACTAGTTATGACGGTGATCAGCGACTTACAGCGGGACTGCAGCAGGCATTCTAACACGGGAGGGGAGGAACTGATTAACTGTCACTGGCATCCCCAGTGACACTAATACAGTGATCAGTGCTAATAAAAAGCACTGAAACTGTACTAATGACACTGGCAGGAAAGGGTTAACGTCTGGGGCGATTAAAGGGTTAACTGTTTGCTGTGTGTGTGTTTTACAGTGCTATGCAGAGCAATACAAAGCAGTGTGCTGGAGCTGACAGGTCAGAGATCTGTATTGTTTACATACAGATCTATCCCCCGTCAGTGATACTCGGCGACTCGGACATTTCAGCAAAATGGACTAGCCTGCTGCATAATTTTTTCACTTTGATTTCCGGGGTGTCTTTGAATTCAGTCCTCTGTAGGCTGATAATTTCCATTTCCATCAAACAATGGGGAATCCTTATGTTCCTAAAACACTACCCAGTGCATATCAGTACAGATATCCAGCACAATATTTTTCCCCATTGAGATCTGATGTGTTTTTAAAGTGTTTCTGTAATTCTTTTGAGCAGTATAGTATAAAAGTCCGAGATCTGAGTTACATTTTGTATAGTGAGCTAACCATCACTAAAGCTGTGTGCAATAACATATGTAGAGAAACGTTTCCAGTACGGTGCATACACATGAAGTTTTATTGGCCCTCTTGGAGTCTTCATCCCACAGTGCAGTGTGTTGGCTGAGTTGTTCGACTTTTGTAACAGGTCTGTTTAGAGTTTATGAGACTTAAAATAAAAATGTGTTTAATAGATTCATTAGCTAGCATAGGGTGGAAGTAGCAACTCATAAAGAAAAGTTGATCTCCTTTTTTTGTTTCCCTGTCTGAAAATATCAGACTTAATGGTACACCTGAGTTCCAGCACCATTGCACACCCCAGAGTTTAAAGGCTCATTTGCTCCAGCTGTTGCATCATTGAAGGTAACATACGATAAAATTCTGTTTCCTAGTTTACTTCACTATTTGACCAGTGGTCCTACAAGGTGTGCATTTAAATTTGTTTTCTGATATTTGCCATTTTAACAGGTTTGTACAGCTATTGAGAGTTTGCAGGGCAAAAAGAACACCATTTCTGACATTCTTTTATCATTCTATTACCTGTTTAAAAGTTAAGTTTAGCTTTGTGAACATGTTACAGCTATATTTTAGGGTGTAACATATTCAGCATCTGCCTCCTTGCCCCCGATTAGCAATTTCCTCATTCATTATAGATCTGCTTTATAATCAGTCTGTATTTTCACTAATTAATCTACACTCAGTACCCCATAATGACAAAGTGAAAACAGAATTTTAGAAATGTTTGCAAATGTATGAAAAAGAAAAACTGAAATATCGCCTTGGCATAAGTATTGCGTTCCTTTGCAACAACACTTGAAATTTAGCTCAGGTGCCTCCCATTTCTCTTAATAGTTGCTGAGATGTTTCTACACCTTGATTGGCATCCACGTGTGGTAATTAAATTGATTTGGAAAGGCAAACGCATCTCTATAAAAGGCTACAATAATTCTGCTGCACTGAAGGTTCCTAAGAGCAAAGTGGCCTCCACAATTCTCAAATGGAAGAAGTTTGGTACAACCAGGACTCTTCCAATAGCTGATTCGCCTGGCCAAACTGAGCAATTGGGAGAGGAGAACCTTCGTAAGGGAGGTGACCAAGAACCCGATGGACACTGACTGAGCTCCAGAGATCCTGTGTGGAGATGGGACTATGTTCCAGAAGGACAACCATCACTCCAGCCCTTCACTGATCTGGACTTCAGTCTCTCCTCAGTGCAAAACACATGAAGATTTGCTTGAAGTTTGCAAAATAGCACCCAAAGGGTTCTTAGACTGTGAGGATCAAGATTCCTTGGTGTGATGAAACCAAGATTGAACTGTTTGTCCTCAATTCTTAAAGTTATGTCTGTAGGAAACCAGGCACCGCTCATCACATGCCCAAAACTACCCCAAACAGTGAAGCATGGTGGTGGCAGTATCATGCTGTGGGGGTGCTTTTCATTAGCAGGGACTGGGAGACTGGTCAGGATTGAGGGAAGCTGAATGGAGCAAAGTACAGAGGTATCGTCAATGAAAACATGTTGTGCAAAGCTTGTTGTGTCATACCCAAAAAGACTCAAAGCTGTAATTGCTACCAAAGGTGCTTCAATGAAGTACTAAGTAAAGGATCTGAATGGTCAAGTACATGTGATATTTCAGTTTTTTTTTTTTTAATAAATTCACAAACCTTTCTAAAGTTCTGTTTTCAGTTTGCCATTATTAACAGTCACGACTCTCTGCTCAGAGCAGAGGAGAGAACTGAGCGATCAGCAGTGTTTGATCGCTCATTTCTCAGCACAGAGCTGGTGGGGGACAGGTGCAGTATTGGATCGATGCTGCATCCACTTAGGTGAGTATATATATATATATATATATATATATATATATATAAACATTTTTTAATAAGCCCATACTTCTCTTTTAATGGTTAGAGATTTTCTTTCCCTTCCTGGCTAAAGCAGCTGTTAAATTTTGAGGTTTGTAAGTTTTACTTGAAATATGTTTTTTTTGTACTCTTGCCTAACAAACATATTTTTAATGCAGACAATGTTTTTGTTTAACAGAACTAAGAAAATATGTTTTAATTAGGTAACAAATTAGACAAGTAAGCAAAAAATGCAGTGCATTGTGATTTCTTTCCAGTTCTATTTTTATGCCATTCTGTCTGGTCTGTCCTAAGTATGAAGATACTGGCAAATATTTAAATTTCAGGCATTAGTAGGTATTATAAACTAAGAGCAAGGCAAGCATTTCTGTATATGCCTTTTGAGACTGAGCAGTCCATAGGACCTTCCATAAGTCGACACATACTCTGATATTGATTGAAAGTACATCTTAACATATTGGGGGATATTTGCTAAAACTGGATCACTCAGAATCTGGTGCAACTGTGCATGCTAGCCAATCAGCTTCTAACTTCAGCTTGTTTAATTAAGCTTTGGCAATAAAACCTGGAAGCTGATTGGATTCTATGCAGAGTTGCAACAGATTTTGCACTCTCCAGTTTTTGTAAATCAGCCCCCATTGTATGCAAGGGCGGCAGAGATATAGTCTTTCAGCCCTGCATACGTTTAATCAATTACACCTTATTACATAATATTTTTTATTAAAATGTTAAACTGTTTTATGATCATGACACGTGTGGACTGGAGTTAGGAAGTTGTCAAGGATCCGGATATGACCAGAGATGTGTGGACTGACACAGGGAATAGCAGACTGCAGGAATGATGTAATAATATAATTTATTAAGAGCTACAACAATATACAGAAATGCACCGTGCAACCAAAACCAAACCTTCAACTAATAACTAGATGCTCAGGAACACAGGCGTAGACAGAGCTGGAGAAGTAGAATGGTCAGTCAGGCCGGGTCATGATCGATTGGGCGGATAAGGTACAAAAGGAGCAGGCAGGAGAATGGTCAGGAATAGCCGGGGTTGGTGCAGGCGGAGTTCTGTCAGAGTCAAGCAGGGGGATCAGGCAGGTAGACAACAGGATGCAGATACAGGGGCTCATGGGAAAACACCAAGGCACTGATTGTAGGCCTGGTACTGCTTAAATACACCTGCAATCAGCTTCAGGTGATGGCTTGATTGCAGGAGTGAGATCCTGGCTGCTGAAAGCACCCGCTGGCAAGCACCGGTACTGCAGCTCATACAGCAGGTGAGCCCCAGCACCACCAGCGGTGAGTCCTTTCCTGACAAAAGTATAGTATTTGCACTTTAATGATACTTTTATTTTATGCATACTGTTAGAAAGCTCAGCAAGCAAATTTCTGTTCAAGGAAAACTTCCATTTTCTCTATTTAAAAAAATACCTGAAATAATTGTTATACAAATTGTTTTGTCATTTAGATGTGATTACGAATTACTTATCCATTTCAATCGGCAGCTGCTGCAATTTCCTAAACATGGTAGGGAACTAAATATATAGCAAATATTAGTGCACATATACAGTGCTCAGCATAAATGAGTACAGTCCAACAGATTTGTCAGAAAACCTTTACATTCCTTTCAGAATCAACATTTTCTATGGGACACTATACTACAAAATACTCCCACAAATGCGAGCCATTGATTGCAAACAAGATTTGTTAATTTGCACACACAAATAGGTATTTTTCCTAACAAATGCATTCATGTTGCAAAAATGAATACACCCCAATGAAAGTCTTAGGAGCACAACTACATTTTAGACAACAAAATCCTAATTAACAAGAATTCAGCTACAGGTGAGTGTAATTATTCATTAAACAGGTGTCCAGCAGACAGTTGATTATAAAAGGGTGTTACGTAAGAAAGAAAACCCCTTCCTATTTCATGCTATCAGCAATGGTACCACATGAAAGTGAAATGTCACAAAGCCTGAGAAAGAAAATAATTTCTTTACACAAGAAAGGTGAAGTCTACAAGAAGATCAGCAAAGCTTTACTTATCAGTCAGAATACTATAGCAAAAGCAAATACAAAAATTTAACAAAGATGGAACTGCAACCATCTCACAGAGATGTCCAGGCCATCCACGGACAATAACACATTGACAGGAGTGTCTTCTGATGAGAAGGTTTGAAGAAAATTGCCATGCAAGTTCACTGCATGGAAAAAAAAAAAGCTAAAGTAGAAAGCCAAACTTGAGTGATTGTTTCCTGTGGCACAATATGATGTACACTACAGAGGAATGGCATGGGTGTTGTCCACTAAGAAAGCCTCCTAAAGCCCATGCACAAAAAAGCCCTCCTAGAATTTGCTAGTACTCATGCTGAAAAAGAAGAAGACTACTGGGACTCTGGAATGATGAGACCAAGATAAATGTTTTTGGAACTGATGGCTTCAAAACTGCATGGCGTTGCAAAGATGAGGAGTACAAAGAAAAATGTATGATGCCTACAGTGAAACGTGGTGGCAGTATCCCTCTGCGGGGAAGCATGAGTGTTGCACACATCTAAGGCCACTGTTGCATTTCTGAAGAAGAACAGGGTGAAAGTGATTGTGGCCAAGTATGTCTCCTGATTTGAACTCAATTGAACACCTATGGGGAATTCTGAAGAGACAAGTTGAGCATCACTCTCCATCCAGCATCCAGGCTCTAAAAGAGGTCGTTCCTGAAGAATAGAAAAAGATACATGTTGCAATATGTCATTCCATGCCTAGAAGACTTGGTGCTGTTTTTACAAATCATGGAGGTCAGAATACTTGATGTATACATTTTTGCATCAACTAATTTGAGTAAAACTGAAGATTTTGTCATCTAAGTTAAATTATTACCCTTACTTTCATATAATGAGCTAAGTAAATGTTCTATTAAACATGTTCTATTTTTGTCAAAATTTTGAAAATGATTCTTGTGTTCATTGAGATATTGTTTAAAATCTTACTTTTTCAAAAGCTTAGCACTGTAACTTAATGGATAAGTGTTGAGATCTCTGACATCTCACTTGCACCGGGCAAATCTATATATTCAGTCCTGCTAAACTTCTATGGGAAAACCTTTTGAGGCTGAAGATGTTAAAGCGATCGCCCTAGAGAGGTCTATAGTTTTTGCCTGTGCAGGTAAAGAGAACTTTTACCAGTGGGTTGACAACATTGTGGCAAGCCGCAGCTTTGAAGTTAGGGTAAGGGTATTTATAGGACATGGGAGGGTGACTTATAGTAAGTCAGGGGGGCTAAACAGAAAAGATAGACTTACGGCTGATCTGTCGTTTTTGACAGCTTGGAGTGCCAGAGATGGCTGGGGCAATGCAGAGCCAGGAAAAACTTCCACCCCAACTGCTCCTGTCATGTCCCTGCCCTGTCTATAATGAAAGCAGACCCTCCTATTCAGAAACCAGTTTGAGAAAGGCCTGCTGGATGATGTGGACAGAAAGAGAGCTATTAAAGAGAAAGTATAGAGTATTTTAGTAAATGCTAAATATGTTATTATTGTAATATTTACTTTGAAACTTTTTTTTTAAGTTTTTTATTTTTACTTCCCTCTGCCTAAAAGATTAAAGGTGGAAAAAGTGATGAAATTATTTATCTTTATCTTTGTCTCATTTTTTTACATCACAGAAACCTGACATTTTAACAGGGATGCGTAGACTTTTTATATCCACTGTATTACATTTTTGGGTTTGTTACTGCTTTTATTTCAGTTTGCTTTTGAAGTGCAGACCTCAGTCAGATTAGCAGATCATGGTTTTCCTAACTGATGACCCATCTGCCTAACAAAAGCAAGGGAAGTAACTACTAGACTAGAAGTTAGTTTGTTCCAAAACTGGCCTCAACACTGTTGTCAAGATGGTATTGAGAAATCACAGTTTTACCCAAGGAATTAGTGAAGAAGTATGTGTATTGGTTAGTTATGTATAGCCTAGATTTCGATATGTTTCTGTCACACATGGTAAAACCATGTTAAACACATTGTACTCTTGCTATTGTGTTATTGTTTTAATTAGGTATTAGCTTAGCTATATTCCCTGTGTTCTTTGTTTGCCTTACCTTGTAATGATGGGTTAATGCAGTGGTCTCCAAACTGCGCTCCTTTGCGTGCCTTTATCTGGCCCTTGGGGTACTATTCCTCCAACTGACATTAACAATGGGGCATAATTCCTGCCACTGACATCAGCATGGGGGGCACTATTTCTCCCACTGACACCAAAGTTAGGGCATGATTGTTCCCACTGACACCAATGAGGGGTCACTATTCCTCCCACTAACACCAATAAGGAGTCACTATTCCTCCAAATAACACCAATAATAGGGTACTTTTCCTCTCACTGACACAAACAATGGGGCACTATTTTCCTTGTGCACACCAATGATTTGTTCAGAAGGTTTGAAGACCCGTGGGCTAAGGTGCAGTGGCTGCAGTTTGCAGTGTCATGGCTGATCGATTCCCCTATGTCCATGTATTGCTTAAGCTAGCTTGTCCCTGTTCACCAAAGGTGACAAGACTACATCTTGTTCTGAAACACTTTGCATTCAGTCCATGATGGGCCATCCCTTTGTGTTGCATGACAAATGTAGGAGTGTTGAATTAAATACCGCATTAGTGTGTCTGCCGCTCTATGTGTCTATGTAATACCGCTCTATGTGTCTGTGAATATTCTGCCTGCTTGTGTCTGACATCATGAAACTATATAGTCAATGCACATCTTATGAAGTTCAAAATATGCAAAGTACAGGTAGAAACTTTTACTACAGCTTAAAGTGAAAATGTTGCATGTGTAATGAATGTTAATGCCAGTTGGTAGAAAACAAGGTTACAAAAAGCTGGGTTAACAAATCAAAGAATAATTACTGAAATCTCTTTCTTAAAGCGGTCATTTTTTTTCAAAGACTGTAGCTGCTGACTTTTAATAAAAACACACTCACCTGTTCCAGGGTCCAGCGATGTGCTAACCCACGCTGTCTCTTCTCTCCCTCTTCTCGGCACCAGCATCTCAACTGTGGGTACCAGGTTGTGAAAGCTTGCGACTTCACAGCCGGGTGCCTACTGCGCATGCGCAAGTCATGCTGTGTATCCTGATTGGTGCGGCAGTCTTGTGGGACCTGTGATGTGTCCCAGAAGACTGCGGGAGGAAGGAGGGGAGACAACCTTGCAGTCACTTTACCATGGTGAACTGAGCCAGAAGTGGGAGCGGGTACCTGTCAAAACTTGTATCCGCTCCCCCCCCTCCGCCCCCCCAAAAGGTGCCAAATATTGCAGTGGAGGGGGGGGAGGAGACAAATGAGTGGAGCTTCCACTTTTAGGAACTCCGCTTTAAGTTGCAACTTTTTGGGGGATAGGAAAGGCTTAAAACGTCTGTTTATTTTTTGTTGTCTTCCTATTTGTGAGATTTACCTTCATTTCTTGTCCTGTAAAATGTAACAAGAAAGGAGAGTTTTTGCCTTCTAGACTACTGTCACTAGAATAGGTGTCCTAATTGCTTTGCCTGATTGCCTTGCCCACTGGTGACAGCTTGGTCACTGTGCTGGGGATGCCGAGTACGCGCCTCCAGCCACCTGCTATTTGCATATGTGGCAGCTCAGCATTAAAGTGTTACTAAACCCACAACAGTAAAATCAGTCTGTATATGCAGTAAAGCATGCTTGTTATACTCACTGTGGAACCTAAGGGGTTAATTCTCTGCCTTGTGTAAAAAGGCTGTTTGATCCTTTCTTATTTGCACCTCCTCTTGTTGAAATGGCTACCTGATACAGACTGAACCTGTGGTCACATGCTCAGTTTAGTGTGTATTGCTAGAGATGTTTTTTTTTTTTTTTTCCTCGGAGGGTG
The DNA here is from genome assembly GCF_062004578.1 of Staurois parvus. Taxonomy (NCBI): domain Eukaryota; kingdom Metazoa; phylum Chordata; class Amphibia; order Anura; family Ranidae; genus Staurois; species Staurois parvus. The sequence continues at coordinate 5,298,867 of NW_028317964.1, read as the reverse complement.
CATGTGATCAGCACAGGGCCAATCAGCACTGTCCAGACAGAGGGTCAGAGGTTTCACATCCTCCTAGAGCAGAAAGAAATCTCCTACAAGCTTTAACCAGTGCTCTAACTGATGATGAGAAAAGGTATTTAGCAGTTTATATTTACTAAACTAATTGCACTTCCATGTTCTGTGTACTGTGGGAGATCAGATATAGTGAAAGCAGGGTCCTGGGTTTACACTTTAAGGGGTTAGGATTTACCTGAAAAAATTTAGCCTACTCATGACTTTTTTTTCTCGGTAACTATAGTTATAAAACAAATAAAGATGGTGAGTCTACTTAACTGGAATACAGAAATCATTAAGAAACTTGAGAGAATGCTAAACCTTCCCTAATCCGTCTAACAAAAAAGTTTTGGTTATTAAAACACTTAAAGCCTCAGTGCAACCAAAATCACAAACAGAAAAATCAGCGCAAGGGACATCCATTTATAGTCAGTGAGATGTGTCCCTTGTGCTAATAACACCACCCCTAACCCCTGATGTCAGAAGTTTATATTTCTGGGATGGGTGGGGGGACAAGATGAAGGGGACAGTTGAAGGTATTCACTAATAGAAGAGTAATCAGGGTAAGGGATACCACTCATTAGGGGTTATTTACTAAACCTGAAGAGTGAAAATCTGGTGAAACTAATCAGCTTCCAGTTTTTATTGCCAAAGCTTTGCACAACTACACCAGATTCTGTGTACACCAGTTTTAGTAAATCTCCCCCATTGACTTTAAGTTGTGTCCCTTGTGCTGATATTTCTTTTTGTGATGTAGGCTGCACTTTGGTTTTAAATATATCTCCTTCAGTCTGCTTTTCAATAAGGAAGGTGCAAGTTCACTTTGCTAAATTTTCCCCATACTGAACACGCCTGTAAAATATTTTATGAATCCTTTTAAACTGTACTCGCCTGAATATGTATCTTATTTCTTATATGGTTAAATAGTCTCTGCCGGGATGGGATATTATCAGTATGCATAGTTTTTTTTTTTTTTTGTACTAGATTGGCAATTTTCCTTTAATTTTGAGCATTATGCCCAAAATATAGTAAGGCCCCTTTCAAACGGGAGGACTGTAAAGGAATTTGTATATTCTGTATAAAATTGTATTCTATTTTGTATAAAATTGTATTCTATTTTGTATGGTTTGCTCTTGCACACGGCACTAAAAATGTTTTCATTACATGTTTGCATTCTTTCAAATCCTGATTAGAAATTGGCCTGTCTATGTAACGCCCCTTGTTACCATAAAAGTACAATTGTAATATTAATGTGATACCTACGTAATCATGTGTATAAAAAAACGTCAGTTGCGTCGAATAAACAGAACAGTTATTTAGAAAGATGTTAAGTGTATCTTTTTGTGTCCCTTACTGCACTAGTTATTATTAGTTTGGAACCACTAATCAATATGAGGATAGGAGTTGCCTATCAATAAAATGTCAGTATTAATTTCCAGAACGGGACCGATCGGGTCCACCTGTCTATTTATCTGGCGGCCCCAATTGGATTATCCATTGACCTCTATGGATTAGTGTATGTAAATGGGCATGTGTCCGTTTACACCGTTTCATTCAATCTTATCTACTAAAAACAGGATGGGGATCTATTCCCCAACCTCTAGCAGATCGGATCAGATGACAGTTGGATGTAAACAGACATGCGGTCCGTTCACATCTGACCGCCCCATAGAGAACAGCGAGTTGTGTCCGTGTCACCCGCCTGCTCAGTGGTGATCGGCGGACAGGATCCCCCTAAAAGATATTAATTGATATAGTTATTTACAAATAGTTAAAGATGTAGACAGTATGTAAAAGGCAGAACTAGTTTTTATTCTAAGCCATGTTTTCTATGCTCATTCATCCTTATGTGCTTTGCCATACATTTCTATGCACAAAGAGCATACTTAGACTGTGACCCCATCATTGGCCATGAAGCCATTCACAATGCAGCTCATACATTGCGGCATTTTTAGCAGCGTGCTGTTTCTGCTGGGCATGGCAAGAGGTCTCTTTGCTCACTGCGTCAGGACTGCACATGGAAGCCAAAGATCATATCTGATGGGTAGTTTTCAAACAGAGAAATATGAAGGGACCCTTTTCTATGGGAAAATGCTTTGTGTGTATTTTTTATACAAAGCAACAGTTATTTTCCCTTTTTGTCTTCCTGGTTTCAGATCTCAAACCTGGATATGTGGCAACCTGTAGCAATTAGATGTTCACCATTCTGTACTTTTGTGGAAAATGTTGAATTGTATATATTTTTTTATCTGATTAGAACAGTCAAGTATCTTTTGAACTTAAAGGAGTTTTTTTTATGTCTTGTTTACTTTTCATGAGGTCTAGGATGAGGATGCTCTTTATTGTCTTGGGTACATTTTCTCCACCATTCATTATATTACTTTTAACTTTTCTTGCAAGTGATTACAAAGCACCTTGGAAAGTTCTGAGGGTGTTTTCTCTGTGGATGGTGACACCTACCATTTATTTTTATCTCCTCATTCATGACAGAGTGAAAACAAAGAAATGTCATCATTTTCATGTGGTCCCTTTGATGCTGTCCATCTGAGCACATACAGATTCATTTATTCTGAAAGGGACATGTGTTACTTATAGAGGCAATGTAATTTGTTTTGTCAAAACCTCCAAATAAATTGCTGGGAATAAACTGCACATCTGCAGAATTCAGCGGTTGTTAGCTAAATTATGTAATAAATTTATTCATTTATATGTTTCTGTTCAACACTGGGTTTTGTTTGTATGCCTTTGTTAGGCAATTAGACTCTAAAGCTGGTCATATACTGTTCGAATTTCATCCAGTTCCTGATGAACCAGCTGAAATTCTCTCAATGGTTGTCCCCCTCCTGCTTGGGAAAAATAAATAAAGTGGAACTCCAGTCTCTACCCAAAAACCTAAAAGCCAGCAGCTACAAATACTACTAATAGTAACAGAAGGACACACCTTTTCAGGGATCTAGAAGAGTCCTCACCTGAGGCAATTCTTCAATCGGCTTCAAATGCAGGCGCTGGCATGGTAAGGGAAACCAGCAATGAAGCCTTCTGGCAGCCGCACTGTGCTTTGTAAATGGCTTTGCTGTCTTTTGGGACCTGTGATGTGTCCCAGAAGGCTGAAAAGGGAAAGTGGAGGGGCTGAACATTGCCACGGCGTTCTGACCAGAAGAGGAAGTGGGTACCTGTCAAAACCTGGTATCCACTCCCCCCCCCTTAAAAAAGTGCATATGTGGCAGTGGAGGGAGGGAGGATGAAAACAAGTGGAACTTTCCCTTTTGGGTGAAGTTCTGCTTTAAGGAGTGTATCAAAGTTTGTCGGCTGAACAGCGCCTGCACCCAATCAGATGCAGCCAGTGTTTGGGTATTTTACCAGTTGGATGGGCTGACTGTCAAAATACAATATCCTCAGTGGGAGATTTGTCCATCCGTGGTATACAGTGGATATAAAAAGTCTACACACCCCTGTTAAAATGTCAGGTTTCTGTGATGTAGAAATATGAGACAAAGATAAATCATTTCAGAACTTTTTCCACCTTTAATATGGACTATAAACTGTACAACCCAATTGAAAAACAAACTGAAATCTTTTAGGGGGGGGGGGGGAAGTAAACATAAAAAAACAAAAATAATGCAGTTGCATAAGTGTGCACACAATATTATAACTGGGAATGTAGCTGTGTTCAGAATTAAGCAATCACATTCAAAATCATGTTAAATAGGAGTCAGTACACACCTGCCATCATTTACATTGCCTCTGATTAACCCTAAATAAAGTTCAGCTGTTCTAGTAGGTCTTTCCTGATATTTTCTTAGTCACGTCCTACAGCAAAAGCCATGATCCGCAGAGAACTTCCAAAGCATCAGAGGAATCTCATTGTTAAAAGGTATCAGTCAGGAGAAGGGTACAAAAGAATTTCCAAGGCATTAGATAGATCATAAAATACAGTGAAGACAGTCATCATCAAGTAGAGGAAATATGGCGCAACAGTGACATTACCAAGAACTGGATGTCCCTCCAAAATTGATGAAAAAAACGAGAAGAAAACTGGCAAAATAGCACTAATACATTGTACATTTGTATAGACTTTTCTTTGGTTGATGCTTTCTAGTCTTGAATGGCACACACAAAGTCCTTTTGGTGTGTACAGTCATGGCCAAAAATATTGGCACCCCTGCATTTCTGTCAGATAAATTGCACTTTGTCCTGAAAATTGTTGCAAATGTTTAGGCATTCTCATGTTTATTTCTTTGGTTTGTATTGGTATGACACAAAAAAATGGTAGAAACCAAAAGCCAAATCTGACACATTCCACGCAAAACCCCAAAAATGGACTGGACAAAAATGTTTGCACCCTCAATTTAATATTTGGTAGCACACCCCTTGGAAAAAATAACTGAAACCAATCACTTCCTGTAACCATCAATGAGTTTCTTCCACCTCTCTACTGGAATTTTGGACCACTCTTCTTTCGCCAACTGCTCCAGGTCTCTCAGATTGGATTCCTTTTCTCAACTGATGTTTTGAGATCTCTCCACAGGTATTCTATGGCATTGAGATCTGGACTCATTGCTGGCCAGTTCAGTACACTCCAGCACTTTGTCTGAAACCATATGCTTTTTGACATGTGCTTTGGGTCATTGTCTTGCTGTGAGACCCATGACCTCTAATGGAGACCCAACTTTCTGACATTTGGGGCCCTACATTGCACCCCAGAATTCTTTGGTAGTCTTCAGATTTCATAATGCCATGCACACGGTCACGACATCCAATGCCTGAAGCAGCAAAGCAACCCCAAAACATCAGTAAACCTCCACCATGTTTGACTGTAGGGACCGCATTATTTTCTTTAAATGCCTAATTTATTTTGCTGAAAACAGTAGAATAATGGGATTTACCACAAAGCCATAATTTTGTTTCGTCTGTCCACAGCACATTCTCCCAAAAGGATTTTGGCTTTCTCAGGAAAACTCCAATCTGGCTTTTGTATGTTTCTGTGTCAGCAGTGGGGTCCTCCTGGGTCTCCTACCAAAGCATTCCTTTTCATTTATATAGTGACGTATAGTGTGAGCTGACACAGTTGTACCCTGTGCCTGAAGGTCAGCTTGAATTTGTCTGAAAGTTGATCTAGGTTTTTATCCACCATTCGAACAATCCTTTCTTGCAATCTTTGATCAAGTTTTTCTCTTTCGTCCACGTCCAGGGAGATTAGCTACAGTGCCATGGTCTGTAAACTTCATGACAATATTGCGCACAGTGGACACAGAAACATTAAGGTCTCTGGAGATGGATTTGTAACCTTGAGATTGCCCATTCTTTTCCACAATTTTTGTTCTCAAATCCTCAGATAATTCTTTGCTGCTTTTTTTCTTCTCCACGCTCCATGTGGCACACAGAGACACACAACAGAAAGCTTGAGTAAGGGCTCGTTCACACTTGGCTGTTTTACCAACGCTTGCCAAACGCTCCTATAGCGTTTGGTAAGCGTTGGTCCGGCGTTTGCGGAGCGTTTTTTAACGTTCGGCAAACGCTCCACAAACGCCGCATGCGCAGTTTAGCGACGTTGCTAGGCGTTTGCCGAGCGTTAAAAACACCCCACAAACCACTTTAATGCAGTTTGAATAGTGTTACCGCTCCACAAAAGCCCCGCAACCGCGTCGCAACCACACCGCGGAGCGGCACCATAGACTAGAATAGGAGGCTTCAACGCCTCCTGACTCGACCAGAGGCGTCCATTTTGCCGCAACGCGATGCTAACGCTCCCGTTAGAACAGCACCATGTGCTGTAACGTGCAGAATTGTCCGAGGCATTTGGGAAGTGGTAAAAACACTTCCCAAACGCCTCTCTGCCGCCTGCACACAATGCTAATGTGAACGTAGCCTAAATGTTTCACCATTTTAACTGGTTGCCAGTGTGATTTCTATATTGTCAACACCTATTAATTGACACAGGTGTGTTTAATTACAAGTTACAGGAGCATCACAAACTTGGAATGCAGTTATGTTTTACAATTTTGAGAAGGTGCCAATAATTTTGTCCAGTCTATTTTGGGGGTTTTGCGTGGAATGTGTAAGATTTGGCTTTTTGTTTCTCCACTTTTTTGTGTCATACCAATAGAAACAAAAGAAATAAACATGAGAAAGCCTAAATTATTTTTGCAATTGACAGAAGGTCCAGCACCTTTTTTTTTAAAAAAAATTGGCACACCAAAATGCATGGTACGTTATTGCCATGCATTTTGGTGGGCATCTTTCACACACACACACACACACAAGACTGCACATTGGTTGGTGCAAAGTACATTGGGGTGCCTTTAAGAATTAATGGCACCACAGCGCTCCTGTGAAAAAATGCATGTTCTTTTGCATCATGGGAACATGCACAATTTTGCGTTCCTGCCCCACATCTAAGTGTGGACCAAGCCTAAGGCTCTTTGGATCACTGTAGTAAGCTTTATCATATCTCAGGTAGTTTGGGAAAGCTCATCAGCACTGTAGGTTCTGTTTGAAGTTACTTTTTTTTTTCTTCTTTAAATTTTAAAAGAGGCTCTGTGAGACCTAATAGAGATTTGGAGATCATCTGCAGTGCTGAAAAGCTGCTTCTGTGCCTGAGAACTTCTAGAGCCATAAACACAGTAGGTGATTGTAAAATCAATAAAAGGTTTGAGCACTTTGCATTTCTTGACTAGTTTGTAACAGTACAGATTTATACTTTTCTGTTTAGGAAGCAGTGTAGATAAATGTAATATTCCAAAAAGATCATTGCAGTGTTTAGGGCTGCCATGTTGTAGAAAGCTGGGTCAATATTACTTAACCCCTTCACGTCTAAGGGTAAAACAAATCTAAATGCCTAAGCACAATTCTGCAACGTTGACATGTTAGTAAAACCGTACATATCGTCACAACTACTTTGTACATCCAGGTGGATTATACCTTTTTTTTTTCAGGACAAATTGGGCTTTCATTTGGTGGTAAATGGTAATGGATAGCTCCTAATTTTTTTTTATTATTAAAGGAAAACTGGGCCAAAATAGTAAAAAAAATCATTTTTTTAAATTTAACTGTGTGTTTCTTGTTACGACCATAACCTACCACCAAAGAACAACTCAAAATACATTCTCCAGTTCTTGACGATCGCAGCGATACCATATATGTGTATGTTATTTGTTGTTTGTACCCGTAGTACAGTCCAGAAACAACAGTGCGCATTTTGTTTTTGTCTTTTTTTTTTTATATAAAACACACTGTCACTGACATTGACATTAACACTAACTGACACCAATTTTTTTTTAAATCCTGACCTTTGCCCTTGACCCTGACCTTTGACCCTGACCTTGACCCAAACACTAACCCTGGTACTGAACTAGATCAAACCTTGATCTAGGTATTTTTCTTTATTTTTTCTTTTCTTTTTTAATATTTATTTATTTATTTTTTTTTTTTTACAAACTTTTTTTTCTCTCTGTGTCAGGAGTTCGAGAGATACAATGTATCTCTCTTCTCCATTCATAGAGAGAGAGAAAACAAGGGGGCCGGGCTGCACAGTGATTGATCACTGTGATAGCCAATCAGAGGCTATCACAGCGATCACGTGACCCGGAATCGGGAGTCCCGGGTCCCGATCGTTAGAACGGGACCCGGGGCTCTCAGTGACACCGCGGTCTTGGTGCTGGGAGCGCGCCGAGCGGCGCGCTCCCAGCACAAAGACGGGTACGCAAATATGCGGCCCCACGGAAAAAAGCCCAGGTCCGTGAGGCCGCATATTTGTGTTACGTCGGCGTCAAGGGGTTAAAAAGGCAATTTTATAGCACCACATCTTCTTTTAGTTAATATTTGTGTTACTAAGCTTAAGTTAACGCTCATTTTTTTTTGTTTTGTTTTTAAGTGATATTAATGGCTTGGTTAAAAAAAAAAACATGTTATACTTACCTGCGTTGCATAATGGTTTTGCACAGAGAAGCCTGGGAACTGTAGAGGAGGGAAGTAGATAGTGAGAGGGAAGGACAGGTGTGTGTAGAGAAGGCCATGCGGAACCCAATCCTCCTATTCTCCGGTCCTCCTCTGGCACTCCTGGCTCCCTCCCTTGCTGAGTGCCTCCATAGCAAGTTGCTTGCTCTGGGGGCACTCGTGCTTGCACACTCCCGAGCTGCCTCTGTGTGTATAAGACAAACAGAGCGTGGCTCAGCCCTGCCCCGCAGTGGTTTTCCCTGCTGTGTCTCAGCTAATGAGGAGGGAGAGATGCAGGAGAGCTGAGGCTCTCATGCACATTGCTGAAATCGAGATTGGGTATGTATTGGGGGGGCTGTGGGAGGAGCCACACACAGAAGCTTTTTTTTACTTTCATGCATAGATTTTCATGATACCTTCATGATAAATTTCCTAAAGTCAAATTTTCAGTACATTGGTAGCACCCTGACTTCATTTTTTAAAATTAAAAATTGGAACATTCTGTGATGTATTGGTGACATGCGCATATTAAAGCGGAACTATACTTGGATCCAGCGATGTGACGTTCCAGAGCTCCTAATTCGGGCGTTGACATCTTCGGTTTACCGGCTTCCGGATCTTGATCAATTAATTGGCCAGGCGGGGATGACATCCCTCCCGCGCAGGCGTGGGAGTGCAGTCAGCTTCAGTGTTGCCAGATTTGTAGAGTGCGCTGCTCATGCACATCTCACTGTACAGGGGCCAACAGGCACGTAGGTAACTTTAATGCAGAGACAAAGCATGCATTAAAAATCCTCCCTGTTCACCCATTTTTATTTTGTAGCCTAAAGTTCCAGTTTAACAAGTATCAAGTGACTTGGGTTCAACGGTATGCACTCCATGCTGGTCTTCGTAGTCAGCCCATGTTTGTTAAACCCTTTTCTGTATTAGTTTTCATACTGCTCCCTTTCATGTTCCTACTTTATGGCAACTGGAAAAATGATCAGGTTGTGTTTTCTACATGTCACGCTAAACTCCTTTGCTTGGAAAGGCATGCTGGGTTTGTTTAATAGCAATAAAAGGGACATTTAATATACATGTGTTTTTACTTCATCTGCTTTACTAGGTGTTTGTAATATTCTTCCGAGGCTTGACAGTTATGCACACTGCCTCTTTATTCAGGCTTTGGCCTCTGCTTTCATGTTGCCGTTTTCTTTCTTTTTCTGTGTTTTTTTTTTTTTCTTCACACAATTGCCAAACAGTTCCCTAATTAATCTGCTAGAATGTAACATTTTAACTGGTTTGGGGCCACTGAGCTTTGTGGAAAAATGACAGAGCTTTCGGCATGTTTCAGCTTTTCTGCAGTGTTTTGACATGCTGGATTCCTTGCTTGACCCTACCTTAAAGTTGTTATACAGAAGTAAAGGCTGACTTTTTTATTTCTGTTATACACTCTCATAGAACCATGATCAGACGTTTTCTTGTAAATGCTGCCTTGTTGTGAAAAGTCTTGTTTTGTAAAAAAAATAGCTACCGTATTTTCCGGCGTATAAGACGACTTTTTACCCCTTGAAAATCTTCTCAAAAGTCGGGGGTCGTCTTATACGCCGGTATATGGCATGCTGACACTTTTTAGGGGGGCGGCGCGGTGCCGCCGCCGCCCCCCCTTCCAACGGAAGGGACACTAAGTACAGGGGTGGGCAGGGACTGCTGTCTCTTACCTGGCTCCGGTCCCGTGATGATCCGGTCCAGGAAGCGCGGCTGCTCCTTCATTCGGTTCGGCCATTGGATGTTCGGGCAGCTGCTCGGCTCCGCCTCCTCACCAGTGATTGGCCGCCAGAACTGTAGCTCAAGAAAGGCACACAGGCGGCCAATCACCAGCGAGGAGGCGGAGCTGAGCGGCCCCGCGAAAATCGAGCGAAGGAGCGGCCGGTAAGTGTGCCGTGCAGAGGTGCTGCTGCAACCACATATGCTGGCTGCAGCAGCACCATACTAGAACAGGTGTAATTGGTGTCAGTGGGAGGAATAGTGCCCCATCATTGGTGTCACTGATACCAATGATGGGGCATTATTCCTCCCACTGACACCAACGATGGGGCACTTTTCCTCCCCCCCACTGACACCAACGATGGGGCACTATTCCCCCCCCCCCCCCCCACTGATACCAATGATGGGGCACTATTCCACCCCCCACTGACACCAATGATGGGATACTATTCCTCCCACTGACACCAATGTTGGGACACTATTCCTCATTCCTCCCACTGACACCAATGTTGGAACGCTATTCCTCCCACTGACACCAATGTTGGAACGCTATTCCTCCCATTGACACCAATGATGGGACACGATTCCTCCCACTGACACCAAAGATGGAGCACGATTCCTCCCACTGACACCAAAGATGGAGCACTATTCCCCCCACTGATACCAATGATGGGGCACTATTCCTGCAACTGATACCAATGATGGGGCACAATTCCTCCCACTGACGCCAATGATGGGGCGCTATTCCTCCCACTGACACCAATGATGGGGCGCTATTCCTCCCACTGACACCAATGATGGGGCACGATTCGTCGCTCTGACCCCAATGATAGGGCACTATTCCTCCCATTAATACCAATGATGGGGCACTATTTTTCCCACTGATACCAATGATGGGGCACTATTCCTCCCACTGATACAAATGATGGGACACTATTCCTCCCACTGACACCAATGATGGGGCACTATTCCTCCCACTAATACCAATGATGGGACACTATTCCTCCCACTGACACCAATGATGGGGCACGATTCTTCCCACTGGTGTGTATTGGAAGAGGGGTAGTCTTATACGGCAAGTATAGCCCAAACACTACATTTTAACAGGAAAAGTAGGGGGTCGTCTTATACGGTATATTATATTTTTAAAGCTGAAATCTCGGTTGATGTAAAAGACACACATTGCAGCTATGAATTCTTTAATACATCTTGCAATGTATTTTTTAAATATATATAGGATGAAAACAGCCTATATCCCCACGCTCAAGAAATGGTGAAAATATTGGCATACAAAATTAAAATAAGAATTATTAAACCAGTAATTATTATTATACAGTATTTATATAGCGCCAATAGTTTGCTCAGCGCTGTACATTACAATGGGAGACAATACACAAGACAGTACAGTAACAATACAATTCGATACACGAGAGGTTAGAGGGCCCTGCTCCTTGGTGCTTACAGTCTAGGAGAATTACATATTTAAACTAAGCTGCCGTTTTAAATAACTAAAAAATATATAAACAGTGACTAAAAAAAGTAGTAGTACACATAAACAGCGCTATGTCAAAAACAATGTCAAATTGATATAAAAAAGTAAAAGAAAAAAAACTTCCAAAAAATATAAAACATAAATTATAATGTGAAAAGTTCAATTCATTCCAGTGGTAAGTGTCTCTTTAAGACAAAATGATATACCATACATGTGCTCCTGCAGTGATTAACACCCCATTGGATTCAGCACTCACCAGAAGCTGGTGAATAACTAGCAGTGGAAAATTAGTAGGAATTCAATCAATCTTTTAACCTCTTTGCGCCGGCCACTCGCAAATGTGAGGCCTTCCGGCATCTGGGCCTTGACGACGTGCAGCCGCACATTTGCTTGCAATTGAGAGAAACAAATGTGCTGAGAACGTGCGCCCTCCGCGCTCCCAGCACACATGTCCGGTACTCACGGAAAGGTCCCGATCTCCTCTTTCGATTGGGACCTTTCCCGATCATGTGACCGCCGTGATGGTGAATCACAGCAGTCACATGACCTTAAAACTCAGCTCCGGCTTCTGAAACCCTTAAAGGACCGGGAGGCGCTGGCGCCAAGGGGTTAATAATAAATGGTTGTGAAATCTCGAACTTGATAATCAGCCAGCAACCCAAAAGGACCTCCAATTAATAGATTATTCGTATCTCATACTCCAGTCTCCTCCTCATTCAGATTGGGAAATATCAATGCACGTGGTCCTGGCGTGCGTGCTGACGTAACGGATGGTCACGCCCTGACGTATTTCATCATAACAGACGTCCTCTGAGGACTTCAGAACAACCAGCCTGCCAATAGATGGATCTAATTTCGGCCAGTCCCTGGTGAACCAGCAGAGATTCGATCCATCTATGGCCGTCTTTTGTCCCTATCCCACATACATACACATGCTGGAGCCAATAAACCTGCCAGCGTGGAAGGAACCTGAAGTACCCAGGGAAAACTTACAAAAGCACAGGGAGAATATGCAAACTCCATGCAGGTATTATACTGAATTGTGATCCTTAGTACTGCAAGGCAGGAGTACTAACTACTTAGCCACTTCTAGACAATGGGAAAATTTCAAAGGCATCATGTATCATATGTTAGGCAGGCCATACTTGGAGTGAATGTCTTCCCTGCAATCAGGGGAATCCATCCTGTTGAGCCATTGTATTCCCTCTGGGGGGAGGGGGGAGGGGCGGGAGAAGACAGTGATTATTGCTAGCAACTATACCAGCTGCTTGCAATAATCGTATGTAAAATCCAGCAGACTGGTTGTACCCAAGTTGATCGATCAATCGATCAACTTTGGTACATTCAGCCTATCCATACATGGTTATAATCTCGGCCAGTTCCTGCTGAACGGCTGAGATTTGAACTATCTATAGCCGGCTTTAGACAAGTATGGTCTGTTTTCCCAAAATCAGATTCTTTAATCTAAAAGAAATGAATCATGAAGATGCATGCCTTGTACAAATCGGTGCAACACATCAGCATTACCAGCTCACATTATTATTTGAGCAGAATTATACCTTTTTATTGTCTTGATGTATGTTACATATGCAGCAGTATTGCCACACAACTTTACACTGATTGTTGTACGCAATAAATGTGAGGTTGAGGTACCTGGAAAAGGCAGCCATAGGCAAATCGAAATTCAGCTGGTTCAACAGGAACCGGTTGACTTTTGATCCATTTGTGGGCAAGCTAGTTGTACTGAAGTTGATCTATGGACTGACTTCAGTACAATCAGCCTGTTGTTTTTTTTTCCGTAAGATCACTGCAGCCGGCTACAGCCAGCAGCAGTTATCATTGTATTCTGATAGTGGGGAAACCTTCCGCTGTCAGAATGCTATAGTGTAGTGGGGGGGGGGGGGGTTCCCTCATCTGCACTGTGATGAGGGGAATCCAGTAATTTGCTAAAGAAAAGATAATTGCATCATTTATGGCCTGCCTAAGTGTGATATACCCAGTATGGGTCTTTTCTCACAGGCATTCAGTTTGGGTCAGTCTGTCAGTTTTGCAGAAGGAACCAGACTGAATCACAATGTATGTCTTTTGTTGGGCGGGCGCATGGATATAAACTGATGATCATCAATTTACATCCGCTTACATCTGTAATTCAGGTATTTTTTTAAATGGAACAAGGCTATGTCGTTTTCTGTTTAAATGGATGCCTTCCATTTATGCCTGTCCTGTTTATGTGCATTTTACAAGAATCATTTTTATACTTTTGTATGATTGGTTTCTGCAGCAACTAAAAAACTACTTAACGCTAAGCGACTTACGGGTACATTGCCCAACTTTGAGTGGTTATATCAGATGATGCCTGTAGCAGTAGGCATCATCCTGGTATAGTTTTTATTTTTAGCCAGTGATCGGCCTTCTTGTAAAAGCAACCCTAGTGGCTAATTAGCTGCTGGATTGCTTTTACAAGTGGTGGGAGGTTGCATCCCCCTCTCCTCCCGCCACCTTCCATTGCCTTCTTGGGCTCTCCCGTCCAACCGGGGAACCCAAGATTGCGGTCAGTGGTTCCGCTGACTGACTGTTGAGCTGATCGGAATCTGAGAAACTGGAAGCAAGAAGTATTTAGTTTGTTCAGGTTTCACTAGATGTCAACAAACCATTACTAGTTTGAAAATAGCATCAGATCATACCAGTCATGGTATGACCTGAAACTTTTAAGGGCAGAGTAGAGATCTAGGGTCTAATAGACCCAAGATATCTCAGTAAAAAATACTTTTCATGAGATTTCTACATTCCTTGTGATAACATTAAATCTGATTAAAAACAAAATTAAAGGGACAGTGTAAAAATAAATGTAAAAATTTTAAAGCGAAGCCGTCCCCCATGCTAGCGTGCAAAAGGCGAACGCATGCATTGGTATGTAAACAGCAATCGCACCACACATGTGATCTATCACCAGTAACGTGAGATCAAGAGCAATAATTCTAGACCCAGACCTCCTGTGTATGTTTAACAACTTGACAACCGGGCTATATATGAATGACAGCTACAGCGCGGTCGTCTAGTCCTGGAAGGGCGCCATATGATGTCCTCCAGAACTGCGCCTCCCACGCGCCCCCGGTGAGCTCTGTGTCCAACGGACACAGCTGATAACATGACATGGTAAAGGACCAATCACAGCGCCCTTTTACCACATATCACAATGTAAATACAGTTAAGGGTTATCGTTTGCACTTTCCTCATGCTGTCACAGTGTGAGGAAGGAGGAGAGCCAGTAATAATAAAAAATCAGATGCTGTCCAGTGCAGCTCCCAGCCCCAATAGTGTCCACCAGTGCTGCCAGTGTCCATCAGTGCCACCAGTCAATGTCTATCAGTGCAGCCTCATTAGTGCCGCCTCATCACTAGCCATCAGTGCAGCCTCATCAGTGCACACCAGTGAAGGAGAAAAATTACCTGTTTGCAAACTTTTATAACAGGAACTAAGAAAAGACATTGTTTAGCAAAAAATAAAAAAAATCCAGTGGTGACTTAAATACCACCAAAAGAAAGCTCTATATATCTAAAAAAAATGATAAAAATTTCATATGTGTACAGTGTTGCATGACCATGCAATAGTCATTCAAAGTGTGGCAGCACTGAAAGCTAAAAATTGCCCTGGGCAGGAAGGGGGTGAAAGTGCCGGTAGGCAACTAGTTAAAGTGATAACCTGTAAAGGCTTTTAAAGTGTCACCTCTGAATAATGAAATGTACATAGTTTGTAGCCATTGCATGGGCATGGGCCAATTTAGAGCATAAAGTATATAGTACTGGTCAATTATATTAAATATACACGGTGCTTATCCCAACTCATAGAACAGAAATAACCATACATT
Organism: Staurois parvus; assembly: GCF_062004578.1. Taxonomy (NCBI): domain Eukaryota; kingdom Metazoa; phylum Chordata; class Amphibia; order Anura; family Ranidae; genus Staurois; species Staurois parvus. The sequence continues at coordinate 5,283,781 of NW_028317964.1, read as the reverse complement.
TTGGAAAACTGACTTTACAAGCACCAAAATATTACAAAAAAAAATAAAAATGCAAAAACACCATTTTATTAAATCCAATTTTAAAAACAAAAGGAAAAATACATTGTACATATTTTAGTGCTTGTAAAATCCCTTTTTTCCTGAATGGTAATTCCTGTTATAAATTTAGAGCATGACATGCCTGGTATCTATTTACTAGATGTAACATTATCTTTTATATTTTACCAAACATTTTGGTATTATATTGAGTTTTTTTGCATTAAAATTCAAAAACATGTATGCTTTCTCAAAAAATTGCTTTTGAAAAACTGCTGCGCAAATACAGTGTGACATAAAAAAATTGCAACACCAACCATTTTATTCTATAGAGCCTCTGCTTTAAAAAAAAATACTTAATGTTTGGGGTTTTAATTAATTTTGTTGCATAAAATACAGATTTTTTTCTGTAAACAAAAAAGAATAAAAAAATAGGCCCAGTCTTTAAGTGGATAACAAAGAATGCAAAAACAGATGTAAACTGAACTGAGCTGAGCTGAGCTGAATGCAGATGTCCAAGCAGATGTAACCTGAATCCATATTCATTTTTATTATCATACAGGATTTATATAGCGCCAACAGTTTGCGCGCGCTTTACAACATCAGGGCAGACAGTACAGTTACAATACAATTCAATACTTTAATGAACTGATTATCATAATATAACAGTGCAAATAATAATGCAAAATAATGTGAATGTGAGTGTAATGATGGTCATTTAATATTTTTTCTGAGCCTTATACAGTATCACACTATTGGTATTTTCTTTTATTTTTTTCATCGCCTCATGTAGGAGACTACACCCCACCTCCAACCCTGTTTTGATTCTCAAAGCCCTATCAGCTTGAGAATCCACTTTATCTGGTGAGTGTGGGGGAAATGATTCACCACTGATGATGTGAGCACACTGGAAAATTTATGAAATAGTTTTTTTCCTTCACTTTTTTTCACATTTGTTTTTTTGGAACACTGGACTTTATTTGAGATTTTTCTTGGATTTCTATATAATTTATTTTATTTTGCATTATTATTTGCGCTGTGTTATATTATGAGTTTTGTATGCGGAAAGTAGTACAAGCGCCTAAGTATATATATATAAGTAACAAGCTGCTATGCACAAAAAAGATACCAATATCACCCTAAAACCAACAATGTATATAAGAAGTGCAGCGCTCGGTAATAAAAACAAATATATATATATTGGAATGGAGGTTGATCCCATACAAATGCACAAAAAGCAAAGAAATAGTCCAGGAAATTAATATGAAAATTAAAGTGCTCAGGTGACATGAGAGTCCGGTATCTGTGTGGTAGTGATAAAGTAATGCGCACTCACCGGACGCGCATATTAAAAGAGCTTTTGTGTATAAAAAAACCCAGATGTCATCTGATGGTGGATGGTCCTCCTCCTATTTGATATGAGGCTGGTAGTCCACTTCCACTAGGGGTCCCCCTATGTGCTCCTGGTCGGTGGTATCCCTCTGGGTGAGCTGGATTCCACTATGTAGTAGTAATCCGTCCCAGGAACGTGTCTGTGAACTGGTAATCCAAGGAAGGCACCCATCCAAGTATTAATCAAGCCCAACCCTGCAAAGCTTCCGAGGTCAAATCAGATCGGGTGCATTCAGGGAGGTGTGGCCGTAGGCACCTTCTTCTCCATTTCACAGTTGTGCAGTTCAACTTAAATGGTAGCTATCAATGTATTTCCGTGGCATGCAGGAGCTTCACTAAAATGCTGCCACCTCCTTCGATGTTCAGGCTGAAGTGACGCAGCTCCTCCTACTGGTCTTCAGATACTCTTTCTGCGCATGCGTATTACATAGTGGGAGGGGCTATGCTCATTCCGACAGTTACACTCATCAGCTGTATAATAGAAGATGGCAGGGCAATGTGCAACGTCTCTAGACTGCTTAGACACACTAGCTATGTGTGGGCCAACAGGCTTGCAGGATCTCCCTGGATCCTTGGTTTATAATGGCCAGCAGCTTCCTTCCTTTACTGGGTCTCCTTATTGAGGCTCCTATCGCCCCTGGACATCCAAGATTTTTTCTGGAGAATAATAGCTCACCAATTCAGTGAGCCAAGAAGAAACTCTAAGTGCAGTATTTCCAAGCACTTTCTTTTATTAAAGGTTAAAGAGTAACACTCACATTTCAGAGCAGTCTTCCCTCCTCACCGATGTGTGGGTACACTGCATGTGAATGGGACTTCCTGGGTGTAGTAAAATGGCGTCGCATGCCGGAAGTGCGTCACCACGCACCGGAACTACGGACTCGCGAACCAAGTTATCAATCAAGTTATCAAGTTAGCAATCTAGCCGTTATCAGGAGAAGTGTTTTTGACACAATCACGGATATATCACCATTTTACACTGCATGATTATATTGTTTTTCACAAAAGGACATTGCTAAGAGTTTGTTCCAACTTAGAGGACACTGTTTTTACTTTGGCACTGTGTGAGCACTGTGTATTATACTTTATTATCCTTTATTGAATATAGCCTTTTGTATTATTTGTGTTTGTTATAGGTGTGTGTGCACTGTGATATTTACTAATAGGCACTCACTATATCTAGTGGGGAATAGATTTTAGTTTGGCACTAATCTTATCTGTATTTGATTACTATATATGAAGGAGTATTTTCATTTTATTTTATTTTTAGGATTAAATTTAGCATATTTTGGCACTTATTTATTTGTTAAGAGCGCTACACTACTTATTTGTTTATCACTAACACTGTTTTGGTATCAGTTTTTGAGTGTTGGCAGCTTTATACTAGGTTGCACACTTCTATTCTCATAGCGCAGGAGGAACTCTGACCATTTCTCTAAAATGCTGCCACCTCCTACGATGTTCAGGCTGAACTGACGTAGCTCCTCCTACTGGTCTTCAGATACTCTTTCCGCGCATGCGCATTAGGTAGTGGGAGGGGCTATGCTCATTCCGACAGTTACACTCATCTGCTGTATAATGGAAGATGGCAGGGCAATGTGCAACGTCTCTAGACTGCTTAGACACACTAGCTATGTGTGTATTGGCTCACTTAAATGGTAGCTATCGGTGTATTTCCATGGCATGCAGGAGCTTCTCTAAAATGCTGCCACCTCCTACGATGTTCAGCCTCCATTCCAATATATATATATATATTTGTTTTTATTACCGAGCGCTGCACTTCTTATATACATATTATTATGAGTTTTGTTTGATGTGTTGTCATTTTTGAACAGCAGCACTTATTTATTGATTGTAATTTTTTTGGCGCAAGGTTTCAGTCTATTAAATGAACTAATGATGCCCATATTAACCCCTTCACGCCGGATTGTCCCGGCGTAAAGAGGAGTTCCTGCGCCGGGACAGGGCTGGGCCTAGTGTCCTGTGGCCGCCGTGACATCACGGCCGGTCACATGATTGGGAAAGGTCCTGATCGAAAGAGCGGACCGCGTCCTTTCCGTGAGTACCGCACTTGTGTGCTGGGAGCGTGCAGGGCGCGCGCTCTCAGCACATATGTTTTTTGTTACATGAATGCAAATGTGCGGCCGCTCGGCATCTAGGCCCAGTCGCCGGGTGGCCGCACATTTGCGTGCGGCCGGCGTGAAGGGGTTAAAGGACCCTAGATGTGAGGTTGAGGTACCCGGTAAGTGTGCGATTGTTGTACTTGATAACTGTAAGAAGACTCCTCAAGCCATTGGACTTTTAAGGCAGCAAAAATAACTGGAGACCATTTGCTGTAATCCAGATGTGCCTTTTCATTACTGAAAGTGGAAATGAGTATTGGGAACTAGTGATTTTCAATTCTTGTTAGCCAAGGTATAGCTCTCATGCAAATAACTGCACTTCTTGCAGGCCATTAACTCAGGAAGAAATTGCGCTCAGAAGAGAGCTTGCACGACAGAGACATGCTGAAAGGATGGCAATCAATCAGGAGCAGGCTCCCTCCAGCAGTGAATGCCAAGTGACTGCAGACAATGAGAACACTAAAGGCAAGTGGCTGTGCTTACTATTTTATGCACTTCTCGATTTCCCTTCAGGATTCTAAAGCTAGTTTGTTGTAATTTTCTGATCACTGAATGTTCCCACCGTACAGGCAGCAATTACATATCATTAGCATCCACATAACTTGCTAACAGTTGCTGACACCAGTCTCCAGACAACATAATTACAAGTAAATTAGCTGTTTAGGTGGTGTGAGGTGTATGTGGTTAGCGATCAGTTAATTTACTGTCTGCGCTTACAAATTCAGTGACTTTAGTGCCGCTCTCAAAAAACAGTCTGCTCCGTTTTAAGGGTTGGTAAACATACAAGTAGCTACTAATAATACAAATTGTGTATCAAAGAAATGACCATGCTGTAATTCAACATTAAAACGCAAGTTCACCCTTTTCAATTTTTTTTATTTTTTTTTTGCTTTTAGTATATTTGCTGCTTGTTTTTCAATTTCCCAAATATATTTAAGAATTGCATTCCCCATTTTTACAGTTCCCCAGCTTCCTGTGCTTTTCTAGTCCCACATGGTTTTTCTGGTATTCCTAGGTGTCAGAGATGGTTGGTTCACACATAGAGCCCCTTTGTCCACATAAGAACATTGGTGGTGTCACTCTAAACTCACTGTAAATGCCATTCAAGCACAGAGCTGCACAATATGTGTCACAGCAACCTCAGGAGAGAAGAAATGCGTGCAAAGTATTTTTTATATTAATCCAACCAATATGACAACCGAAGCAAGGAAATCTGAACGTTCCAGAGCTTGCAGATCAGCCTCTTGTTGAGGATACTGTTTAATAAGCAGAGCAAGACACAAAATCATGCAGTGTTACTTTCTGGTTTGGCCAAAATATGCCCTCTTGCCAAAGATCCTCATGTCTATGGAGTCTTGTACTAATTTGCAAAGTGCAAAGAGCGACAAGTCTTATGGGTTACCTGAGCTTGGTCATAACTTTGATTGCTACCAGCATTATGCAAAAAACAGGGAATTTAAAGTGGAACATCTACCTCTCAGGCTGCTGTGGATTATGATATTTGGTATTTAGTTCAGTGACAGTACAAACCAGGGAGCTAGCAATTGATTGCATAGAAGACTCCGTATTTAACACAGTGGATGCATTCTTTAACCCTTTACTAGCCAGAAGGTTTTTTTTTTTAATTTTTTTGCACACATTTAAAAATTCATTTTAGGCCTGAAGATTAGTTAAACCCCCAACCATGATATATTTTCTGCAAGCAGACACCCCGGAGAATGAAATGGTATTAGTTCCAATTGTTTATGCAACACCATCTTTATGCAATGGTTTACCAAGCACAACATTTCAGTAAACAATATAAGTTAGGACAGACACACGCAAATTTTGGTACCTTATATTTTCTATAGGAGAATATTTAAAAGCCCCTACATGTCATCAGTTTAGATTTACCCATGAATAATGGCCCTATAATTATTGCTCCCACTTTGGCATGCATGGCAATATGTAATGTTATGTATCATAAGTGACAGTTTTGTATGTAGGTGCCCCTGAAGGGTGTGTTTATTTTTCTGCATATGTGGGGGTGGGATGGGCTAAAACCTTTTTTTTTTGGGGGGGGGGGTTTAGGTGCTTGGGTGTACCAATATTTTTGACAATTTTTTATTCGTTTTACTTTCACTAGAACTTTATATCACATAGGGGACATAAAGTTCCCTATGTGATATAATATTTTTGGACAGGTTCTCATTAATAGCACTCTCTGCCTGTCTCACTTGCCTTCCATCACGCTCCATTAGCTTCTTCCCTTACCGCAAGGACCAGGAAAAGTGACCACAAAAACCAGAAGTGACGTTGTACACATAACCTAGCCTGGGGAGATGCGAATGGATTTTCACTGGTCTCCCTCCCCTCCACTCAGCGACACCTGTCATGTGGGTCCAAGGCCCTTCAGGTGGGACAGTGAAGCCTGGAAGCCTAAGGGAGGGGGCACACTTTGGCAGTCACAGAAAGCAATAGCACAGCTGTACAGCTACCAGATCACTTTAATTAGAAAGCCAGCAGTCGGCTTGTGGAGTGTACCCACTCCTGGTAGCTGCAGCCGCCGGGAGTGTGTGTATAACCTCCTGCTGCTGGCAAAAAGAAAAAAGGGGTTAAAGTGTATGTCAAGGAAAAAAAAACACTCCTTGTGTTTTATCCTCCAAAGCCCCTGTAAGTACAGGACAATATCTGCTGGTCTGTGAGAAATGCACTCAGCGCCCAACCTTTGTTGTGGGCTGACAACAACAGCTTTTTCGTGGACTAAGTGCTAGAAGAGAAGTTAGGAAATTAAAAAATCAGCTATACTCACCTAGATGGCTAAAGCATCAATTCCAGATATAGCTGTCCCCCGCCACCTCTACATCAAAAATGAAGCGATCAAAGTCTGATGATCGTTCAGTTCTCAGTCTTCATTAAGCAGAGAGCCGTGGACTGTCAGTCTCCGGCTCTCTGCCCCTCCAGTGCTCACTGGAGTGCTGCACTGTGGCGGGAGCTGGAGCTGCTGGCACAGGCTCTCAGTGGTGATCTGTGAGGCTGATCCAGCTGTCAGTCCAGGCATCTGCGTGGATTCTGGGTGGATTAAGTCAAAATCTATCCAGAGCCTGGACCGGCATTGTGACAAAAGCCAACAGCAGGCTAAAGGGGTCACAGGAATGCAGAATGAAGTGCACACCTGTGTCCATAGGAGAAGTAGGCCTTTGAACCTACTTCTTCTTTAACCACTTCAAGTCCGGACACTTTCACCCTGCTCCTGCGCAGGCCAATTTTCAGCTTTCAGTGCTATCACACTTTGAATGACAATTGTGTGGTCATGCAACACTGTACCCATATGAATTTTTTAGCATTTTTTTTTGAGACAGATAAAGCTTTATTTTGGTGGTATTTATTCACCACTGGGATTTTTTTTATTTTTTTTGCTATATAAATGAAAAAGTCCAAAAATTTGAAAAAAATTGGTGTTTCTTATAAAATTTTGCAAATAAATAATATTTCATCATAAATCTTGGCCAAAATTTATTCAGCTATCTTTTTAGTAAAACAAAATAACCCAAATTAGTTTATAACCAAAAATTATAATTTTTTAAAAAATCTTTTACATTTTTATTTTATATATCATTATTTATTTATTTTTTTTTTTTACATACTGTCACCCTAGCAGTACCATGTTAACACTGTACTACTTGTGGGGGGGTGATGATTTTTTTTTTTTTACATTACGGCTGTAAAAGCAATCATTTCTCCTTCTCTCTGGCTGCATTCTTTCAGCCATTGAGAAATCCTGTGTGAGCTGTGATTGGTCACAGCTTGTCACATGGTACAAGGCAGTTGTGAATAGCCTTGTACAATGTGACCTCTGTGATCATTCACAGATTTCACTAATAGTAAGCAATGATGTCAGAAGTGACATCTTGCTTACTACTCTGCATTTGACCACTGATTGGTCAATCAGTGATCACATGATCGGGACCTCACACAGAGGACCTGTACGACAATCAGTGTTCCACTGTGTCCGGAGGACACAGCGGGCACCAGATCGCGGTGCTGCACGCTCCCAGGGAGCGCGCACAGTCGAAAATGGCGGGCGCCGTTTATGAACGGCAACCCGCCCTTGGACCGCCACCGTCTGGCTGTTTATATACAGCCGTGCCCATTGTCTTTTGCTAAGCTACTCAACCACTCCCCTTTGCTCTTCTGCCGAGATTAAAAGTTTTTTTTTTTTTGCACTTTTCATAACAAATTTCCTTCAACCAGAACAAAAGGGATGAAAAGTTCATGTTTAGGGTTTGCTTTTTAAAGGGTATACGTCCTGGCCTAAAAAGTGCCTAAGGCAACAACTATGATCCTGCCTCATAATGCCTGTGCATGCTTGTGTTATTCTTTACATTCGCCACTGTGGAACTCATTGGATCATACACCAAGGCAATAATCTTGGCCTTGGCTTGAACCTCAGCCTTCCTGGTGCTTGTCATTGAACTGTCAAAAGGTAGCCTTCTAGAGAACTGATATTTACCAGTTAAATTGCAGTGAAAAGGGTTTAATCCTGACAAGTCAAGGCTATGTTTATGACCTGGGCGTAGGAACTAAAGTGCTTCATAGGGAAACATGGATCAATTATCATGGGCATTTTGTAGGTCAGGCCAGGTTTACTGTAATGGGCTGAAAAATAACTATAGAGATTAAATCATATCTGTTGGATATGATGGCAAATAGTACATTTAGAATGCGGTTTGCGTCCTGGGACAGCCATCTGCCTCTAGCCACAGGTAAACGCTCCATGTGAAAATACATCCAAACACTGGTGGACAGCTGCAGCAGCTGTCAGCCTTTCATTGTTTTGTATGGGCTGAGCATCTGTGATTACCTGCAAGCCTTTTTGAATCCAACTGCAAGAATCTGCTGCTCAGAAAGTCCAAAGCAACAAAAGTATTATTATGGTGATATCCTTTAGGCTATATCAGCACATGGTCAGTCTGCTTTCCTGCTGCTGTAAACAAAGTAAATGAATAAAGTGGTGTGGCCTGCCCATTGCATGCAAAATGAGGTAATTGCAGACCACCTCAGTGCACATCCAGTGCATTTGTTATATATATTATTTTGCATTTGAGTCATGAAAGCATTGCAATTGCAGTCAGTGGATTGTGGATGTAGTGCTCTGGCTCCTAGAGATTACTCCTCCAGCCCCTGGTCCCCACAGCACTAAGAACCTTCAGCTATAGGGCTAGAGGAGGTGTCCACGGACTTTAAAAAATGACAGGAGCCAGCTGAGAGAAGAACGCCACAATCTGTAAGTGTTTTTATTTTATTTATTTTTTATTTATTTCAGGTACTTATATAGCGCCGTCAATTTACGCAGCGCTTTACATATATATTATACATTCACATCAGTCCTTAACCCTCAAGGGGCGTACAATCTAAGGTCCCTAACTCACATTCATACACATACTAGGGCCAATTTAGACAGGATCCAATTCACCTACCAGCATGTCTTTGGAGTGTTGGAGGAAACCGGAGTACCTGGAGGAAACCCACACAGGCACAGCGAGAACATGCAAACTCCAGGCAGGTGGTGCCATGGTTGGGATTCGAACCAACGACCCTAGTACTGTCAGGCGGAAATGCTAACCATTTAGCCACTGTGCTGCCCAGTTTGAGGGTGGAGGGCTGTGCATGCTGTCCATGTTCATGTTACATCCTAAATATGACTGTTAAATGAAACATGGAGTTACTTTTTAACACAAAATCCCTTTCCTGGGGTCCTTTGAGAGACACAACCCCCTCCCCACCTGTTGTTTTTCTTTTTTTTTTTAACTGAATGGCATAGAAACCGATATATATATCCTTATGGATGACCTACATTCTCTCTCTTCTTAAAAGAGAAGTTTGTTTTTTCTTTTTCCCCCTAAATTATACTTACCTAGGTGGATGCAGGATTGGTCCCTTGCTGGCTGATCTCTGAGTTCTTGCCGCCGCTGGGCTGTGGAGGGGGGGGGGGGGAGCGGCTGGCGCTGGCTCTCAGTGGAACACCGTCAGTGGGCTTCAGCCCGCTGTCAGCTGAAATCGGTTCACCGGAGCGCAGAGTGAACTGCACTTTTGTTATCTACAGGAGAATTACAGCCAAAAGAGCTGTGGCTGTGCTTCTCCTTTAATGTTCATTCTTCTGTAAGGTGTCAATATAACCCATTGTCATACAGTGGCTATAGAAAGGAATCCCCCCCCTTTAAAAAAAAAATCCCATTTTGTTGCTTTGCAGCCTGAAATGAAGACAGACACAATTTTCATTTTATCCAGCTGTATTTACTCAGTGCAACTTGTAACATTCAAGTGAAAGATATGACATCAACATGTCAGAAAAATATAAAAAAAAAAATCAAAAACAGAATAACCGAGTTGGAAAAAGTATCATCCCCTTGTGTCAGTATTTTGTTGAACCACCTTTTGCTCTAATTCCAGCCTTTAGTCTGCTGGGATTTGTCTCTATTAACTTTGCACATCTAGACTTTGCAATATTTGCCCACTTTTCTTTGAGCTGATCAAGTTCAGTTAAATTTGATGGTGACCATTTGTGGACTGCAGTCTTTACGTCATTCCTCAGATTTTCAATTTGGGTTTAAGTCTAGGCTCTGACTAAGCCATAAAAAGACATTCACTTTTTTTTTTTTTTTAATTGCAATAGATTTTTATTGAAGTTTTTTAAGGCACAACAGTAAACATTTAGAAATCTTTGTATTTTACATACAGTTTTATGCAAATTATGAAATCAACATAAGTAAAAAGGAATGTAAAAAAAAAATAATGAAAAAATGCAATACCTTCAAATGCTCTGAAAAGCAAATATTGTTACCTGTAACATTAATAACTTCTTTGTATATACGTGCATTAATAATATCACCATAACAGTTATATTTGCATATAATATCACATGATTAATCATATGGACAACAAAGATGCCTAAATATAAAATACAACATTTTAAGTATTATTTTAGATAGATAAAAGAATTAAAGGAAGACACACACATATATAGGAAATATACCTTTAGGAAAGGTATGGTCGGACCAGATTGGACCCCTGTAAGTGAGAGCTGACACAGAGGTGCCAGAAGATATAAGTTGTGTGTTCTGCCCCCTACGGGTCAAAACAAAGGGGGGGGGGATATGTGACAGTGTGACGATCTGTCACCCAGGATTCTCAACAAGGCTGGTTGAGGGGCTCCAGGGTAAGTGTTTGATACGGAGGAAAGTGGCTTTTCACTTTCCTCCTTTGTTTGTAAGGTCTGTTTTGGGATCTGGAGCCTGGAGATTTCAAAGAGATCTGGGAGGGATGAAATCTCCAATCCTGGGACCAGGTTTTGGGAATGGCCAGGAGACTGATTGCACAGGTGTGTGCAGGCCTTTTCAGAGAGTCAGGATCAGGGTTCTGGGCTCCACCCCGGCAGATAGGAGTCAGGAGGGCTCCACCTGGAAGATAGGAGTCAGGAGGGCTCCACCTGGAAGACAGGAGTCAGGAGGGCTCCACCTAGGAGAGGTGGAAGCCAAAAGCAGCAAGGGGCTGCTAGAGACTAGCTGTGTGCTAGTGCCATATTTTTGAAAGAGTCTGCAGGAGACAGACGTAAGCCTGAAGAGGAAGGCCAGTGGAAGAGTGTTTATATCCGAGAGAGCCAGGAGGCTGAATTTTGTGTATGTGGATGATCGATACCACTGTGTGGAAAACGTCTGATGTTTTGAACTTTCATTTAAATAAAAGTGGGCTAAAAAGGCCTTAAAAAGCAAGCGAGTTGCTGTGTGCCTTACAAAAGCTCTACCACTTTGAAGCGAGTTCCCACAATACATATATACACACAGTGCATACAGAAAGGCATGGATGTCCACGGAAGACAACAGTAGTGGATGATCACAAGATCCTCTCTATGGTAAAGAAAAACCCATTCACAACATCCAGACAAGTGAAGGACACTCTCCAGGAGTTGGGCGTATCATTGTCAAAGTCTACAATCAAGAGAAGACTTCGCGAGAGCAAATACAGAGAGTTCACCACAAGGTACAAAACCCTTCATAAGCCTGAAAAATAGAAAAGCCAGATTAGACTTTGCTAAAAAACATCTAAAAAAAGCCAGACCAGTTCTGGAAAAGCATTCTTTGGATGGATGAAACTAAGATGAATCTGTACTAGAATGATGGAAAGAAAAAAGTGTGGAGAAGGTTTGGAACAGCTCATTATACAAAGCAAACAACTTCATCTGTAAAACATGGTGGAGGCAGTGTGATGGCATGAGCATGCATGGCTTCCAGTGGCACTGGATCATTGCTGTTTTGCTGATGATGACAGAAGCAGCCGGATGAATTCTGCAGTGTTTAAATATATAATATTTATATGTTATATTTATATTTATAATGTTTATAATTATATTCATTTGTCCAGTTACATTTGAGCCCCTGAAAATGGAGGGACTGTGTATAAAAATATTTGCAGTTCCTAAAATTTGTACTTGATATTTATGTTAAACCACTTGAATTAAAGCCAAAAGTCTGCCGTTCAATTTCATTTGGATTGTGTCGTTTTAGTTTATTCTGGTGGCATACAGAGCCAAAAGTATGAAAATTGTGCCTGTGTCCAAATATATATGGACCTAATTGTGATGGAGGATAGGCAGGACAGAACACGCAAAGCAGATGGCAAACACACAAAGCTTTATTACAACAAATGACTGTCACTCAAATTGGGGATGCAGGTAGCGTGGCAGTACCCAGTATGAGAAATAGCAAGGAGAGGGCTCAAAATAATTGTAATCCGTCCCCAAGGGGCAAGTTAGAGTCTCTAGCGATATGTAATCCAAGTAGGGAGCAGAGGGGTAACAGAGTTCAAGAACAGTCCAGGGGGAATAAAATAGGGGTGCATACACTCACGGCTCCGGCAGGGGTGTCCTGGCTCACAGCTGACGCCAGCAGGGGCGACCCTGCTCAGCACACAGCAACAGCGGGTAATCTGGGCCTCAGAGTATTAGGCAGAGTATCGTGGGGCCCACACCAGATAGTCCTGACCCAGGGTATTAACAGAGTGTCAGCGGTACTCCCAGCCCTGGAGTATTAGCAGTGTCAGTGGTACTCCAGCCCTGGAGTATTAGCAGTGTCAGCGGTACTCCCAGCCCTGGAGTATTAGCAGTGTCAGCGGTACTCCCAGCCCTGGAGTATTAGCAGTGTCAGCGGTACTCCCAGCCCTGGAGTATTAGCAGAGTGTCAGCGGTACTCCCAGCCCTGGAGTATTAGCAGTGTCAGCGGTACTCCTAGCCCTGGAGTATTAGCAGTATCAGCAGTACTCCCAGCCCTGGAGTATTAGCAGTGTCAGCAGTACTCCCAGCCCTGGAGTATTAGCAGTGTCAGCAGTACTCCCAGCCCTGGAGTATTAGCAGTGTGTCAGCGGTACTCCTAGCCCTGGAGTATTAGCAGTATCAGCAGTACTCCCAGCCCTGGAGTATTAGCAGTGTCAGCAGTACTCCCAGCCCTGGAGTATTAGCAGTGTCAGCGGTACTCCCAGCCCTGGAGTATTAGCAGAGTGTCAGCGGTACTCCCAGGCCTGGAGTATTGTTTCCTTAGCTATAGCAGCCAATCACATTCATCTTTTTCTCATTTAACCATTGTGTGGTCATTTTTGCTGTGTGCTTTGGGTCATTGTCATGCTGGAAGGTAAACCTTCTTCCCATTGACAACTTTCTAGCAGAGGACATCAGATTTTTCTCAGGAATTTGATGGTATTTTGCACCATCCATTTTTCCTTCTATCCTGACAAGTGCTCCAGTCCCTGCTGCAGATAAACCCGCCCCATTACATGTTATTACTACCTCCATGCTTTACTATAGGAATGGTGTTATTTGGATGGAGAGCTGTATTGGATTTCCACCAGACATCGTTTAGTGTTGAGGCCAAATAATTAAATTTTAGTCTCATCTGTCCAGAACACCTTTTTCCATGTGACCTGAGAATCTTCAAGTTGCGTTTTGGCAAAGCGCAGTCCTGACTGGTTTTGGCCTTTCTTAAAGAGTGGTTTTTAACCCTCTCATACAAGCCACATTTGTAGAGAATTTATGGTATTGTTGTCACATGCACACAATGACCACTCTTTGTCATCAATTCCTGCAACTGCTTCAGAGTTGCTTTAGACCTCTTGGTAGCCTCTCTGACCAGTTTCCTCCTGGCTCCCCTTACCTCCCACTTAATAATAGACTTCACAGTGCTTCTAGGCATTGATAAAGCCTTGGAAATTGTTTTGTATCCATGTCCTGACTTGTGCCTGTCTACAACTTTATCCCAGGGATTTTTTTTGACAGTGCCTTGCCACCCAGAATTGGTTGTTTGCTCCAGTTGCACTATCAGGGACTGAAATACTCCAGGAAAGCTCTTTTCATGCTGAGCTAATCAGAATGACCACAGATAATCACAGTTTAAAGTCAAATGCCCTTGTGTGCCATTGAGAAGGTGATTACCTACACCTGATTGAGTTTACAAATCATTTTTAGGAGGGGGGGGGGGTGATCTTTTTTCCAACTTAGTGTTTTTGCTTTTTATGGTATTTTTTTTCTGACATGTTGTTAAATCTTTCACTTACGGTAATTGTTATAAGTTGCAATGAGTAAGTACAGCTGGATAAAACAAAAACCGTGTCTGTCTTCATTTCAGGCTGCAAAGCAACAAAAAAGGGGTGTGATTCTTTTCTATACCCACTGTAGGATAATGGTTATATTGACACCCCCTGCAAAGCAAGAAAATGTGATTATTTTGAAGGGGGGGTGATTCTTTTCTATACCCACTGTATATTGTTCTTATGTCTCCTAATGGACTTTGAGGAAGTATAAAAATCCCAAATAGTCAGACTGTCCACTTGATTGCTTTAAATAATAAACAAACTTTTTTTGCGGCTTTGTTACAGGTGATGCACTTGCGAATGAAGTGGAGAGTTTAGCTGAAAAGTCAGAGAAGCAAGATACAGAGAATAAAAGTTATTTTATTGCATTTGCTCGAGTCTTCAGTGGTGTGGTACGCAGAGGGCAAAAGATATTTGTTTTGGGACCCAAATATGATCCAACAGAAGCACTGCCTAAGGTATTTTTTTTACTCTTTTCATTTTAGATTTCCACAAATATAGAAGTCGGTACTGCAACAAGTCTTGTTTTAACTTTAGCACTGAAAATGTAGCTGTAATAAAAGATGCTGACTTTTTTTCCGCATTCCCCAGAGTTACACCATCTTAAAAAGACCCTGTCGCTGAAATAAAAGGTTTCAAAGCGCACATAGTAAGTTAAAGTTCTAATACTAGTTTCAGCGAATCTTCGCTCTATTTCGTCAAACTCTAGGATCATTGGCTTTCAATATTTGCAAGTGTATTGAATGCCTGTCTCTAACCACTGAACATTGTGGTCCCACCTGACTGAGCACAACATCACTATTGTGTCTCTTTAGAGCTTTGTTAATTATAGGAGCATATAGGCCTCGTTCATACAGGACGATGCCATGCATACTCCATGTCCAGTTTACCTGCATGGGCATGCACAGATGTTTTGTGCAGCCCTGTGTGGGTAGTTTTATTCATGTCTGTTGGGGCATAGTGACTGCATGGATACAGACACTGTGTCCCAATTTAAAATCAGTGCTATTGTAGGTCCCTAAACTCACTCAGGATGCATTTGAGGCTGTGCATTCACATTGGATGTCATACTGGGCGCAGTGTCTGAGTCATGCATCCCAATAGGAATCAATGGGACTGCCGACCTTGTGCGTCCGCATGTCGGCAAAAGAGGGCCCTGCACGGTGCAGTTATGTCATCACCCCATATGAACAAGGCCTTTGGCTGAAAAAAGCCTTTTTTTTTTATTTTAAACAATATATCTTTTTTGATGTTCAGTAGAATAAGACATACGTAGAGTATAGTGAAGAGGCCATTCACATAAGGATATGAATACTAATTCTACACAAAACAATTTGAAATAAAGACAAAATAAAGTCTTACAAAAAGCATCTCCTAGTTTTTAAGCTTTTTGGGGGAGATTTACTAAAACTGGGGAGTGCAAAATGTACCCAATCAGCTTCTAACTTCAGCTTGTTCAGTTAGGCTTTGACCAAAAAAAACCTGGAAGCTGATTAGTTGCCATGCAGAGCTGCACCAGATTTTTCACTGTTCAGTTTTAGTAAATCAACCGCTTTGTCTCCTTCACCAAGGGAGAAAGGTAGGGGGCACAAGGTGTGTGGGAGGACATAGGGATGTGGGAGAGGGAAGTAAATGGAGTGAAAAAACAAACAATTTCCAATCTAGTGACTGGATGAGTGCTAAACAAAGGGAAAACCTAGGAGTCCAGTCTCATACTGTGTAGCATATAAAGAAATAGATATGAGGGTTTTGTAGACAACCATACAGACCAAAGGTTGTAGAATTTTAATTTAGTTAAATGTTTAATGACTAACAATTTTTCCATCTCACATTGATAATTTAGTATATCTAAGGTATCTAAACCTAGGAACATCAGATGAGTTTCACCGCCTCAAAATACTGAGCTTGGCTGCAAAGATAAAATGGACCAGAACCAATCTTGTACGCAGGAAAAAGTGGTCAAGACCAATAGGGAGTGCAAGGGGTAGATCAGCGTCTATTTTAGAGGCTAGGAGTTTGGCAATTAGATGAAAACATTTGTTCTAATAAGAATGGAGTGATTTACAGGTCCAAACATGGAACCAGTTTAACCACACAGTCTACAACACAGGGGATAACGAGATGGGTGAAACTAGGCTAGTTTGTAGGGGGTAAGGTATCAACGATGGACTATTTTCTGGTGTAATTTCCTGTGATTGGTATAATGAGGTTTATAGGTGACAGTAAATGCTTTTCCGTAAGAGGACTCAGAGAATGAGGTACCTAGTTCTGATTGCCACTTACACAGTGTTTGTTTTAGAGACGACAGCTTTGTCATTTAATGAGTTGTAGAATGGGGCTATGCCCTTCAATTGACATGACTTATCATTGAAAAGGAGCTAGGAGCTGCTTTATCAATGAACAGGGGTAGTGGACATTTAATTAGAAAATTCTAGATCTGTAAATACAGAAAAAAAATCTGAGGATGTCATTTTGAATTTGGGGTTAAGGGACTCAAATGAACCGAAGGTCTGCTTATCATATAAATTAGCCAATAAGGCCCTTAGATTTCCAATGGTGACAATTAAAAGCAAATATAAATGGTGCTATACATCAATGGTGGTAGAGATTTTAAGAGTTTTGAAAAGAGTGTGTGTAATGACGTTACTGACCACCTATGAAGTGTTTCGTTAAGTGTCAAGTAATCAGTTTTGGGGCAGGGTAGGCCTAGCTTTAGAGCTCTAAGTAATGGGAAAAGGGTTCTGTGCTGAAGTAATGTTCGCTCCATCAAGGTTCATATTTTATGGTATGGTTTGTATCCCCACACATACCAGGAGAGTATACTGTTAATAAATAAGACTGAGGAAAAGGGATAACTATAGTTCTAAATAGGTGGGGAGCACTAACATTTTTAGGGCCGTTCTCCTCCTAGCAGTAGAAAATTGGCTTGGAGTTGCTGTATAGTTTGAGGAAAGGACTGAAGAAATGGTTTATAATTTAAATCATAGAATTGGGAGATAGCTACAGAAATTTGTATCCTTAAAAAAGTTAGTGTGGTAGCAGTCCATGGGAATGGGAATTGTGCTAGAAGCTGTTATTTAAGGCTAGATATGTGTAAACACAGGATCTGAGACTTTAGTTGCATTCAGCTTATACAGGTGAAACTCGAAAAATTAGAATATGGTGCAAAAGTTCATTTATTTCAGTAATGCAACTTAAAAGGTGAAACTAATATATGAGATAGACTCATTACATGCAAAGCAAGATCGTTCAAGCCGTGATTGTCATAATTGTGATGATTATGGCTTACAGCTCATGAAAACCCCAAATCCACAATCTCAGAAAATTAGAATATTACATGCAATCAATAAAACAAGGATTGTACATAGAACAATATTGGACCTCTGAAAAGTATAAGCATGCATATGTACTCAGTACTTGGTTTGGGCCCCTTTTGCAGCAATTACTGCCTCAATGCGGCGTGGCATGGAAGCTATCAGCCTGTGGCACTGCTGAGGTGTTATGAAAGACCAGGATCCTTCAATGGCGGCCTTCAGCTCTTCTGCATTGTTCGGTCTCATGTCTCTCATCTTTCTCTTGGCAATGCCCCGTAGATTCTCTATGGGGTTCAGGTCAGGCGAGTTTGCTGGCCAATAAAGCACAGTAATCCCATGGTCATTGAACCAGGTTTTGGTGCTTTTGGCAGTGTGGGCAGGTGCCAATCCTCTTGGGAAATGAAGTCAGCATCCCCATAAAGCTCCTCTGCGGAAGGAAGCATGAAGTGCTCCAAAATCTCCTGGTAGACGGCTGCGTTGACCCTGGACTTAGTGAAGCACAGTGGACCAACACCAGCAGATGACATGGCTCCCCAAATCAACACAGACTGTGGAAACTTCACACTGGACTTCAAGCATCTTGCAGTGTGTGCCTCTCCACTCTTCCTCCATACTCTGGGTCCTTGGTTTCCAAATGAGATGCAAAAGTTGCTCTCATCAGAAAAGAGGACTTTGGACCACTGAGCAACAGACCAGGTCTGTTTTTCTTTAGCCCAGGTAAGACACTTCTGACATTTGTTGTTCAGGAGCGGCTTGACAAGAGGAATACGACATTTGAAGCCCATGTCCAGGATTTGTCCGTGTGTGGTGGCTCTTGATGCACTGACTCCAGCCTGAGGCCACTCCTTGTGAAAGTCCCCAACACTTTTGAATGGCCTTTTCCTGACAATCCTCTCCAGGCTGCGGTCATCCCTGCTGTTTGTGCACCTTTTTCTTCCACACTTTTCCCTTCCACATAACTTTCTATTAATATGCTTTGATACAGCACTTTGGGAACATCCAGCTTCTTTTGCAATTACCTTTTGAGGCTTTCCCTCCTTATGGAGGGTGTCACTGATGGTTTTCTGCACAACTGTCAGGTCAGCAGTCTTTCCCATGATTGTGATTCCTACTGAACCAGACTGAGAGACCATTTAAAGGCTCAGGAACCCTTTGCAGGTGTTATGGCTTAATTAGCTGATTAGAGTGAGACACTTTGAGCTGAGAATATTGCACCTTTTCACAATATTCTAATTTTCTGAGATTGTGGATTTGGGGTTTTCATGAGCTGTAAGCCATAATCATCACAATTATGACAAATCACGGCTTGAACTATCTTGTTTTGCATGTAATGAGTCTATCTCATATATTAGTTTCACCTTTTAAGTTGCATTACTGAAATAAATGAACTTTTGCACCATATTCTAATTTTTAGAGTTTCACCTGTAGTATGAAGCCTCATTGAATTAGGAAATTATATTCTGTATCTCTAGTAAAGATATTTTAGGATTTGAAATCATAAGGACGTCATCAGCAAATAATCTGATTTTATGGTCCCGATCATGTACATTATTGCCTGTGATAATTCCATTTGACCTTATTCTATTAGCTACAGGTTCCATGACCAATGCAAATATAATTGAAGGAATTGAACAGCGCTGTCTGCTGCCGTTGGATATGCAGATTGGTTTAGATAATAGACTGGACTAGTACTATTGCAGAGAGAGAATCACAGATTTCATCCATCCTGTAATACCAGATTTAATAAAAAACCTATTTAAGATGCATGAACTTGAAAGCAAACCTTTCAAGTTCATGCATCTGTTGCAGAATATGTTCAAATTTTGTGCATGAATGATTTTGGTGCGATGCTGTGCAATTTGAGCCCATTCAAAATGAATGGGTTCAAATCACACTGCACTGAACTGCATGTAAATTGCACAGGAATGTGGTGTGCAATCCTGTGCGATTCATATGCGAGTAATAGTGTGTACCGAGGCTAAGATGAAGATACACCATCTTTCCCTTCTGCTGGTGGGGCTGCAAGCTAGTCATCCAGAAAGCCAATACGACAGTTGGGGTATTCCAGGTAGCAGAGTTTACACGCATTTCATCTGCATCTTCAAGTTTAATGGTTGTGTTGCTTTAACGGATTACAGGAATTCCACACTGCCTAAACCATAGTTTATTTTTTTCTATCTTTGAGACCCATAAACTGTATTACTAGTGATGCCTGGTCCTGCTACTCACCTATAGAGATTGGTTGATGTATCCACAGCCAAATAAAATCTGAGATTTGATCTCATCTATATTCATATCTTTGTAAATCTCTGGCATGTTTATTGGAAGATAGCTGAAGGGGAAGTTGGATAGACTTTTAGGCTTCAGTTCTGTGTGTCACATCTAGCAGATCTACACCACTTCAAATATTGTTGTTTCTTATGATCAGATGTGCTGTGGTGACAATTTGGTGAGTGGGAGATGCTAGTCCAAGCTTACGCCAAACAAACATATGTTCTTGTAATAGCTCAGAGAGCTCATACATATTTCTCTCACTGATTAATGCAGACTTTCATCTTACTGTTAAAAGTATCACACGCAGCATTTTTTTGGTGGCTCTAACCGCTTACATATGTGGCAGAATAAAGGCCCAGTTCAGCATGTGACAAGTAGGAGGCAGTAGGAAGTGGACAGACTACTTAGCTGAATTTTTCAATATACAGCCATTTATTTTGCAGCTTGTAATTGATCGAGATTTGTAACTGCTGATTTGCCATATGGTTAACAGAAGGAGAAGATGGCAAGTCTAGAAAATGTTATCTTTATACAAATGTTCATGTTACTTATGATGGATGGTGCTAGAAAGAAGCCTGTTGCATAGGTCTGTCATATGGTCATGTCTCTGCTATGTTGCTTGGTGTGCTCCATATTTTATGTATATATTTCATTCCATATTACTGTTCCTTTATTTATACCGTGTTGTAATTCTTCCCCTTTCACATTTTGGTGGTTGCCACGGGTGACGTGCCCACACAAAGCCCTGTATGTGCAGCAGCACAGTGACCAAGTGGTAAGCGCTTCCGCCCAGCGCACTAGGGTCATTGGTTTGAATCCCAACCATGGCACTACTTGCACAGAGTTTGCAAGTTCTCCCTGTGCCTGTGTGGGTTTACTCTAGGTACTTCAGTTTCCCTCCACGCTCAAAAGACATGATGGTAGGTTAATTGGCTCCTGTCTAAATTGGCCCTAGTATGTATGAATGTGAGTTGGGGACCTTAGATTGTGAGCTGAGGGCAGGGACTGATGTGAATGTACAATATATATAAAAAGTGCCACATAAATGAACTGCGCTATATACGCATGGTACCTGTAATATACAATGCCTGTGTTATATTAACAAAGCATTGTCTGGCCATTACAGGTTTTTTTATTTCTGGCAGGATCAGCAGGTATTTCTCTGTACTTCCAGCATGTACTGCATATTTATTTTTATTTTGCTCATATATACAGTTAAAATTTCTGCCTTCACAAACTTCTAACTCTGGGGATTCCATTCCATGTGCAGAGCTGTCATGATGTTTTTTTTTCTTTCTTAAGCTGTACTCCTTACATAGTTTTATTCCTAGTTACATAGGTCTAACTAAGACCCATGCTATTGAACATATACCATATTGGTGGGACTGCTGTGGAAGCAGAGACAAACTGTAGCAGATACTACAGTGGTCGCTGCAGTCTTGTTACTGTGCCTCACAGGAGGTCTCCCACTCGACACAGGCCCCATTCACAAAGCACCTTGAATTTTTCTCATTGAATGCCAAACGTTCTCTGATTGGACGAGGTGGAGTGGCAGAGAGGGAACTTCCTGCTCCCAAAAAATTCAAGGTGTTTTGTGAATTGCCCCCGTGCTGAACGAGTGACCTCCTGTGGTCACTACATATCCGGGCTGCCGCTCAGAACAGGACCTGAAAGACAGTAGCTATCAGTGTAGTATCGGTACCTACTGCAGTGTTTCTCCACTTCCTCAGTGGTCCCACAGATATGGTTTATGCATTTTTTACTATGGTCAAAGCTGTACCAATGTAACAATGCAAAAAAAAAAAAAAATCCATACCTGGAGTTAAGCTTTAACAATGTAGAGAGAAAAAAGAAAATCAGGAGCTTTAGGCAAAAATGTCTCTGTATTAATGGATTAGTTTGCGCATTCAAATCTATTTTATAAATCTGTATGAATTCTGCCTTTTAGGCTGGAAGGGATCCATGCACACGTGCTAGAGGTAGTTGGACAGAAAGCCTGCTTGGCATTCTTTAAAAAGAAGCAAAAATAATTTGATCCAATGTGTAATGGACACCATCTGTTGTAAGGTTGCAGGGTATGTTTTAACAGAAGGTTATATGCTGAAGCTGAGTAGTTCCATTACTTACTGTGATTTCAGCAGTGGCAGGATCTTTACTTTGCCAGGTCCTTGTTCTGCTCCGCAGATCAGTTTGGTAGTTTAGCAACAAGGATGGCCTTACGCAAAGATTTTGTGAAAGCATTTATATCCTACTAGTGCAAAACAGCAGGAGACTAACTGAATGTAAATTTGAAGTGCTACTGTTTTTTTTAAATTTTTTTTAATAGTGCCTTTTAAATATTTGTTTTTGTGAAAAGATATGTACAAAGCCACTACACATTCCCTGTAATCTGAAAAAATACAGTGTGTAATAAATATATATATATATATGTATAAACACACATACTTTATATTGCCAAAGGTCACCATCTGTCTGCAGAGTCAATGACTAAAGACCTCCAAACTTCACTTGGCCTTCAGATTATTTATTATTATCTATTTCAGGTACTTACGGTATATAGCGCTGTCAATTTACGCAGCGCTTTACATATACAGTGGGGCAAAAAAGTATTTAGTCAGCCACCAATTGTGCAAGTTCTCCCACTTAAAAAGATGAGAGAGACCTGTAATTGGCATCATAGGTAGACCTCAACTATGAGAGACACTCCAGATCTCAACCCCATAGAAAACCTTTGGAGGGAGTTGAAAGTCCGTGTTGCCCAGCGACAGCCCCAAAACATCACTGCTCTAGAGGAGATCTGCATGGAGGAATGGGCCAACATACCAACAACAGTGTGTGCCAATCTTGTGAAGACTTACAGGAAACGTTTGACCTCTGTCATTGCCAACAAAGGATATATAAAGTATTGGGATGAACTTACAGGCCTCTCTCATCTTTTTAAGTGGGAGAACTTGCACAATTGGTGGCTGACTAAATACTTTTTTGCCCCACTGTATATTGTACAGTCACATCAGTCCCCAACTCTCAAGGGGTGTACAATCTAAGGTCCCTAACTCACATTCATACATACATATACTAGGGCCAATTTAGACAGAAGCCAATTAACCTACCAACATGTCTTTGGAGTGAGGGAGGAAACCGGAGTACCCGGAGGAAACCCACGCAGGCACAGGGAGAACATGCAAACTCCAGGCAGGTGGTGCCGTGGCTGGGATTTGAACCAACGACCCTAGTACTGCCAGGTGGAAGTTCTAACCATTTACCCACTGTGCTGCCCAACATTAGCACAACAACAGTGCGTACAGAGCTTCATGGAATGGGTTTCCATGGCCGAGCAGTTGCAGTCAAGCCTTACATCACCAAGTGCAATGCAGTGTCAGATGCAGTGGTTTAAATCATGCCACCACTTGACTCTAGAGCAGTAGAGACGTGTTCTTTTGGAGTGACGAATCACGCTTCTCTGTCTGGCAATCCGATGGGCATGAGGTGGTTTGGGGGTTGCCAGGAGAACGATACTTGCCTGACTGCATTGTGCCAAGTGTAAAGTTTGGTGGAGGGGGGATTATGGTGTGGGGTTGTTTTCCAGGGGTTGGGCTTGGCCCCTTAGTTCCAGTGAAAGGAATTCTCAATGCATCAGCATACCAAGACATTCTGGACAATTTCATGCTCTCAACGTTGTGGGTACAGTTTGGGGATGGCCCCAAAGCAAGGTCCATAAAGACATGGATGAGCAAGTTTGAGGTGGAGGAACTTGACTGGCCTGCAGAGAATGCTGACCTTAACCCGATATAGAACACCTTTGGGATGAAATAGAGTGGAAACTGCGATCCAGGCCTTCTCGTCCGACATCAGTGCCTGACCTCACAAATGCACTTCTGAAAGAATGGTCGAACATTCCCATACACACCCTCCTAAACCTTGTGGACGGCCTTCCCAGAAGAGTTGAAGCTGTTATAGCTGCAAGGGTGGGCCAACTCAATATTGAACCCTACGGACTCAGACTGGGACTCCATTAAAATTCATGTGCTTGTAAAGGCAGGCGTCCCAATACTTTCGGCAATATAGTGTACACAATCCAAAAGAGAGTGTGGCACTCACAGGTCTTGAGAGGTGAACACATTCACAAGATTTTATTTTGATGTTTTGACATGGTACAAGCGTGTCTTTCTCAGGATGAGCTTGTGTAACGTTGAAATAAAATCTTCACTGTGCATTCACCTCTCAAGACCAGTGAGTCCCGCTCGCTCTTTTGGACTACATGTACTACAGGTTTTGCTGTAGTATGTGCGCAATGGCAACCACTGGATTATACAATATATATATTCTCTAGTGGTATAAGCGTTGGCAGCTGTCCAGGATAGAATGATTGAAAGACATGTAAGAATATAATTAAAGGGTAACTTCACTTTCGTGGGGAAAACAAATTAGCAAATATAAAAAGAAAAGAAAATATTGTTAACAATTGCAACTCAAGTCATATTGTAATTGAATGATATTAAATATTACCTGTCCTTTTCAATCTGCAGTGCCATAATTTTCGGTAAAATGCAATATGGCTACCTGGAGTTGTTGTGTACAGAACTCCCCCTGAAAATGTCATTTCCTGCTTGTGTGATTGGCTCACTGATTTTCCCAGAAGACTTCACTTAGATACAAGTCCGATTTTTGGCATCCCCTGCAACAAATGTCATTTTTGGTAAAATGCTCCCTGTTGGAAATCACATCTAAAGGGATTAAGACCTTGCAATTTTTCTCAGTAGTGCCCTACAAGTGCAGCAGCTGATTGATAATTAACCAGTCCCTCCCATACAGATTTACTTTGCACATGGACACAGACAAACATACATCTACTTCCAAATAACAAACGGTAGGAATCTGCAACAAAGTTTGTTAAAATCCTTGCAATGTACGCAGACCACTGAGAGGGGAATGTTTATTTTCTCAACAAAAGTGGAGTTACTCTTTAAACTAATAAAAAAATGGTTCCCTGTGGGAATGTTTATCTGTTAACACTTGTGCTTTTTTTATCATTTTGAAGTTTAATTAAATATCATTTTTTACAGGGGTGACTTTTATATGAATAAATATTTTCATTATTGCATTTAATTTACTTCCGTGTAGGTTTTCCCTGTAGTGATTAAACTGTCAGTATAATCAGCATCCTTGCTGAACAGCTGGTGATATCCTGTAAATAGGTTACATGGGCATCTATATAAGAAATGTATTGTTTTCAGTTAGGCTGAGTTGATCTGCACACTTTCATTGTGATACTTTATGAAGAGCCATAAAGCACAATCACTATGCTGCAATACTGAGCAGGAACTGCAATATGTACTGTGTATGCCAATATGCTTCATAAATAAAGTACAACTAAAGGCAGAACTTTTTTTTTAGTTTTGGATAGAGTGGAGATGGATCAAAATGCCTGTCAGGTTTTGTTGTTGTCTGTGCCCTTATTAGGGAGATTCACCCTCTCTATTTGCCTTGGTTACCATTATCATTAAAAGTGAAAATAAAAAGAGAATTCCAAATTTTGGGTTGTCCCCAGAAAGTAATAGAGGGGAAATCTCCCAATGAGGACACTAGTTCTGGTTACCTGGGGGTACCCAAGGGATTCTCTTAATTTTCAGGGATTTCCTCTCACTTCCTGTTTTGACTATGGGACAGGAAGTGAAGGTATATCTCCCCAAAGACAGCAAAAAAATAAACTGACGGGTTATAACCCTCCTGTACTCTATCCAAAATATAAAAAAACTTTTTTTGGCTATTGTTCTACTTTAACATACTTTGGTTAGATAACTAATAAGCTAATCACATTCTGCTATATATCTAAAAATAAAAACAAAGATTGCCATTAATTGCAGATAAAACTGTTGTGCATAACACTAAAGGGAAAGGATCCAGTCAAATAAGGGATTCTACAGTAAATTTTGTTGACAATTTGTCCAGTAGTCGTTTTAAGCACTTATGGATGGAAACTACTTACCACTACATCACTCCTCCTAAGCCATAACCATCAATTTCCTCTTCCTTTTGATGGATGGCTACTGTTATTCTTTATTTATTCTTTTTTTTTTTTTTAAGGCCCTTTTCACACTGATGTGGTGCAGACTGACCGCACTGCGGGTGTAGCACAGTGTACCTGTGGGTTTGGTGTGGGTTAGCTGCGCCTTCCTACAAAGTTCTATTATGTCTTGTGGTTTTGGTGCTTTTTCTGAAAATGCACCAAAACTCCTGCATGAGGACTTTTTGTTGCACTTTCAGAAAACATACCAAAACGCGACACATAATAGAACTCTATAAGAAGGCACAGTTAACTCACACCATACCCACAGGTACACTGTGCTACACCCGCAGTGCGGTCAGTCTGCACCACATCAGTGTGAATGCGGTCATAAGCTGAAAACTACTTTGAGAAAGTGTATATACATCGTAAGGCCAAAATTATGACCACATTATTGAGTTCGGGTGTTTTCATTGAAGGGCATTAATAACTCCAAAGTATACAGAAAGATCTGGATGATTGTGTGCCTTAAACTCTGTAGCAACAATTCAGAAAGGCCCCTTTCTTTACCTGTGTGGCTGTGTTCCTATGCACAAGGTCAGGTCCAAAAAGGCATGGTTTCACAAGGTTGGTGAGAAGGAACTTGAATTGCCTGGACTGTTTCCTGATCTCAACCCTACTGAACACATTTGGGTTAGTTGGAATGCCAATTGCAGGTCAGGTCTTCTCATCTAACATTGATATCTTACCTTAGAAATGCAGTTTTGGCAGATTGGACACACTCTAAAATCTTGCAGAAATCCTTTCTGGAAGAGTGGAGGCTGTTTTAGATGCCAAGGAAGAGAGAAACTATGTGAATGCCAGAATTTTTTTGTAAATGCTAAATGTTTTTGGACGACTGACCATCACACCTAAATGAGCTTTTTGGACATTGTACTCCATAACTATAGGTTATGGAATATGACGACCAACAAGCTCATGTAGGTTTGATGGTCAGCTTAAAAAAAAACATTTGGCCGTATAGTCTATATAATAAGGTTGTGACTAAACTGAACTGTATGTACAGTTGTGTTCAAAATAATAGCAGTCGGACATCACTAACCTGATCAATCACTGTTTTTGGTAGAAATTATATTTCTACATGGCAAATAATTTACTAGCAGGTGTAGTAGAGTGATAGAAATCCAACAGACCCAACAGTCATGACATGCATGCTGCTGATTCTGTGTAATTGAATCACTCATTGAAAGGGGCATGTTCAAAATAATAGCAGTGTGGAGTTCTATTAGTGGGGTCATTCATTCTTTGAAAAACTGGTGGCAGTTATTGCCCTTATTTAAGGAAGGAAGGCAGCAAATGTTGTACATGCTGGTTACAGTGCATTTCTCTCTGCAATTCTGAGGAAAATGGGTTGTTCCAGACATTGTTCAGAAGAACAGCGTACCTTGATTAAAAAGTTGATTGGAGAGGGAAAAACATATAAAGAAGTGCAGAAAATGATAGGCTGCTCAGCTAAAATGATGGCAAATGCTTTAAAATGGCAACTAAAACCTGAAAGACGTGGAAGAATGCGAAAAACTACCATTCGAATGGATCGAAGAATAGCCAAAATGGCAAGGACTCAGCCAACAATCAGCTCCAGGAAGATCAAAGAAGGTGTAAAGTTCCCTGTGAGTACTGTTACAATTAGAAGATGCCCATGTGAAGCCAAGCTATCTGCAAGAAGCCCCCGCAAAGTCCCACTGTTGAAAAAAAGACATGAGCTGAAATGGTTACAATTTGCCAAAGAGCACATTGACTGGCCTAAAGAGAAATGGCGCAACATTTTGTGGACTGATGAAAGTAAGATTGTTCTTTTTGGGCCTAGTGGCCAGAGACAGTTTGTCAGACGACCCCCAAACACTGAATTCAAGCCACAGTACACTGTGAAGACAGTGAAGCATGGTTGCGCAAGCATCATGATATGGGGATGTTTCTCATACTACGGTGTTGGGCCTATTTATCGCATACCAGGGATCATGGATCAGTTTGAATGCATCAGAATACTTAAAGAGGTCATGCTGCCTTATGCTGAAGAGGAAATGCCCTTGAAATGGGTGTTCCAACAAGACAACGACCCCAAACACACCAGTAAACGTGCAACATCTTGGTTTCAGACGAACAAGATTGATGTTATGGAGTGGTCAGCCCATTCCCCGGATCTTAATCCAATCGAAAACTTGTGGGGTGACATCAAAAATGCCGTTTCTGAGACAAAACCAAGAAATAGAGAAGAACTGTGGAATGTAGTCCAATCATCCTGGGCTGGAATACCTGTTCACAGGTGCCAGAAGTTGGTTGACTCCATGCAACACAGATGTACAGCAGTTCTCAGAAACAGTGCTTATACAACTAAATATTCATTAAGTGATTCAAAGGAAAGCAAAATCTTCAAACATTTTTCAGTTTATATATTGAATGTTTGAGTTTGTAATGAAGAGCCTGAAGAAAAACACTGCTATTTTTTTGAACAGTCTAATATTCCCTTTTCTTCAATTTTTTTAGAGGAAAAACACAAATTTGATATATTTTTCTTCATGTTTTGATTTGGAATAGAATGTGTAGTGTTCCCAATGCATTTGTGTGTATGGAAATAAAAGCTATTAGAAGGATTTTGAGCTTTATTCACTTTTTTCAACACACTGCTATTATTTTGAACACAACTGTATGTGAGTTTTTTTGCATGTTGATGGAAGGAACACTACACTGTAAACGAGGGATGGACAAATTAATATGGAATGCAGGAGCCAGTCTGTCCAGTCCAAGACCCACCAGATGTAACTTTTAAGGATCTTTGGCAACCTGACTTGTAGGATTTATCTAGCCCTACTGTGAGCCAGTTTGAATCCTGACTGATGCATTTTGTAAGCTTTTGTATAATGTACAAGACACTGTACAGTGGCACTAGATGTTTGCATGGGAAATAAAGCTAATGGCATTCATGTTTAATTCTTTTAGCTACCATCTGAGTGTTCGTTCTCTGCTGAGATCTCTGCCATTCCTCATATGGCTTGCTGTACTTTAGAAAACCTCTATCTTCTTATGGGTCGTGAGCTAGAAGAGTTGGATGAAGTACCAGCTGGCAATGTTTTGGGTATGTCTTTATGCATATTTTATTTTATTTATTTTCTAATTTGTGTAAATTGCCACAAACTTCTGCTACAGATTCTGCAGTTAACAGAACATTATCTTTAGTGTTGTGCTTCAAAAACTCATTAAAAAAGTGTTTAACCGCCCATATTAGTACAGTAATAGATTCTTAACGTATTAACCCTAAAAAAAACCCTGTTTTTTTTCTTCAATCACTGTGTGTTTTAAGTGGTTTGGCACTGCCTCCATCTGTCTTGTTTCTTGTACTATAAAATTGTTACAAATGATGAGTAATGTTCCACACTTTAGCCACGAGCAAGACTCCACCTGGAGCCCTTCAGGTGTAGACAGCATCACTTGCCATATTTATTCTTTTTATTTTTTTTCTTTTTGCTAAATTCTTTAGGTTCAATGGGTTTTTTTTCTATATGTCATATGTGGATTGTGTTTTTCATGTACATTGTGTAATGGCACAGATATTCTGTAACGATGTCCAGACACATTATGGTTTAGGTTGCTTAGATTGATACTGATCGATACTCCTGACTCCGAGGTGCCAACAATGATGTCTCATGACTATGCTATGATTCTGTTTGTGATGGGGCACAAGGTATGATTGGACAGAGATTTGTTTAGACCCATTCAAATATATGGTCTATGGCTTATCTATGTAGGTGCCAATATATCCATTCCGAGGATATTGAGATTTCCCAGAAGTATAATGTGATCTAGGTGACCCTTGTGTTCTATCTAGATGGGAATTCTAGGTGCCTGGAGCCCATAGGTGCCCTGGCTGGGAGATGCTGATAATCCTGAAGCTTGTTTTTATGATTGAAAATTCATTTACGTTTTGGGTCTTTCATGTTACTATGTCACCTTTACACAGAGTGTCTGATATCCCTGAGGAAGGAGCTATATGGCTCCGAAACACGCTTGAAGACATCTCTGTAATCAACCAGGATCCCTGTTTAACTTATGCACAACATCCTTTAATAGTGATATGGTAAAATGTTCAATATAACTGTTTTGCAACAATGGCGTGTTGACAAATAAAGAGTTTACACATTTTATGTATGATGCTTTCAAAGTGCGATAAGTATGGGGGGGAGGGGGGAGGGTACCATAATTTATCCAGGTTGCTTAGATTGTGTATTGCTTAGCAGCTGGATTTTTACATTATATCTCACCCTTTCATTTCTAATGGGTGATACCATTTAACCTCCTTGACGGTATTCCCGAGTGTAGCTCGGGGTAACATTTCAGTACCAAAAGTGGTAACCCCGAGCTACACTCGGGCTTACCCTGCGGCACTGCTCCGGCATGTTGTCTTCACTTACCTTACCCTGCGCTCCCACGATGTGTCCCCTGCAGCGTCCCCGGCCATCTCCTCCGGCCGATGCCGGCATCCGGCTTCTGTGTCCTGTCCCTGTGACGTCGGGACGTACGGGCGCCGCCGGCGGCGGGAAATTTAAAAATTTTAAAAAATGTCATTTTTTTTTTTTTACATTTTTCATAGTAAAACATTGCTGTTTCAACCAATTTCACATACATTTTGTCCCTAGTGCTTTGTCCTGTGCCCTGCCTGCATTTTGTCTGTTCTTTCTGCCTGGAAACTGAGAAATGTCCATGGCGTCCAAAAAGTGTCCCTTTAGGTCAAAAGCGGTGTAGATCAGCTAGAGAACAGCGATAGTAAATTAGAACCACTTGCAGAATTGAGTGATAATGATTCGTGGGGGAAATTCGTCATCAGACACTGAAAACGATTTTGCAACTTTGCTCAGAGATGTGTGAACTTGGCGCTATATTTCACATTTCAGTGTTTTTGGTTTGATTATATTATTGAATTAAATTTTTTATTATTTTTATATTATTTTTATGATTATTTATTAAATTATAATTTATGATTTTGTGTTTCAAATTTTATCATACCCGGGATGTTTACTAGACTCTTGTTCGGACAGATTTCAGTGAGTTTTTCCTAAAAATTACAGCCTACAATAAAAAAAATACATATTTCCATGCAAAAAAATGGTACCGCTTTCAGCACCAAAAATCTGAAATAATCATACCGCCAGGGAGGTTAAACAACATGTACAAAAAATGTTCTATCAACAGGTTAACTGCTGAACAATCAGGAACTTTTGTTGTACTTATGAAGTGTTGCTCATGGTTATATACACTCACCAGCCATTTTATTAGGTACACCTTGCTAGTGCCAAGAACGTATCTCCCACACCATTACACCACCACCAGCCGGAACCGTTGATACAAGGCAGGATGGATCCATGCTTTCATGTTTACGCCAAATTCTGACCGTACCATCTGAATGTCAAAGCTGAACCAGTCTGCCCATTCTCCTCTGACCTCTGACAGCAACAAGGAGTTTTCGTCCACTCAATTACCACTAACTGGATATTTTCTTTTTTTTGGACCATTCTTTGTAAACCCTAGAGATGGTTGTGCATGAAAATCCGAGTAGATCAGCAGTTTTTAAAATACTCAGACCAGCCCATCTGGCGCCAACAACCATGCGATGTTCAAAGTCACTTAAATCACATTTCTTCCCCATTCTGGTGCTCGGTTTGAACTTCAGCAAGTCGTCTTCACCACATCTAGATGCCTAAATGCAATGAGTTGCTGCCATGTGATTGCCTGATTAGCAATTTGTGTTACCAAGCAATTGAACAAGTGTATTTAATAAAGTGGCTGGTGAGCTTATAATCCTATTTCTGCTATTGCATAATTTGGAGAGGCACCATCATAGCTCTTTAGAGCATAAGTAAGAGGTGCAAAGCTGGATTACTCACAAGGTGGTCTAGGTGAGTGCTTGGGGCCTGCAGACTTAGAAAAGTCTGCTGATATATTGTTCAATTGGCTGTGGAGTTGCCCAATTGTTTTCGCCGCCTTTGAGCCTAGGAGCACTGGCAGTCATTTTTTGGATGGAGAGCAGGATAAAATTAGGAAACTGGTGATTAGGTTTACCAACAAATGTAATTAGAATTCAAATAAAATTATATATATATTTTTGTATTAGACCAAGTTAAATGCAGGGTGAACTTTTTGTCAAAGAATTTCTTGGGTACCTTACTTATCAAATGGCAGAAAGAGGTCTTTTAAAACCTCCCTAAATTAGGTTCAGTTACTTACAAGTCTGTGGTTGCCCCACCTTTGTTGACAGAAGTGTAGTAAATGCCCTTTGTATCCTAATGAAAATGACCCTAACAATGCAGAGCATATGTGTTTCCCTATGGTAGAAACAAATATGACGATATTTTGTTTTAAGCCATTTAATAATATGACAGGTCTCAGGTTCATTTTAAGGGGGACTTCTAGAGATATGTATACTTGGCTTCATTATGCTACCCTGTGTTGCCATCATTGGTGAAGGGAGAGCTTCGCGTCAGCTACGAGTCACTGGAGTCATAGGTTACAATGGGCTATGAACTCATCATGCAACAGTGTAGATTGTCCCAGAGCTTTCACATAGAGTAAGTCACATGTTCTTCCATAACTGAAAATCTGCGTACTCCATTGTTGGATGGGACTAGGCGGTTGTAAAGGGCCAAGTCTTACCCCGATCCAGGTTGCTGTTCCTTCACTCTGCTAATCACTGCACGCCATCTGTAAAAGGTGCAAGCCTAGCTCATCAGCTGCTGCACAATCACAAGGAATACTCCGGATGTGCTCTTTGATGACTTGATTGTAAAGTAGAATTCGTACATATCACAAAGCAGTGGAGGACCAGAGAATCTTGACATGTTTCGCACCCGCCAGGTACTTGGTCATTACGACTAAGGGCCTGGCGGCCACGAAACACGTCACTATTCTCCTATCCCCCACTGCCTTGTGATATGTACAATGTGTACTTTAAAACAAAGTCAGCAAAGCATGCAGCCATCCACAGGTTTGCTTTAAGCTGTCAGACTATGTCCAAACCATCACTTTATTAGGGTTTTGGTCTGTTACGTATGATTCCTCAACCGAATAGGTCTTCCTCATTTGCGGTTAAAATGGAAAATCTGTGTAATTTTTAAAATGCATTTTATCTTTTGATAACATGATCCACTGGGCTTCAGAAACAAAATACATATATTAATATTATTTATGGTGTTCATGTGATTAACTGGGATTATATTTTAGCATGATGCTTCCAAGACGAGTTTCCTCAGGAGAGTACAATGAAATAGAACAGATAATTGTTGGGAGATCACATTGCCTGTTTTGATTTTATACAGGGATGAATTTAAATGTTTCCAGAGTCTGATTCTTATATGTTGTGGCATTTTGTAAACGTCCAATCAAAAGATACAATGAGCTAAAAATAGGACCTGTTTGTCTGCCATCTGTTGATGTGAAATATATTGGAAATTAAGTTTCCAAAACTTAAACCGTGTCATGGAAAGTTGAAATTTCTTCCAGATGTGCAAAGTTCTTATTTCTTTTTTTTAAAGGCGGTCTCTTTCCAGAGCTAGAGCAGATCTCTTTGGGGCAACTTGATATTTTCAGTTGCTTAAAATGTAAATATGGACGATTATTGCAACAGAAGGGAATCTCATTATTTGTATGCTTTTTTAAATAGCCATTTAATTGCAGTTTTAACATTCTAGTTGCTTTGTTTATACATGTTCTAAAGCCATGAGGAATTAGGATAAATTTAATAGTATGGCACATAGAGTTTTGGGGCATAACCACTGCTCACAAATTGCTAAATCTGTCTAATTTTGCTAAACTGCTACTATAATTAATTGACTTTGGTTACAACACTTTATGGCCCTTTGTGGTGTCTTCTTAAAGGAAGCCTGTGGTGATATACATGCCTCCATTGTGGACTTTTCCCTCTGAGCATGCTATTTGCCTGTCTGGCTCCAGTAAATTGATAACTAGCATTTTAAAAAGTTAAGCAATGGCAGCCTACACATGGTATATTTTTAAAAATAACCCTTGATAGTATCCAGTATCGATATCCTTAAGGATAAGTTCACCTTTGGAAACATTTTACGTGTCCTACCCATTTTAAGGGTGGAATATGTAACATGCTGCTGCAGCCACTGCCTGATCCCCCCCCCTCCCTGTGACAGCAGGCCAGGGACCTACTCCGTACACCCGCAGTCACAATTTGAAAAGAGCACAGCCGTTCAGGGCTCTGCTGCGTTATTCATTCACAGAGTTCTGTAAATGAATGAACTACAAGTACCGACTGTTGAAAAAGACCCTAACCAAGGAAACTAGTGGGGCTTTAGAGGTATCAAACCGTAACAATAATCGTAAATTAAACAAAAATGTAAGGACAGAATATATAATTGAGCATCTTTTATTAGGTTAAAAAACCACCAACAGCATGGTCATCTGACATATACATAGAAAAACATAAAACAGAATACAATAAATAAGACCTGGCCACAGTAATTGTTGCTGATGTCCTAGACGCAAAAGGCGTCAGGACATAAAGGCTAAGCTGTAAACAGTGATGGACATGATGGTGCATGGCTAACAATGGAAACAAGTAATTGTATTTGAATTAGTATAGAACACCTAAACATATAATATCATAGGGGTTAATAACCATATAGACATGTAATTTCCACTTGAAACCATGAGTAGGTACTTTGTTTTAAGATTCCAATGCATTTCGTGAGACAGAGCCCGCTTCTTCAGGGAACTACCAAGGCGCTGTTGAGCACTCTAGGTAGTTAATTGATTCTTTTTGTCATTGTACAACTGCCTGCCTGTAGGACAGTCTGCAGGAGCCCTGCATTGCACTCATGATAAGTTGATCTTGGGTGCAGTGCTTTCCATTCTCCTACACAAAAAAATAGTAAATGCAAATTTTTTTACCTGCAAAAAAACTGCATTTATTTATTTTAAAGTGAAATTATTCTTTAATGTTGAACTCTTAGGACAGCTTAGTAGTACTGGAACAGAACTCATCCTGGAAATCTTGCTCTTACAGGTACTGCCAGTCTACCACCACACTCACCTGCTTGGCATCGCTAGTCTTGTGTTTGCTCAGGGTATTTTTCTGTGATCATAAAGACAGGTTCAGCAGAGCCGCTATAGTGACAATTTTGACTCGCTAGAATTACTTTTGGACTGCTGTGTAAAGGTTAGTTTATTGATCTGCGTATCTTAAAAGCTAACTCCACATTTTAGGCCATGGACCAAACTTAGTTAACATTTGGTACCCACAAACTTCCCCTTGCTTACAGGATCATGCGGTTCTACTCTCCTCCGACTGAAGGTCCAAACCAGGATGCATAGGCCTGAGCAGGAGGAAGATTTAGCAAAATGTGTGCAATTTATATTTTTTTGCAAAAGGTGAAATGTTAAAAAAAAAATATTCCTCATCACGAAGTCTAATGCTTTGAGGGAAAGAATAAGGCACTGTAAGGTTTAAGGAACAAGTGAATGAATGACTTCATGAAGAAGTCCCCTGTACTGGTCAGAAAGATTACTACTAATGTTTGTTAGAAAAGCTTTGTGACAATTAAGGATAAGTATTATTTTTTTTTTCTTTTAAAGGATAAGTTCACGTTTTGCACAATAATAATAATAATAATAAACACATTGTTTTGCAGGTAAAAAAAATGTGCATTTATTATTTTTGGCAGCGGGAGCCTGGAAAGCATTGCACCAGTGATCAGCAGATCGCTAGTGCCATGAAGGTCTCCTGCAGACCTGTCAGTATATCTGGTTGCCCATGCAGGATGTACAGGCAAACAGATATACTGACAAGAAGATTCAATGAACTACCAAGCGCCCCACAGCGCTGTGGTACTTGATTGGGAACTACAAGCCGACAGCCACAAAGGCTGTCAGGACTTATAGTTCATTCATTCATGGAACTCAGTGAATGAATGATGTGGCCATGTGGGTGGAGCCCCAAATGGCCAAGCTGTTTTTACACACTGACAGCTAGTGTGCTGAATTTCTCCCTGTACTTCTGTCACGGGGGGAGGGGTACAGGTTGCGGCTGCAGCATTGGGAACATGTTACATGTTCCACCCTAAAAACTGGTGGAATATGTAACATGTTCCCAAAGGTGAGCCTTTAACACATCTAAGAAAAAGTTGCATCAGCTTTGGGAGAGCAGTCATTTTGCCAAGAATGGACCGATCTTTTATTGAAATTGATGAGACAACTACTTGTCTTTTACTAGCCTTAGGTAGAACGACCCAGTAAGCTTGGAAAATGGGTAAATGTTGAATCATTTTCCATCGCAATGCTTTTGTCCTAGAAATATGGAACAATGGCACAATTCATCCCAGTGTGCAGTTGCAATAGTTAATTTTGAACCTTGACTTGGGATCGGTAAATCACCCCTGACCTCACAAAGCAGCGCTTAGAGGCAACAAAGTGATTTTGTCATGTGGAGTCAATACTACCTCTCTGAGGACCATGTCTGAGCAAAGCACACACGGCCACTGCTTCTTATTCAATAGCTGGTATTCCCTAGCGGGAACAAAATGACACAATCTTTCCCCCCCACACGCCAAGGAGACTAACACAGTAGCAAGGAGTATTCTGCATTTGTCATGGCGGTTAGCAGGGACTCCTGTTATATAGTAATGGCTTTTACTACTTCAAAGGAAGCTAAAGTGTGTTTCTGTAGCCGTGTAGAGACATTTCTTACAAATGATGCTGCAAATTAGTAAATATGCTTTGCAGATTGGTAACATTGACCTTTGCAATTAAATGGTCAGTGAGTGAAAAAAGGTTTAATCACGGGTGAGTGTATTTCCTAGGTTTAACCGTGTAGCTACCAACCTACTAAATGCTCAATGTTATTTTCATCCGCTAACGCAATTTGGGCTTTCTGTAGGTGGTTACTAATAAGGCAGAATGTGCTAGGGCCTAACAAGATGTTCCATGCTACCTTTGGTCTTTAGCAGGCTTTAATGATCAAAGAACTGTTTTGATGTGAGAGCTATAAATTGAGGAAACGAACATTACAATGTGGTCATTGGTGAGAACTTAAATCCTGCAGAATATCCTGCTTTTGGTCATTTAAGCTCTAACACACACAGCATTGATTTTAACTGGAAAGGGCTCTGCATGGCGTGGACTGTGGGAATGCTAATAAATCATTAAAGATCAAGTAAAGCGGAAAAAAAATCTGTTTCAAACAAAGGCCATAATGGCAAATAAAAATGATGATTTTGTTTTTCTTAGATCACTAAAAAAAATTCCTCAGACAGTAGCATTTGATCATGTGTACCTGTCTTTTAATAGGCCATTCTTTATGTTAACTATATAAAACTTTATGCATACAAACGCAAAAAATAAGACCTGGCATACAAAAATTATATTGAAACAAACGCTCATCACAGATGGACATACAGCTCAGAATTTTGGTCTTATGCCACATGTTAAAATGAACAAAGGCAATACAATGAATGCATATGACAAACCTTCAGTTACCTTTTAAGGACTCATTCACACGTGTGCCAATACCCTATGTTTGCACGACAATTATTTGTCATTTTTAAAGAATATGTAAATCCAACATTTCCTATTCTTGTCATGTGACTGCTGTACCATGTATGTGCATGAAAAAATCTCCTGTTCTCTTTGTATTATTTCCTTTGTGTGAAATTCCGGGTGTTCTTGCCTGTCCCTCTGCTTTCCTATTAAAAACTGACCACACTAGGCATAAGAGCTTAGCATGGTTAGTTTTCTAGCTATTCTGGGAACTCAGCCTGCTCTCCTCCAGTGATCAGGCTTGTGCTGACATGCCTCACGTCCCTGCACAACCATTTACTGGGAAGATCAGTGTGCTGCCATTTCTCCTCCCCCAGCTCACATGCAGCTGAGAACAGAGGGTATGTGATGTCTTCTAAAAAGGATAAAAAAAAGGTATTTCTAATTTTTTTAGACGCATATATAAAGTGGGGAAAATAATTATTTGATCTCCTACAAATATTGTAAGTTTGCCCACTTACAAAGAAATGAAGGGTCTATAATTTTTTATCATAGGTGTGTTTTAAATGATAGAGACAGAATATCAACCACAAATGCAGAAATAACACATTATACAAATGTTATAAATTGATTTGCAGTTTGTAAAATAAGTATTTGATCCCCTACCAATCAGCAATAATCCTGGCTCCCAGAGACTGGCTATATGCTCATGTGGTACACAGATTAGTCTTGTCAATTTAAGAAGCTGCTGCTAACGACAGCTCATAATGTATATAAAAGACACATGTCCACAGAATCTCTTTCTTCCTTTCAAATCTCACCACCATGGTCAAGACCAAAGAGCTGTTAAAGGACATCAGGGACAAGATTGTAGACCTGCACAAGGCTGGAATGGGCTACAAGACCATCAGCAAGAATTTTTGTGAGACAACTGTTGGAGCGAATATTCGCAAATGGAAGAAATACAAAATAACCATGAATCGCCCTTGGTCTGGAGCTCCGTGCAAGATTTTGCCTCTTGCGGTAAGGATGCTCATGAGAAAAGTGGGAGATCAGCCCAGAACTACAAGGGAGGAACTTGTGAATGATTTCAAGGCAGTCAGGACCACAGTCACCAAAGAAACTGTTGGTTAAAGAATACGCTGCCATGGATTGAAATCCTGCAGCGCCCGCAAGGTCCCCCTTCTCAAGAAGGCACGTGTACAGGCCCGTCTAAAGTTTGCCAATGAACATCTAAATGATTTAGAGAAGGATTGGTGCTGTGTTCGGATGAGAGTAAAATTGAGCTCTTTGGCATTAACGTGACTCGCCATGTTTCGAGGTAGAAAAATGCTGAATATGACCCTAAGAACACCATCCCTACAGTCAAGCACGGAGGTAGAAACATTATGCTTTGGGGCTGTTTCTCTGCTAAAGGTACAGGCTGACTTTGCCACATTGAGCAGCCAATGGGCAGGGCCATGTGTTGTAAAATCTTGGATGAGAACCTTCTTTCCTCAGCCAGATGAGTCATGGATGGGTCTTCCAGTATGACAATGACCCAAAACATATCGCCAAGGCAACAAAGGAGTGGCTCATGAAGAAGCACATTAAGGTCATGGAGTGGCCTCGCTAGTCTCCAGACCTTTATCCTATTGAAAAGTTAAGGCGGGAGCTGAAACTTCAAGTTGCCAAGCAACAGCCAAGAAACCTTAAGGATTTAAAGGAGATATGTAAAAAAGAGTGAACCAAAATCCCTCCTGAGATGTGCGCAAACCAGGTAACCAACTTCAAGAAACCTCTTACCTCTGTGCTTGCTAACAAGGGTTTCTCCACCAAGTACTAAGTCATGTTTTGCCTGGGGATCAAATACTTATTTTACACATTGAACTGCTACTCAATTAACATTTGTATCATGTGTTTTTTTTTTCTAGATTTTTGGTTGATATTCTGTCTCTATTCTTTAAAATGCACCTATGATAAAAATTATACCCTTAATTTCTTTGTAAGTGGGCAAACTTACAAAATCTTCAGGGGATCAAATAATTTTTTCCCCACTAAATGTTTTGCTTTTGATTTCTATTTTAAACTGAATGGGTTGTTTTACAAGGTGAGGGTTTGCTTATACAGTTAGGTCCATATATATTTGGACACAGGCACAATTTTCATACTTTTGGCTCTGTATGCTACCAGAATAAATTAAAACAAAACAATCCAAATGAATTTGAAGTGCAGACTTTCAGCTTTAGTTCAAGGGGTTGAACGTTAATATCAAGTACAAACTTTAGAAACTGCAACCATTTTTATACACAGTCCCTCCATTTTCAGGGGCTCAAATGTAATTGAATAAATGAATATAATCATAAATAAAATGTTCATTTTTCATATTTTGTTGAGAATCCTTTACTGGCAATGATTGCCTGAAGTCTGGAACCCATGGACATTACCAAAGACTGGGTTTCCTCCTTTCTGATGCTTTGTCAGGCTCTAACTGCATCCGTTTTTAGTTGTTCTTTGTTTGTGGGTCTTTCTGCCTTTAGTTTTGCCTTCAAGTGAAATGCATGCTCAATTGGGTTGAGATCAGGTGATTGACTCGGCCATTGCAGAATATTCCCCTTCTTTTCCTCCAAAAGCTCCTGGGTTGCTTTTGCAGTGTGTTTTGGATCAAAGTCTAATCTGGCTTTTTTATTCTTCAGGCTTATGAATGGTTTGCACTTTGTGGTGAACCCTCTGTATTTGCTCTCGTGAAGTCTTCTCTTGATTGTAGACTTTGACAATGATACACCCACCTCCTGGAGAGTGTCCTTCACTTTTCTGGATGTTGTGAATGGGTTTTTCTTTACCATAGGCAGGATCCTATAATCATCCACCACTGTTGTCTTCTGTGGATGTCCATGCCTGTTTATGTTGCTGAGCTCACCAGTGCATTCTTCTTTCCTCAGAATGTACCAAACTGTTGATTTGGCCACTCCTAATGTTGCTGCTATCTCTCTGATGCATTTGTTTTGTTTTTGAAGCCTTACAATGGCCTGTTTTACTTGCATGGACAGCTCCTTTGATCGCATGATGTAGGTTCACATCAATAGATTTCAAATGCAAATACCACACTTAGAATCAACTCCAGACCTTTTACCTGCTTAATTGAAATAACGAAGAAATAACAGAGGAG
This sequence comes from Staurois parvus, assembly GCF_062004578.1. Classification (NCBI taxonomy): domain Eukaryota; kingdom Metazoa; phylum Chordata; class Amphibia; order Anura; family Ranidae; genus Staurois; species Staurois parvus. The sequence goes on along the minus strand of NW_028317964.1, from coordinate 5,243,326 downwards.
TAGCCCACACCTGGCCATGAAACAGCTTTTGATGCAATTGTCCAATTACTTTTGGTCCCTTGAAAAAGGAGGGATGGCTACTCTTAAGAGCGGTAATTCCTAAACCCTTCCTCCAATTTGGACTTGCATACAATCAAATTAAACCTGAGAGTGTGCATTTTCAGCCCATATCCATTATATAACTATATCTTGAAAATACCTGAAAAAAAATTACAATTGTGCCTGTGTCCAAATATATATGGACCTAACTTTACTTTAAAGTCACATAACTGCCCTTCAACGCCTGCCATGAATATTACAATGGCACCACACATTGCTGCTCTCACATGAGCAGTAGTGTTCTGTTTTGTCGTGTTAAATATTAAGCAGCGGGTAATTTTCATTAGGATAGAAGGCACATACAGGGCTCTGGAGTTAGTAGAATAAAAAAATCAACGTTTATTGAAACATAGAACACTTAGACTGGGTTCACATATGTGTGGGCCGATTTCAGTGTGATTTTTCAAAGACGTCCAGTGCAGTTTCATGCAGCGGTTCAGGTGCAAAATGTGACACATGATATTGCACCTGAACCAGACTGAAAATCGTCTATTTAAAAACTGCGTTCAGTCTGCACATATGTGAACTGGCTCCATAGAAAGCCAGTTTGGTTCACATATCATGCGAATCGGATGCGGTTCAAAACGCATCCAATTCTCCTATCTGTGAACCGGAGCTTACGTGGTAAAATAGTGTCCAGCCTGAGTGAGTGTGTCAAGTGTCAGTGGCTGACGAGCTGTAAGACGAGCAAGGTGATGTTGGGTGTGGGAACTGGCCCCTCTGCATTTTAGAAGCCCCACGCCCTTTCTCAAGGCTTGAGTAGCTGGGGGTTCCTTTATCCCAGAATGCACTGGGAAATAATAGAGAACTAGGACAGAGCAACTCCAGCCACTTTCAGTTTGTACAAAGCAGCCGAGTAGTAACAGCAGTTGCTTCTGTCAGCAAGCAAAAGAATCAAACCAGCAATACCGACAGTGGGAAAGATTTTTGTTTCAGTAAAGTTGAGCTGGACCAAGCCAAGTGTCAGACAGATCAAAGTATATGAAACCATCTTGCAGACAAAAATGTCTATCACACCCCAACCTAACCACTGCTCAAAGCAGATAATTTCCTGTATATTAATTCCCCTTTAAACCCCATACACATGATGAGAATATTTTTTCTTCTTGCATTGCAGTCTCATATTGAAAGTGAAGAAGTTTACTAATGGTATGGTAGACTGGTAATTATTCCCTTTCTTCAGACACTTCCAGCCCAGTGGGACTTGCAATTCCCCCTCAGGAAATGAATTATGCGCACCAAAGAATAAAGGTTATCATTGTGCTGTGTTTATTAAATAAATAAAAGTGCCCATAAATATAAAACACTATACACTCACATTTAATAGTACCCAGATACTTGGCACCAGTACACACTGCCTATGACAATCACCACTACTCCATTCCCTGGAGCCAGCATGCGTTCCAATAGCTAGAACCGGATATGATGTCACAACATGACCCGGAAATGACAAGTGTGTTGACCACAGTATCTCTGCACCATTAAATATGAGTGTATAGTGTTTTATATTTATGGGCACTTGTATCTTTCTTCAGATATTTCTTGGCCCAGTCTTGACATTTCAACTTATGGGTCTTTTTCAGTGGTGGTTGGGTTTCAGCGTTCTACACCTTGATATAGGGTGTTGATCTCCTTAGGCCATAGCCTCCCTCATTAGCATACACATTCAAGTTTATAAAGCTTGGACTTGGACGATATGCATAAAAGTGATGAATTAGTCAAAATACTCCCTGCGTAATAATTGTGCACACAGTGTACTGTAAGATACAGATCAGTGTCTCTGTCCAAATAGTGCAATAGTGTTAAAGTGGTTGGGAAATTTAGCCTACCTTGGCGATGGATGTATTTTAAAGTATACCTAAAGGCAAATCTTTTTTTTTTAGATAGATTTGGATAGAATGGAGAGAAATTAGATCATCACACACCTACTGAGCGACATATCAGACTGGATGTCGCTCCACTTCCTTAAACTGAACCTCTCCAAAACCGAGTTTCTTGTCTTCCCCCCAGCCCGGACACCACCCCCCCATTGACTTCTCCGTCACATCCAACAACGCCACCATCAAACCCACCCCGCAGGCCAGAGTACTTGGTGTCATTCTGGACTCCAACCTATCCTTCCAGCCCCAAGTCCAATCTTTAACAAACTCGTGCAGACTCCACCTCCTCAACATCGCCAAAATACGCACGTTCCTAACCCCAGAAACCACTAAACAGCTCATCCACTCCCTCATCATATCACGACTCGACTACTGCAACTCCCTCCTTACTGGCCTGCCTCGCCGCTGGCTATCCCCGCTTCAGTCGATCCTGAATATGGCTGCCAGACTCATTCACCTTTCCAACCGCTACATCTCCGCCACCCCCCTCTGCCATTCCCTGCACTGGCTTCCGATTGCGCAACGGATCAAATTCAAAATCCTAACACTGACGTACAAAGCTGTCCACCATACTGCCCTGTACTACATCACTGACCTAATATCCAAGTACCGCCCAGCACGCACACTCCGCTCCTCACAAAACCTCCTTCTCTCTAGTTCCCTGGTCTCCTCCTCCCATGCCCGCCTCCAGGACTTCTCCAGGGTGTCACCCATCCTCTGGAACTCCCTGCCCTAACCCATCAGATTATCACCTACTCTCATCTCCTTTAGGCGCACCCTGAAAACCCATCTCTTCAGGGAAGCCTACACCACCCCCTCCTAACTTGCCGACCTCCTCCACTCTTCCCACCACTCCATCCCCCACAGCTATCTCCTCCTGTGCCACCATCCCCCCCTCCTAGATTGTAAGCTCAAAAGAGCAGGGTCCTCGATCTCCTCATGTTTTGCATTGTATTGGTATTGTTCTGTCACATGTTCTGTCCCCCTTTGTAATGTACAGCGCTGAGCGAACCATTGGCGCTTTATAAATACTGTATAATAAAATACTGTATAATCTGTCATTGTGTATTGATGTCTGTGGCATCGTTAAGGGGATTCACCTTCTCTGTTCATCCTGTTTACTATTATCATTGAAAGTAAAAGAAAATCCCAAATTTTGAGTTGTCCCCAAAAAAGTAATAGAGGGGAAATCTTCCAATAGGGACATTGGCTCTGGTGACCTGGGAGTCCCCAAGGGATTCCCCTAATTTTGAGGGATTTCCTCATGCTTCTTGTTTGGCTATGGGACAGGAAGTGAAGGGAAATCTCCACAATGGGACACGGCAGAAAAAAAGTCTTGACGGGTTATAACCCTCCGTTACTCTATTCAAAATGAAAACAATAGTTTTTCCTATAGTTCTACTTTAACATTCTGCTACCCATTCTGGACTATCTGGGGGACATGAAGGGCAAATAGCAAATATATTACAAATGTTTTCCAGAGTCTCCCTGTTGATTCAGTACTGTTAAAACTAGGTCTGGTAATAGTAATTCAATGTAATTATGAGTAAACAGCCAGCATAGAAATAATATGAGAGGAACATAACGGTTATTTTATTATTTATGCTTCATATAAATACTTGGAAAAAGCAGACCGTGTAGTAAAGATATATTTCACATTTTACAGACTTTATGTCTGAAAGTCAGATAAATATAAAACCTATTCGAGGTAAGCCCAGATTTAAGGAAAATTATCCAATATTTAAACCATCTGTGAACAGCATATATATATATATATATATATATATATATATATATATATATATATATATATATATATATATATATATATAATGTTTAAATAACAGCAACGCTGCCAGAATGTTCTGAAGAAGGTTCAGTCTGATTCAGCATGTGACCTCCGTACAATAATCGCATTTGTTTTAAATTATTTTGTCATCACATGCTAACAGATCTAAAGCTCTTTTTTTCAGTAAAGTTCTGCTTTTATAATCATCCCCTTTTTGTTAAGAAAAATGTTTACAAAGACAAACTATCTACTTTCCCCACATCCAACATTGTGCCGCTACCTCTGTGGTTTGGAAAAGGGATATGTTGTGTTTTTTGGCACTGTTACTAGTCTGTCTTCTGATTCCACCGGTTAGCTTTTTAATGTAAGCATACAAAGGAACGGTATAAGAGATGAAGAGTTTTTGGTTTAATTTTTATTTATATAGTACATTAGGAAATAAAAGAAGGGAATCAATCATAAGTGACAGGAAGATGATGAATGTAAAGGTCTAACAAGAATAAAATTAGAAGAACATCACTCAGGAGATATGACCAAGGGTAAAGCAAGTGAGGGAGCTTGTAGAATACATACGCTTAATACCTTCCTGCATTCTGTGCATGAAGGTAAAAAAAACTTCAGTGTGCATCTCCCCCCTTATATTTACCTGAGCCCGATGCTGATCCAGCAATGTGCACAAGGGCAGCGACTCTCCTGGGTCTTTTCCTCCTCATTGACTCAGATACAGCAGCAGGAGCCATTGGCTCTCACTGCTGTCAATCACAGCCAGGGGGCAGGGTCAAGCCATGCTCTGTGTGTCTTATTGAGGCAAAGAGCGGGGATCTGGAGCAAGCATGCATGAGTGCCCCCATAGCAAACCGCTTGCTATTGGGGCACTCAACAGGGGGAAGGAGCCAGGAGTGATGGCAGGAGACCTGAGAAGAGGTGGTTTGTTTTTTTTTTCTGGCTTTTTATTTTTTCCCTCTACATTTACTGTAAAATGCTAATAAAATGCTAACACTCCTTAACACTCCTAAAACGCTATTACCCGTGGTTTTTGTCCAGCGTTTTGAGCTTTAAAAAAGCGCTAGCGTGCATGGAGCCTTACTGAGTTTTTTTTCTTGTTGGTTTATAGGTTCACTATAAACCTCTTGTTATTTTTTTATGTTGTGGTTCTGAAAGACACAGTAATAAACTGATCACCACCTAATATACCCAATCTCAAATACAGAAACCATCTTTTGTGTAAGAGGTATACTCAACCAGTGCTTCTTAGATGTTGTGGATGGGGCAGGGTGAATTCAGTCTTCCTCGATGGGTTACTATTCACCCCCCAGAGAGAAATCCAGTTCCCTGGGTGTCTGTACAGGGCATAAACATGCACATTCCGCGCATGCTGTGTGGATTAGGTTTAGATGGTCCTGGAAGTCTGCATAACACAGTTCTCAGCATAAATGAGTATACCTCTTTTGAAAAGTAAGATTGTAATCAATATTTCAATGAACACGAGAACAATTTCCAAAATTTTGACAAAACTGAGTTGTATGGAACATTTGCTTAGCTCATTACACGAAAGGTTAATAGTATAACTTAGATTGCTAAATCTTCAGTTTTACTCAAATTAGTTGATGCAAAAATGAATACACCCCACAAAAACAACTCCATCTAGTATTTTGTATGACCTCCATGATTTGTAAGAACAGCATAAAGTCATCTAGGCAAGGAATGAATATTGGCGACATATTGCAACATCTATCTTTTTCCATTCTTCAAGAATGACCTCTTTTAGAGCCTGGATGCTGGATGGCGAGTGATGCTCAACTTGTCTCTTCAGATTTCCCCATAGATATTTGATTGGGTTTAGATCAGGAGATATACTTGGCCACTGAATCACTTCCACCCTGTTCTTCTTCAGAAATGCAACAGTGGCCTTAGGTGTGTGTTTTGGATCATTGTCATGTTGGAAAAGTGCTTGACGACCAAGGGCACGGAGTGATGGTAGCATCTTTTCTTGCAATATAGAACAGTACATCTGTGAATTCATGATACCAGCAAGGAAATGCAGCTCCCCGACACCAGTATCACTCATGCGGCCCCACAGAATGACACTGCCACCACCATGTTTCACTGTAGGCACCATGTATTTTTCTTTGTACCTCTCACCTTTGTGACGTCATAGAGTTTTGAAGCCATCAGTTCCAAAAACATTTATCTTGGTCTCATCACTCCGGAGTACAGAATCCCAGTAGTCTTCTTTTTCAGCATGGACCCTAGCAAATTCTAGGTGGGCTTTTTTGAGCATGGGCTTTAGGAGAGGCTTCCTTTGTGGACGACACCATGTATACCATTTGTCCGCACTGTACGCCATTTTGTGTCATGGGAAACAATCACCCCAGTTTGGCTTTCTGCTTCTTTAGCTAACTGCAGTGAACTTGCATGGCAATTTTGTCCAACCCTTCTCATCAAAAGACGCTCCTGTCGAGGTGTTAACTTCCATGGTTGGCCTGGACATCTCTGTGAGATGGTTGCAGTTCCATCTTTATTAAATTTTTGCATCACTTTTGCTACAGTATTCTGACTGGATAAGTAAAGCTTTGCTGACCTTCTTGTAGCCTTCACCTTTCTTGTGTAAAGAAATTTTCTTCTTTCTCAGGCCTTGTGACATTTCTCTTCCATGTGGTGCCATTGCTGACAGCATGAAATGGGAAGGGATTTTCTTTAAGTAACGCCCTTCTATAATCAACTGTCTGCTGGACACCTGTTTAATGAATAATTAGACTCACCTATAGTTGAATTCTTGTTCATTAGGATTTTGTTGTGTAAAATTTAGGTTTGCTCCTAGGACTTTCATTGGGGTGTACTCATTTTTGCAAAATGGTCTTGAATGAATTTGTTAGGAAATTTGTTTGTGCAAATTAACAAATCTTGTTTGCAATCAATGGCCTGCATTTGTGGGAATGTTTTGTAGTATAGTGTCCCATAGAAAATGTGGATTCTGAAAGGAAAGTAAAGGTTTTGATGACAAATCTGTTGGGGTGTATTCATTTATGCTGAGAACTGTATATGCATAGGATCCCACCTATTTCACTCATATAGCCTAAATGGGGGATGTGATGTAAAGTTTACTGGAATTTAGTTGCTTACAAGAATGTGGAATTCTGAGAGTGAGCGAGGCGCTGAGAGCCCACATTACCTGGAATCTGGTAATGAAGGAAAGTTGTGGCTATTTATAGAAAGCACTGCTGATTTATAATGATGGAATAATCACTCAGAGCACATGTAATTTCCATTATAAGCTACAGCAATCTTGATGTGTTAAGTACATTAACATTATTACTTCTGCTAAGAGACATCAATTAGACCCTTGCTTACACATTTTTCTGGAACTACATAAATTGCCAAAAGGAGGAGCATTTGAAGTAAAACCAAAAGACTTTCCATATGTTAGTGCTTATACATACAAGTTTACTGTAAATTGTAATCTTGCTGGCAGTAAATGGAAACAAGCTATAAATGGGATATAAATTTAACAGAATATGACATAATGCTTACTGTATTTGAGTAGTGCTGAGTTGATAATTTAATGTTGATGTAGATAATATAGAAGAATATAGGCTGTGACATGATGCTGCAGATATCTGCACTTAAAGTAAATCCAAAGGCTCTTCTACAATAATATAAATAACTCCCATCTCTATTTTCTCTGTGATGCATAAGGCTCAAAAAGTAATCAAAAATTTCCTTTACCTCCTCTGACTGAGCCAAGTCCTCCGTCATCGGTGTCTTCCATGCTTCCCCTCTCAGACACTGCAGCTCGCCGTAGAAGAGTTTCAACCTATGTGAGAGTGGCAACTCTGCTCTGAATGCAGGAACAGGGCAGAATCGTTGCCACCCTTACACAAGAAGTTGCATCAAGTGGACTTCACTGGCAGGGTCAACAGGTATTTGTGGGACATTGCAGTGGGGCTAGGAGAAAACTGGAAATGTGAGTACACCTATACTTACGTGCTGCAGCACATTTTGTTTTTTAATGGAAGGCCATAATTCTACTTTAATAAAACCAACGGTTTAAGAAATCATGTGCGTCAAAAATGTGCATATAAGATATCCTCTCTTAGGTAATGGTCATCTACTGCCAGAACAGGGTTAGAGTAATGCACCATCCAATCTCATCCAGGGTAGGTACTCCAAAAAGGCCTTAACACTGTGTCACCGTCTGTGGTCCCTCTAAACCAGTTTCTGCAAGTGGGGACTCTCAATGAAGAGAGTCCAATAAGGGACACCACATAGCGTAATACCGTTGATACTGCTTTTATTGCATAAAGGGGTAACAAACCATTGTATGAGAAATGGGTCAAAATAAATGAAAGTAAAAGTAAAACTGACCATGTACACTTCAGGATGGCCACCAGCGGTGGTCAGACGTCCAGAAAATGTAGCCCCCGGGTAATGGCAGTAGATGACCATTACCTGAAAGAGGATATCTTATATGCGCATTTTTGACGCACTTCCGGTGAGTGCGCACTCTTTATACCCATTATCCACTGTGTGATACACCGGATTTCCGTTTTCACGCACTTCAATTGGATCTATTGGTTCCCCACATGGGCGTTTGAATCATTTTGGGACATTCACTCATTTTAATTCACCCAGTGTAATTCACTACTTTGCACTCGATTTTATTGCTATTTTATGTCTATATTATGTCCATTCAGCATGTTGTTATAATATGTCTAGTTATATTTACATCTAGCGCTGCACCTTTTCTTTATATAGATTTATTGGAAGGTTTGTCCTTGGTTGCCTTTTGGTGTTCTAGCGGCTATTTTCCTTAGTTTCAGATAGCGCTCGCTTACTATTTCTCTACGGTTTAAGAAATCAGCTCTGAAGAAAACATGGTCTGATTACAAGTAGCATTTAATGCACTCTGTTAACAAAAAATGATGGTAACACTACTTAATTATTATTATTATTATTATACAGGATTTATATAGCACCAACAGTTTGTTCAACGCTTTACAATGTAACGGGAGACAATACAGCAACAATACAGTTCAATACAAGAGGGTAAGGAGGGCCCTGCTCCTTGGAGCTTACAATCTAAGAGGGAGGGGTTAGTGGTACAAAAGGTAGTAACTGTGGAGGATGTAATGGTAGGAGGAGTAGAAGATTCCATTATTAGCTGAGGGCAGGATAGGCTTCTCTGAAGAGAGAAGTTTTCAGAGATCGCCTAAAAGTGAGCAGAGTAAGGGATAGTCTGATAAATTGGGGTAGAGAGTTCCAGTTTCCTTAATAACTATATGTTACAACGTGTGTGCGTGCGTGCGTTTGTTTATTTCACTACCACTTTCCATGTTCCTATATACCGTGCTTCCTACGAAACACATCTAAATAATTTTTTTAATTTATGTACAAGCTCCACTGACCACGACCACCACTGTGGACATACAGTTCCCGGAAAGTGGAGTGCACTCAGTGGTGGTTGGAGTTCTTGCTGTTGTTGTGGTGAGGAGTCCCAGGTGCGCCCCCGACACCTCCCCTCTTTGTACCCCAAAGTACGGCCCCTGTGGCATTGCAGCGATACTGGCATTTATTTTTAGCCATATACCTACTGCATTGGACCACTACAAAAATTTGGAAGACGTTTTGAGCTTAAGAAGGAGACACCTCTCACCAGAAAAAGTGCATCAGACTCTAATGTTTAGAGTAGAGGGTCCATCTTGTCTGGTGAGTATGGAGAAAGGAGGGGCACTTGCCAGCAAGCACATTGTGGTTTTGTGCACTAAGACACTTTGAGTGATAAAAGCATGGAGCACTTTATGGATGAAGATTCACTATAAAAATGGAAACTTTTTACTGTTATAAATTATCTGGACACTGAAGCACACTTTAGACATTCACTTTGTTTATGCTGTTGTGCGCTGTTAAGACATTTTAGTTGGCCCTCATAAATGAGGTCCTTCAGTCCCCATATTAGCTTAATTGCCCTTCTCTGGACTCTCTCCAGTTCCAGCACATTCTTCCTTAGGGTTGGTAATCAGAACTAGACGGCATTCTCAACATGTGGCTGAACCAGAGTTTTGTATAGTAGCAAAATTCTAGTTTTATCTCTTGAGTAAATTCCCTCTTTAAGCCATGCTAATAGTCTACTGGCCTTGCTTCCTGTAGCTTGGAATTGCATGCTATTGATCTACCAGGACCCCCAGATCCTTTTCCTTCCCTGATTCCACCAGAAGTTCTCCCTCTAGCGAGTAACTCGCATTCATATTATTAGTTCCCAAGTGCATTAATGAACATTTTTCAATATCAAACCTCTTCTGCCATATAGCTGACCACCCCTCATTTTAACTGGGTCTTGTAAAGTTGCTGTGTCCTGTTTTGAACGTATTGACCTGCTTAGCTTTGTATAATCTGCAAACACTAAGATTGAACCGTTTGTTCCAATTTCTATATTGTTTATGAACAAGTTAAACAGAATTGGTGCCAATTCTCAGTTAATTGTATAGACCAGGGATTACAGTTAATTTCAGTATGCTTCTAAATTGAATATTTAATTGGCTTCATGGCTTATTCAAGACACTTTTCCTTTGCATTTTAAATATACCACTTTAAAAAAGGAAGTGAAAATTCTTTTTGTGGAGGGGAAAAAAAAATCATCATTTTCAGCCTCGTATACGGAAAGGGAATTTTAATATATATTTTATGCTGCAAATACTGAGACAGATCATTACAAGCACATCTTCAAATCGAGTGTTGGGTGGGAAGGACCACTTGCTATTATCACATGACTAATTCCAGTATTGGAATAGGAAAAATAGTGCATTCCTCGCACCGCTGAAGTATTCATAGCATATCACTGAAGATGAGAAATGCTGAGGTATAAAAATCAGGACAAAGCAGCAGATGACTTAAACTTTACCTCTAGCTCTGTGCATACATCTGGGAAAAGAAGCAAGCTGGTCACATATTCAGGGCCAGGACGTGAGATTTCTAATGTGCTCTATACACAGTACGGCTTGTATGGCTGTAAAGAATTGAAACCATTAGTTGACCCATATAGAAATCTTTGCCCAGAGTGGGGATAGGAGCCCATATGAATCAATAGATTCTTTTCTTTGTCTGTTAATATATTCAGAATGAAGGGGCAAAAGATGGATTCTAACATTCCTCTGATGCTTAGTCTAAGCAATTCTTTTTCCGTAAGTCCTAGTTCACATGGGCATACACCTGTGTGAGGGCTGTGTTTTTCCTGCACTAGATGCGCAGGTAGTCCTATTCATGTTAATTGGGATTTTATTTATTTATTACAGGTACTTATAAAGCGCCATCAATTTACACAGCTATTTACATATATATATTATACATTCACATCAGTCCCTAACCCTCAAAGGGTGTACAATCTAAGGTCCCTAATTCATATTCATACACATACTAGGGCCAATTTAGACAGGAGCCAATTAACCTACCAGTATGTCTTTGGGGTGTGGGAGGAAACCGGAGTACCCGGAAGAAACCCATGCAGGCACAGGGTGAACATGTAAACTCCAGGCAGGTGGTGCTGTGGTTGGGATGCAGTGGCTGCACACACACAGCCACTGCTTCTAGTTTGACAGCCATGTTGGTGCAGTTGCAAGTCCCCGAACGCAGACAGTGTGCATTCAGCACCCGCATCTACACGGCTGTCGCATTGGAAGCTGCAGCTGTATCCATGCAGTGACTGTGTCCCAATTCACATGAATGGGACTGCCGGCACATAGATACATGGAACACCTGTGCATTTTGTGCAGGCAAAACAGGGCCCAAACCTGTGTCCGCACAAGTACACATGTGTGAATGAGGCCTAAGTAGTTGCAAAGTGTTGTGTTTGTATGAGTTGAATTCACATTTGATTAAATGCGTTCTTTTCTAAAGGTCCATTCAACAGAGTGCTATAAAATATAGGAAAATTGCACATTACACCTCAAATAAATACAGGGGTTGAACAAAAAAATGGAAACACTACATGATTTGAGGTGTGAAAGTGATTACATGTTTCTCATTGAAAGTGGAAGTGATACAGCACTCTTTTGCTTCCGCTGTGTGATGAGACACCTAGCTAACAGGTGGGAAGCCTCACTATTGTCATTCACTGCGTGTGCTACTAGTAATACGGAGTCATGTCAGAGCTTACTGAGCTTCAAAGAGGGCAAATTGTTAGTGCCCGCTTAGCTGGTGTGTCTGTGAATGAGTTGATTTACTGTGTCGCAAGGTATAGTATCAACGGTTATGGCGGCATATACAGTTTCCGGGAAAATGTTGTCTGATAAGCATAAGAGCTGTTGACATGGTCAACTGACTGAAAGAGACACAAGGACTCTCTTCACGGGACTAAGATTGAGCTCTGCAGTCACTTTTGCAGCAGTTGTTTTCTCATTCCGGGTCACAATCCAGCGCAATGTCCTTTTGTCTCTTTCGGTCAGTTGACCATGTCGACCGCGCTTATGCTTATCAGACAAAGTTTTCCCGGAAACTGTATACACCGTCATAACCTTTGATACTATACCTCGCAACATGGTAAATTTGGCAACTTCAGTCAGAGGCACCAGCCAAGCGGCACCAACAATTTGCCCTCTTTGAAGCTCAGTAAGCTCAGAGATGACTTTGTATTACTAGCAACACATGCCGGGAATGACGATAGTGAGGCTTCCCATCTGTTAGTTTGGTGTCTCATCAGACAGCGGAAGCCAAAAAGTGTTGCATCACTTCCGCTTTCAAGGTGAAACATATCACCACTTTCACACCTGCAAATTATGTAGTGTTATCCATTTTGTTTCTAACCCCTGTGTGTTTTATGAAAGCAAACTAATCATGTAAATCTAATGGAAAGGGCAGCAAAGTCTCCACCACAGAAAACAATTGACTTCATTGTTTTATGCTTTTTTTTTTTTTTTACCGGTTTTAAACCTGTGTTAAACCTTAAAAACAATGGTATTTTATGGACAAGTTTAAGACACTGTGTAGTCAGATATACATTTCTGCCTGCATGATATGTCCTATGCTTGACCATTTGTCTGAAATATAGTATATTTGCTGTGTATGTGTTTTCTTGACATAGATATACAGAGAACACAAATAAAAAAAATAATTAGGTATCTACAGATAAATATTTTCTTTGAGAATTCTGCAGAACCCCATCGGGAGCCAATTTATCCAGTAGTTTAATTCGGCCGCCGTGCAGGCTTGTAGCTCTGGTGAACAATAAAACAAGAGAAGCAGCAGTGTGTAATTACTGGCTGTTGTTTTTATTCATTCTTCTCTTTCACTGAAGGATAGAGACAATATTTGACATCACTAAATAGTAGGGATATATTATTAACTATTTGGTGTTTAGTATATAAGTATGTAGATGTTATTTTGATTGTGTTAAACTTGGAGTAACACATTTTTCTGGAGGATAAGGTGTTGCTGAACTAAAATGGTTACACAGTTTCAGTGTTCATAGCTATCCATTATCTTTCCTAATTTGCAGACTTGGGAGACTAGACAGTAATGCCCATAGGAACAGTATATACCTGACTGAGTTCAGAGTAGGCTGTTAGAGGGAACATGGCTGCAGAGTCTGAACTGTCTTCTAAGAACAGGCAAAACATTTGGCCATAGATAGGTAGATGTAGGAAACTCTGAGGTCCGCTTTTTCTGAAAACATTAGTTTCATTCTGATGTTCATTTAAACATTTATACTCAGTGAAATTATCATTCCAACCTGATTAAAGACTACCACATTTTTTTAGTTATCTTTAGCGATTCTCATATTGTTTGCAATGCTGGTGAACAGTTCCAGCTATGGCTTTTTTTTACATTGGTCCTGCTTGAACCAGTAGAACTATATGCATACATACATGCATATACCGTACTTGTGGGATCATTCTAAAAGCTGCAAAATACTGTAGAAGATACCGCTACTCCAGAGATCTTCATGAGCTTCCAGATCCCGTGCCAAGTGACTGCCCTGCTGCATTGTGAAGAGGGAAAGTCAGCTCCTGGGCACGGGCACCATTCGGAGATTGTTTCGCATTTTCTGAAAGAATTGGGGCTGTGATTGGACAAAGGTGGGGAGGGTGATGTCACCGCCTCACCTCTCCACCTCGTCTAATCATAGAACGCTTTGCATTCAATGAGAAAATGTAAAGCGACCTCTGAATCGCACCTGTGACAATTGGCCAACCTCCTGTGTTCAAAATGCAGCAGAGCAGCTACTCTGAATGGGACCTGCAAGCAAGTAGGGATCAAGCTGGACCTATGTAACTATGTAAAAAATGCCATACCTAGAATAATATAATTCTCTAGAAATCATCCATATTCATCCAATACTTATTGATCTATTTTTCATGGTGTGTTTTGTCACATATATGCGGATTAGATGCGGTTTGAACTGCATCCAATGACATGTGAAATAACTTTGCTTCCTATGGTGCCTGTTCACATAGTTTATGTCCGTGCACTGGCAGTGCAGATTGAAAAAGAGTCCTGTTTAATTTCTGAGCAGTGTGGTCAGGTTCAGATGCTGATTACAGTCTATCGACTTCTATGGGAACCATTTCTAAACCGCATATGTGTGAACAGTATAAAATCCTGACCTAAACCTGTCCTGAACCCTGAACAACTACTGTATGAATTAGCTGAAGACCTGTGCTTCAATCCCCACCGCACATGTGTGAATCAGCTCTCTTTTCTAACTTTGTTTTTTTGCCTCCTTGTAACATTCTTCGTGAGATAACGAGCTTCTCCTTTTTCCTCTGAATTCCATTTGTGTAAAATGAATAGTGTACATTAGTTACGAGCATGTGCACTGCTCTATGCCCACTACAAATTGCATTGTTCCCAGTCCATTTTAGGAGTGAGTAAGAGAGGGTCGCTACATTCCTACATACAATAGGACCCAAGAAGAACAATACAGCTATAAAAAAAAATGGGATTTGGAGGTGGCTGAGAGCTATAGAACGTTCTTTTCTGAGTTAAGAATATACACCTGACTAGAATATATTTTTAAAGAAGAGTTTAAAGGTAGGAGAAGTAAGCTTTCTCTCCATTAAGCAATGGGTATCAGAGGTTGATTGTCTAATGCGCCTAGAGGAGCTTACAGCCCAGCTGCATGTCGGATATTCTAAATTCATTGAATCTTGGAGCATCTGGGCTGCTTTTATCAATCCAACCATCTTAGTACCTTTTTGGATTAAACATTATTTGAATTTACTCTGTCCTTATGGACATAAAGATCACATATAGATGTTTTTCACTTTTATGTTATTTCTTGCCCTTCTTTCATTTTTTCCTTCTTTTTCTCTACTGAACAGATTTAGGCAAAGCATTCTTGTAAATATTATATCAGTGAAAATTTGTTTTTATATAATTTATTCAAAATATAAAATAAAATATAACTCGTGAATTCAATCCCTAAATATATCATCCAATATTCATCTTAATCCCTCAATGTCTTTATGAAAAATTATTAAATAGTCCACTACAAAATAAAAGTTCAAAAAATAAATAAAAATCCACTCAAAAAGATCAGGCCAATTCTTCCACCGAATCCACCTAAAAAAAAAAAGGAAATTCATATAGTGCATTACCTTTTATACAATAAAATTATCAGCTTCATATAAAGTGAATCAGTGAAAAACCAGTGAAAAAAACGTGATCACACAGTGAAAAATAAAGTGTATATACGACTCTTTAGTGCCACACCAAAACCAATTCAAACAGGTGTACACTTCTATTTGCAGTAAGGGTACCCTTACCAACCATCCACATAAAGTATGCCTATCACATTCCAGGGACTGCACAAACTAGACCTCATATAGATCTTTTCCTCAAATATATCCTGTTACCGCGACACTCTCTGGGCTCCTCAGACACTCTGCTCTCAATGTCTCCAAGAAAACATATAGGACAACATAATGTAATACCGCCAATCAAATTTATAATCTCAATTTTTATTCCAAACTGCTCACATGGTAAAAACTTTTAAAACCGCTTTAAGGAAATAGAAGGAATCTCACAGCCATCCAGGAAAACGTCCAAATGCGCCTACACGTTCTTTTCCCTTCTCCAAAATGGCCACCAGTCGACTTCCGGTTCCGGTATACGTCTTGACGTCACTTTCCCTTGATGCGTTTCGTCATCGACTTAATCATCTTATGATTAAGTCGATGACGAAACGTGTCAAGGGAAAGTGACGTCAAGACGTATAC
Source organism: Staurois parvus (assembly GCF_062004578.1). Lineage (NCBI taxonomy): Eukaryota > Metazoa > Chordata > Amphibia > Anura > Ranidae > Staurois > Staurois parvus. The sequence goes on along the minus strand of NW_028317964.1, from coordinate 5,227,349 downwards.
CGGAACTCGAAGTCGACTGGTGGCCATTTTGGAGAAGGGAAAAGCACGTTTTTACCATGAAAAGTTTTTACCAGTTGAGCAGTTTGGAATAAAAATTCAGATTATAAATTTGATTGGCGGTATTACACTATGTTGTCCTATATGTTTTCTTGGAGACATTGAGAGCAGAGTGTCTGAGGAGCCCAGAGAGTGTCGCGGCAACAGGACATATTTGAGGAAAAGATCTATATGAGGTCTAGTTTGTGCAGTCCCTGGAATGTGATAGGCATACTTTATTTGGATGGTTGGTAAGGGTACCCTTACTGCAAATAGAAGTGTACACCTGTTTGAATTGGTTTTGGTGTGGCACTAAAGAGTGGTATATACACTATTTTCCACTGTGTGATCACGTTTTTTTCACATTTTTTTCACTGGTTTTTCACTGATTCACTTTATATGAAGCTGATAATTTTATTGTATAAAAGGTAATGCACTATATGAATTTCCTTTTTTTTGAGGTGGATTTGGTGGAAGAATTGGCCTGATCTTTTTGAGTGGATTTTTATTTATTTTTTGGACTTTTATTTTGTAGTGGACTATTTAATAATTTTTCATAAAGACATTGAGGGATTAAGATGAATATTGGATGATATATTTAGGGATTGAATTCACGAGTTATATTTTATTTTATATTTTGGATAAATTATATAAAAACACATTTTCACTGATATAATTTTGTACACCTTTAGGGAAGGGTGTTGATTTGTGTTGTGGGGGAGTCACAGTAATTGGAGGTGGTTATTGTATAATTCTTGTAAATATATCTATAGTCTTACAACCACTCTATTTCGGACCTTTGTGTTCCCACAAAATGCAGGCACTGATGATATTGGGCCATGCTTACTTTGATTAGCTTTTTTTTTGCTATTTGCATTATATGTTACTCAGTCTAATCCTCTAAATGATAGTGACAAAATGTATGGGGTATTTTAAATAGCTGAATGTCTTACACCGCAGGTTGCTGAGTTCCGGTGGTCAGTGTACTTAAGATTCATTTGCAGACCAATTCAGTTCAGTTATTACTCCTTCTTTTTGGTGTTTATACCAATGAATGATTTCCACAGAATCTTCCAAATTTTGATACAGTGAAGAACCGTGGCCCTCAAGGGCATTCAGGCATTCATTTTATTCCTTATTGCCCTGTTGTATTGGTGATCTCTAGCAGTCCCATGTATTGTGTCTCCAGTCTGTGTCTCCTGAAGCATATCCCTAGTCTCTAATATCCTCTATAGCATGTTCACTGTCTCTTGAATCATGCCCATAGTTTTTGACCATATCCTGTTGTATGTCTGCTGTCTCTGGCACTGCATTTGGCAATGCCAGGGGCCACATTTTACATCTCCTTTTCAGAAAAGTTGACCACCACTTAACAGTATTTGTGTTTTTTTAAAGAGGAACTTCACTTTCTCAATCAACATTGACTATTTTTAATCCTTATGATGCTAGCATTGGTGAATAGATTGGAAAGTATATCATATTTACTTCCAGGTCCTTTCTGGCTTCCATGCCTAGGCAAATGATGTCATACATCCAAGGAGTCTTCAGGAGGAGAGAAGGGGTTTTCTCAGCTAAGCACACCCTCCTGTCTGCAGGCCTGAACTAAGGGCAGATGGATTCCAGGAAGTAAATGCTAAATGAATCATCTGCCCTTACTCAACATGGCTATGGACAGAAATGCTAGGGGGTGTTTAAGTGATTTTTCAGAAAAATAAAGCATGGAGGCATGGATGGATGGGGGAGTTTTCTTTGAATATTAATAATGAATTAAAGGAGAAGCTCACCTTTATTTAACTACCTCCCGCCCGCCATATAGTAATATGACGGGCGCAAGGTGGTTCTCTCATTCTGGGAGGACGTCATATGACGTCCTCCCAGTCTCACTGCGCATACACGGCTCGTGGAGCGCTCAGCGCGGCGATCGGCGATGCGCTGTGTCCCTCGGACACAGCGGATCACCGATCATGGAAAGAGCCAAAGATGTCGGCTCGGTCATGTGATCAGCTGTGTCCAATCACAGCTGATCACATGTAAACAGGGAAATGCCGGTTATCGGCATTTCTCTCCTCTCGAGCTGTCACGCTGACAGCTCGTGAGGAGAGGAGAGCCGGTAATCGGCTTTCCGCGAGGGGACATGTACACAGATCATCAGGGCACTGATGATCAGTGTAGCCCCAACAGTGCCACCTGTCAGTGTCCATCAGTGCCTCGTGCCAGTGCCCATCAGTGGCACATCAGTGCCACATATCGGTACCTACCAGTGCACAACAATGCCACATAGTGCCCATCTGAGCTGCCTTTCAGTGTCACCCATCAGTGCCAGTCAGTGCCACCTATCAGTGCCACATATCAGTGCCAGTCAGTGCCACCTATCAGTGCCAGTCAGTGCTGCCTATCAGTGCCGCCTGTCAGTGCCACCTAACAGTGCCAGTCAGTGCCGCCTATTAGTGCCGCCTATCATTGCCCATCAGTGATGCCTGTCAATGCCTATTAGTGCCGCCTACCAGTGCCTCCTCATCAGTGCCACCTATCAGTGCCCATCAGTGCAGCCTCATTAGCGCACATCAGTGAAGGAGAAAAATCACTTATTTACAACATTTTATAACAAAAACTAAGAAAAAACATTTTTTTTCAACATTTTCAGTGGTTTTTGGTTTGTTTAAGAAAAAATAAAAAACCCAGAGGTGATTAAATACCACCAAAATAAAGCTCTGTCACAAAAAAATGATAACAATTTCATATGGGTACAGTGTTGCATGACCGCGCAATTGTCATTCAAAGTGTGGCAGCGCTGAAAGCTGGAAATTGGCCTGGGCAGGAAGGGGGTATAAGTGCCCTGTAGGCTAGTGGTTAAAAAAATTATAAATGCACATCTTTTTGAAGGTAAAAATGTGCATTTATTATTATTATTTTTTATTTGAGCCTGTAAAGCATTGCACATGATCAGCAGATCGCTGGTGCCATGCAGGACGCCTTGTCAATGTATCTGTCTGCTCGTACTTTGTATGGGCAGGCAGATACACACTGACAGGAAGAGAGATTGAAATACCACAGTACTCAGCAGTGACATTGTAATTCATTGAGGACTACAAGCCGACAGCCACAAAGGCTGTCAGGACTTGTAGTTTTCCAATTCACAGAACACTGTGAATAGATGCTTTTTTTTTTTTTTTAGATTGTGACAGCTAGCAGGGGGAGAAGATCCCCCGCTAGCTGGCACAATGGGGGATCGAGGAAGGAGGAAGACGGGACCAGTGCAATTGCAACATGTTACACCCTGAATATGGGTGTAACATATTATACCCCGGTCACATCGATTGCAACATGTTACACCCTGAATATGGGTGAACATATCTTTTACACCCCGGTCACATCGCAACTTGCAAATCGCATGCCAAGTCACACCCTATTGTCCACAATTACTGCGGTCATATCGGTGCGGTTCCGACTTGGTTGATTTCCAAAGTAGTGCATGCACGACTTTTGGTGCGATTTGCATAGACATCTCTGTGAGATGTCTATGCAAATCACACCTCAAATTGGCATGTCATCCGACTTTGAAATTGTGCGGCTTCAGTGTAAGTCGCACGATTTCATAGTCGGGATCGGTTTGACCAGGGTGTAAAATAGGTTTGTAGTTCCACTTTAATTTAAGTAAGACATTTATAAATGATCTCTCTCAGTTTACCCATCTTAATTGGAATTGCTCTTACTTATTAGAATGTGCTATAGGTTAAAAAAAAGAGATTGAGTTAGAAAATATATGAATGTGTATGACCAGCTTGCTCTTTGTATGTTTTAATCAGTTTTGTATATTGGAGGTTATTTGTTAATATAGTACTAGTGATTTACAGTATCCGGTACCAACAGGTCAGACGTATTGTTTTACTTTTACTTTTTGTTTTAAATTATAACATTTTATGGATTCAGGGCCACTGCCAGAAATCACAGGGCCCCTTTCTTCATTGTATTGCAGCCCCATTACCCATGAATGTTTTTATAATAAGGCAGATCACATCATTGGGCTTTTGTGCTTTAACTTTTTGGCATAGCTCAGAATTTACAAGCTCTGCAACCGCCAGTAGTTTTGCTAGTCGTTTTAAAAAACATGATTTTAATACACATTAAATTCCACTTTAGGATATGATTCCTCACAATCAGTTAATCCTTCTTGTTGTGTTAAAGAGTTAATATAATCTGTTTCTTTTGACCTAAAGGTCAGATTACCCAATAAATGTTTAGCCTGAGACCCCATGTTCATTATATTTGCTGTCTGAGAGCTTAGCTGCACTTCTGCCCATCTCATCTAGTCTGCCACTGACAGCAATCTCTCTTCCCATGAATGGTAGGTGATATAAATTCTGCATGGCCATCCCCATCCTGATAGGTTTATGCTCATGCCTCTTAAGGAATAATACCTTTACTGCCCTGGTCATGGTACTGTACCATTTTGATTTGTTTTCTAATAGATGACAGTCATTGACTGCAGTGAGGCTCTGCTGCTTAAAAGCCTACACTGTTCAAATCACCCATTTGCAAACAGTGCAGTTTTTATTTTGTTGAAACATAATACACTATATTGCCAAAAGTATTGAGACACCCCTCCACATCATTGGATTTAGGTGTTATAATCACCTCTATGGCCACAGGTGTATAAAATCAAGCACCTGGGCATGCAGACTGCTTTTACAAACATTTGTGAAAGAATGGGTCGCTCTCAGGAGCTCAGTGAATTCAAGCGTGGATAGGTTGCCACTTGTGCAATAAGTCCATCTGTGAAGTTTCCTTGTTACTAAATATTCCACGGTCAGCTGTTGGTGGTATTGTAACAAAGTGTAAGCAACTGGGAACAACAGCAACTCAGCCACCAAGTGGTAGGCCACATAAAGTGGCAGAACGTGATAAGCGCATGCTGAATCGCATAGTGCACAGAAGTCACCAACTGACTGCAGAGTGAATAGCTGAAGACTTCCAAACTTGGTGTGGCCTTCAGATTAGCACAACAACAGTGTGTAGAGAGCTTCATGGAATGGGTTCCATGGCCAAGCAGCTGCATCCAAGCCTTACATCACCAAGTACAATGCAAAGCGTCGGATGCAGTGGTGTAAAGCACGCTGCCACTGGACTCTAGAGCACTGGAGGCGTGTTCTTTGGCATGACCAATCACGCTTCTCTGTCTGGAAATCCGATGGACTGGGTGTCTGGGTTTGGCGGTTATTAGGAGAACGATGCTTGCCTGACTGCATTGTGTAAAGTTTGGCGGAGGGGGGTTTATGATGTGGGGTTGTTTTTCAGGGGTTGGACTTGGCCCCCCAGTTCCAGTGAAGGGAACTCTTAAGGCGTCAGCATACCAAGACATTTTGGATAATTTCATGCTCCCAACTTTGTGGGGACAGTTTGGAGATGGTCCCTTCCTGTTCCAACATGACTGCGCACCAGTGCACAAAGCAAGGTCCATAAAGACATGGATGAGCGAGTTTGGGGTGGAGGAACTTGACTGGCCTGCACAGAGTCCTGACCTCAACCCCATAGAACACCTTTGGGATGATTTAGAGTGGATACTGCGATCCAGGCCTTCACGTCTGACATCAGTGCCTGACCTCATATATGCACTTCTGGAAGAATGGTCAAACCTTCCCATAGACACCCTCCTAAACCTTGTGGACAGCCTTCCCAGAAGAGTTGAAGCTGTTATAGCTGCAAAGGGCGGGGCCAACTCAATATTGAACCCTACAGACTAAGACTGGGATGCCATTAAAGTTCATGTACGTGTAAAGGCAGGCATCCCAATACCTTTGGCAATATAGTGTATGTTATGATCTATAACAAAAAAATTTAGTCTGAATAGTGAATCGGTCCCTGTTGCCCCAATAGTGCCCCAGCTCCTGCTACCTAAGATAGCACCAGGAATATCCTAATGAATGGGCCCCTTGGGGGCCTATGACAATTTTGTATTAGGCTCTGCCACTTTAGGCTGACAAGAGATATGACAGCAGTGTCACTCACTATTCCTGTCAGCAGCAACTGCCTTTAAACACTTAATTGCAGAGCTGAAGCAGGCAGTAATGGGCAGATCTGTGCACAGGGATTGCTGCTTTCTGAGTCCCGACCTGCCCTTCCTCCTTTTCATGCAGCACGGTATGTACAGGCATTTTACTCTGTGGTGTGGGTGCCAAACACTGGTCAGCCAGGTACAGTAAGCTGTGTTTTTTCAAAAGGCTATACATATGTGTATGTATGTTTTTGTTTATGTACCATATGTATGTGTTTGAGTTGTATGTATGTACATACGTGTGCATGCGAGTGTGTATGTATGATTTTATGTATGAGTATACATGTGTATATGTTGATTTGTATGTACAGTGCCTCCTCATGCAGACAGTCCCATTCACGTCAGTTAAGATGCAGCAGCTGCACAGATACAGCCGTTGCTCCCAATCTGACATCTGTGTGGGTACGCATACATACAGAGCCTTGAAAAAATATGCATACCCCTTGAAATTTTCCACATTTTGTCATGTTAAACCAAAAACATTAATGTATTTTATTGGGATTTTATGTGATAGACCAACACAAAGTGGTACATAATTGTGAAGTGGAAGGAAATGATAAATGGTTTTCAAAATAAAATAAATATCTGAAAAGTGTGGCGTGCATTTGTATTCACTCCCCTGAGTCAATACTTTGTATAATCACCTTTCACTGCAATTACAGCTGCAGGTCTTTTTGGGGATGTCTCTACCAGCTTTGCACATCTATAGAGTGAAATGTTTGCACATTCTTCTTTGCAAAATTGCTCAAGTTCTGTCAGATTGGATGGAGAGTGCCTGTGAACAGCAATTTTCAAGTCTTGCCACAGATTCTCAATTGGATTTAGGTCTGGACTTTGACTGGGCCATTCTAACACATGAATATGCTTTGATCTAAACCATTCCATTCCATTGTAGGTCTGGCTGTATGTTTAGGGTCGTTGTCCTTCTGGAAGGTGAACCTCCACCCCGTCTCAAAAAAGGTGGAAAATTTCAAGGAGTATGCATATTTTTTTCAAGGCACTGTATGTATGCGTACCCACACAGATGTCAGATTGGGAGCAATGGCTGTGTCTGTGCAGCTGCAGCATCCTAACTGCCATGAATGGGGCTGCCTGCATGAACACCTGGCCCTTGCATGGGTGTATGTTTAAGTATGCCCATGTGAACAAGGCCTGACAGTAACGTACGTACATACATACATAAATACAGGCCACTGACAGGCTTTCAGAGGCATTTATGATGGGGGGGGGCAGTGTGTATAGGTAGGAGGATGGTAAAAAAAAAAGGCATGGGAGCAATGTGCTACACAAAAAATGGCAACCGTCCCAACCTATAACCAGCCTTAGCAGTAAATCTGCACATGGAAGAGCAATGCACATCGCAAACAAACAAAGGATTTCCCAGCAACACTTACCAGCTAGCCTGCAAAAGAACCAATTTGGCCTTGTGTGACAGTTTGCATTAAAAACAGAGGGTTTTGTTTGCACACATTTGCAAATACATGCGTAAGCCACAGTCCCTCGTCAAGAGTTCTCTGTATACTGTGGGCTAACTAAAATTGCCAAAGCCTCCATAGTAGGAGCACATGTATCAATGGATAAGTTAAGGCAGGTTTGCCTGGATGAGCCCATCTCTCCTTAAAGGTACAGGGGCGCAAGTGACGCCCAGCTATACCAAAATGACAGCTAAGGCATCATGTGTATCCCTGCACCCAAATTAGCCAGCTACACAAAAAATGGCAACCATCCCAACCTATACCCAGCCTAACAGTAAGGTGCACATGTAAGGGCAATGCACATCGCAAACAAACCAAAAGTTTCCCAGCAACACTTTCCAGCCAGCCTGCAATACAACCATTTTGTCCCTGTCTAACAGTATTCTTTAAAAACAGAGGGTTTAGTTTAGGGAGCTGTGTGTACCAGGGACAAGAGGGTCAGTGTATACAGGGGGGCAGTGTATAGAGAGGGCAGGAAGGTGTGTACAGGGGGTGAATTTATTTGAACTAATTCCCTGGTTGTGTTTATTTTTTTTTTTGTTTCTAATCGGACTAAAAAGCCAAGCCCAATATTTAGCATGATTTAGCCACATCCACTACCGCAGGTCGCCATTTCCCTGGTAGGGGCTCAGTGCATTACTTTGCCATATTAATGCTATTGAGTTGGCCATGGAAGGCACAATGACACTAAGGCATAGAAAACTGTATTTCCTCTGCAGCCTTGACACTTACTGTAGCTGTGGGTCTGTTCTTTGTGGCCTTGATGTTTTGCTAGGCTTTGCCGGCTTCAAGAAGAAAATGGAAGAAGATGTCATTTAGATTTGAAACACATTCAGAGAGGCTGGGAAATTCAGTATCGCACTGCTGCAGAATCGTCTGGACAGGGGATGAAGTGACTTGTGGCTTAACAGGACACAATGCTCATGGGTGCCCATTGGATTTTTATATGCGTAATTGCTGAGTAAATTAATTTGTTCCTTTGTTGAGATCATCAATAAAACACTATATAAACCTGCCTATAATATTGCTATTAAATTCTTACCCAGTATTTTAAAATCATCCTAAGTCTGTTTGATCATATATTGTTATACGGGATATAACTTGAATTTGTTGCAGAGCTGTTTGTAGAGGACAAAGGTAATGTGTAAGATCTGGAGCAAATGAAATGGACCATGACATGTTGGGGGGAATAAGGCATGCTCATTCTAAAAAATAAACGAGACAACATGATGAAATAGATATATTAGAGCTATTTTACTTGCCAAAGGATTTGTATTTTTTTTTTATCCTTTTCTAAAATTTACAAGGTCCCCATCTAATGCACAGCCAAGTGGACGATACTGCTTTGAGTTAGGAGATACAATGGTATCCTCTCACCACCCTCAGACTTCTGAATAAGCCTGAAAAGAGCAACAGCAGACTGATGAAACCATCCCTCTACTCAATTCTCTTCTATCAGTCCAAAAGAAAAGAGACACACTGCTCATCCATACATCATGCTTCACACCCAGACAGTGGTGCACGAAAATAATCCTATTCAAATAATAGCTACATAAAGTCTATTAAGTATTGGTGCTCCAGCTTCTCTTCCAGTATTTATTTAGTGAGAAAGTACTTGTACATACAGAGCAACCATTGACGCGTTTCTACCTCACACTTTTTTAGTTTCTTCTTCTACCAGCAAGTTAGCTAGTTACAAGTAGGAGATGGATGTTCAGGCTTGAAAAACATTCATTTTTGGGTTTGCCTATTGAAGTCTATTGGGGAGATTTACTAAAACTGGTGCATACAGAATCAGGTGCAGCTATGCATAGAAACCAGTCAGTTTCTGTTTTATTTTCAAAGCGTAACTGAACAAGCTGAAGTTAGAAGCTGATTGGTTACTATGCACAGCTGCACCAGATTCTGTATGTACCAGTTTTAGTAAATCTCCCTGATGAGTCAACCCCCCCCCCCCCTTTCTGCTTCAAATGTAGCTCATATACCTGCTTCAGCTTCAGGCATCAAGCTACAGGCCCCAAGTCCTCAAATATGAACAGGTACATTTCAGAAGCGTTGGATTTTGATTGTTGAACATTTTGGAGCTCTGATCTTCAAGCTACAAAATACTCAGGTGTGATCAAAGCTCATTGTGTGCATAGTTGTCCTTCTATAGTTGTGTGATATGGGGAGCAGAAAAGAACTGTTCTTTTCTGCTCCCCATGGCTCAGTATCTGGCCTGCTCAGTGGATCCACGTGAGAGCTAACAAACTCATTGTCTATTTATACACAGACACTAATTGCAATTTAAAAAGTCACAGATGTGGGAAATTAACCTTTACTTGCCATTTTACCCGTGTGTGTCACCTTGTGTACCAAGGCCAAACATTCCAGGGTATGTAAACTTTTGATCAGGGCTATTTGGGTGCTTTCTGTTATCATAATTTAAAAAGAAGCCAAGCAACAATGTGATAATAAATTGCTTCATATGATTACTATCCTTAAATAAAAGACAGTTTTTTGGCATGATCAGTCATATTTTCAATATAAATGCCAAAAATACATGATTTCTGCCAGGATATGCAAACGTTTGAGCACAGCTGTTTACGTTCTGTTAATATACACTGCATATATGCTCTATGGGTCTAAAAAGTGTGTCTTGTTGCATGTTTGGTAAATACTGCTAGACTTCTTTCTCATACATACTTCTCTGTAGTGCTTTTCATTGTTATACATTGGTTGTCATTGGTAATGACGTGAATTAAAATAGCAGGATGTACCATATATTGGATTTCTACACTGCTTAATAGTATGACAGGCTATATATACACCTATTAAGATTTAGTTTCAACCTTTTAAACATTTCTAATTTGGCTATGCCATGTTTGTATTGTAGCACTCTTCCTTATCATTCCAACGTGTCCTTTTCCCCAGCTTCAAATGTATTACATTGTAGTGTATGGAAAGGTTCCAGCAAGGTTCCACCTGTTTCTTAAAGAGCAACTAAAGGAAGATGAAAGGATTATGGGAAATTCATTACAAGATAATTACAGGTTAAAGTGTCAGATCTGTGGTCTTGATTATCTATATGAAATGTGAAATCAGTTTAACAAGCTTTCCACATATACTGCCTGCTGAAACTGAGTAAATATGATGAGTAATTTTACTTCTTCCCACCTGTGTAGACCTCTTTACTGATGAATTCAGAGCTATTTTCTGCACATGTTGCATGTTAAGAAGAAGGTGATCTGTTGGAGCCCATTATCCTCCCCAGTCTTATTGACTACAGCTAGCGCATGAGGATGATCCTATCTTTTTAACTTTTAATTGTTTCCTTTTTTTATATACTTGTGTGATACATTTTTAATCATTTTCTTCATATTCTTTTTTTTTTTCACATGGAAATTACAATAGTATGAAGTTTACTTGAGAAACAAATGTTACAGTAATTCACAAATTCAGATGAGTACACTAAATTCCATACCAATAACAAAAGTATCGGGCTATTTACCAAGTATATGGGTTTGCCACTTTTGTTCAACCTCCTGTGGAGAGGAGATTTTGTAAAGATTTATTGTCTTTAGTAATAAGGAAAGTCTTCAGGTGTAAGGCATAGAAACGTGTGTGGAGGTGGTGCGCGGAAAAGAATAGGCAGGCATAGAGAGGTAGACATGGAGAAAAGGTGAGGGGAATGAGATGTGTTGGTAAGGAACGGGAAAGGAAAGGTCAGGAAGGAAAGAAGGGTGAAGGTGTTGGTTCTTGGGGGATCTCATGGAAGAGCAAAGAAACACAAGGTCATGTAGTTGCTATTTGTTTGCGAGGTTCTGGGAAAGAGGTGCAGGGCACTACTGGTCTAGTCACCTTTTATTGGTTCTATGTTTTTGGACGTTGTAGAATAGTCAGAGGAGAATAAAAATGGTTCTCAGTGGAGCCAGGTTTTTCTAAAAACGTCTGATCTGTTTTTGAGGAAATCAGATTTTCAATAAGCATTACAGGTGAAACTCGAAAAATTAGATTATCGTGCAAAAGTTCATTTATTCCAGTAATGCAACTTAAAGGGTGAAACTAATATATGAGATAGACTCATTACATGCAAAGCAAGATAGTTCAAGCCGTGATTTGTCATAATTGTGATGATTATGGCTTACAGCTCATGAAAACCCCAAATCCACAATCTCAGAAAATGAGAATATTGTGAAAAGGTGCAATATTCTAGATTCAAAGTGTCCCACTCTAATCAGCTAATTAAGCCATAACACCTGCAAAGGGTTCCTGAGCCTTTAAATGGTCTCTCAGTCTGGTTCAGTAGGAATCACAATCATGGGAAAGACTGCTGACCTGACAGTTGTGCAGAAAACCATCATTGACACCCTCCATAAGGAGGGAAAGCCTCAAAAGGTAATTGCAAAAGACGTTGGATGTTCCCAAAGTGCTGTATCAACGCACATTAATAGAAAGTTATGTGGAAGGGAAAAGTGTGGAAGAAAAAGGTGCACAAGCAGCAGGGATGACCGCAGCCTGGAGAGGATTGTCAGGAAAAGGCCATTCAAAAGTGTTGGGGACTTTCACAAGGAGTGGACTGAGGCTGGAGTCAGTGTATCAAGAGCCACCACACACAGACGGATCCTGGACATGGGCTTACTTTTCAGAGGTCCTGTCAGGAATGGACTTGCCAGTAATGGTGGGACTCACCTGCCTTGTGGGCTGCAGTACCAGGGCTGGCCAGAGGGTGCTCTCAGCAATCAGAGACTCAACCCTGCAGTCAGCCAAACACCTGAAGCTGATTACGGAGGTGTATTTAAGGGATGGCCAGACCTGCAGTCTGTGCCTTGGTGTGTGTTTTTCCATGGGCCCCTGTATCTTGTTACCTGCATTCCTGTTCCTGTTCCTGCCTGACTGACTTGTTGCCGACCCTGCTTGATCCTGACCTCTGCTGACTTCTCCTGTTTGATCCCTGGCTTGTGACCCCGACCATTCTCTGCCTGACCCCCTGTACCTACCTGCCCGTTAGTTGCTGTACCCGGCTCGTGACCTGACTACTCTCTGCCTGCTCCTCCTGTTCCTACCTGCCCGATTGTTATTGACCGATTGTTATTGACCCGGCCTGCTTGACTACGCTTGCATTGTATGTATTGTTATCTGTGGGTGGTTTGGTTTGGCACTTTGTTTATGTTTTAGTATTGCACTGCGTTTTGTATTGTTAGTATTAATAAATTATATTGTTTATAACATATCTGAAGCCTGCGTTTCCCTGCGTCAGTTCACATACCTCTGGTCATACCTGGAGCCCTGACAGGTCCGATATTGTTCTATGTACAATCTTTGTTTTATTGATTGCATGTAATCTAATTTTCTGAGATTGTGGATTTGGGGTTTTCATGAGCTGTAAGCCATAATCATCACAATTATGACAAATCATGGCTTGAACTATCTTGCTTTGCATGTAATGAGTTTATCTCATATATTACTTTCACCTTTTAAGTTGCATTACTGAAATAAATGAACTTTTGCACCATATTCTAACTTTTCGAGTTTTACCTGTATATAACTAACATTTGATATTGGATGATGGAAGGTGGGCTAGGTTGCTTCCAGTTGCATGAGGTGCAGGTTGCATTAAGGAGGAGAATTAAAAGGGATTTCCTATATTGGGGATTGGGGTTAAGGTGAAGCAGACATGCTGCTGGGTTATTATCAAGGTTAATATTGGCAAGTTGATAAATCATCAGTAGAACTTGAGACCAGAACCATTGAATTTCTGGGTATTCCCAGAAGATATGTAATATTGTACCCTTGGCCATACCACAGCACCAGCATCTGTTTATGGCCTATTTTTGTTTGCTGTTACTGTTTATTATTGAATGCAAATGTACCGTAAAAGTTTATGTACAGTATCTATCCTTTTTTTGAATTGATCTAGGGAGTCTTATCTGCCTGCTTTCTAGGAATAGTTATTAATAAGCCTCTGTTATTTGGCTGTGTCCAGAGAACACCATGCACTCCTGTAAGGGTTTTATTGCATGCTCAGTTTTAAATAACTGTCCCTAAGGCTAGCGGCGGTTGAATTGTTGCATACAAAAGATAGATACTTATGGAGACCAGGTCACATCCACGGTATTCCTCGGTATACACGGTATACCGGGTACCAGATCGCCCGGAGCAGCCACTGGATGGTCAGCTTCGGCGCCCCTGCGCCCCTACCGCTGCCATCCGGGCCCCTGTGCCTGCTGCCGAGGTCCCCACCAACACCCACAGTCACTTCGTCCCTCCAGCGGAGCTCCGGCGGTTCGAAGCGGCTTGAGGCCTACCACGGCACCCGAAGCCGCGGTGTTTCCTGCCAGCCTTGGCTGGAATCGCGGTGGGAATTGCGGCCGCGGCGGGACGCCTCCGCTCCTCCGGGAAGCTACCACCACCAACGGTCCTGCTAACCGAGGAGGGATCCACCTCCACCGCGACGCTCCATGACACCAGGTACTTCACCAGGGGCGCCCACTACCCACCAGGGAGCCCAACCACCATCACACCGCCAGCCTCCAGGGACTCACTAAGGGATCCCACCATCCACTGGAAACCCCAAACCACCAGGGACCCTAAGCCACTATCCCTCCAGGGATCGCTACTACCCCACCAGGGATAGCACGGCCACCATCCCACCAGGGATCCCCTGCCCACCACCCCACCTGGGACTACCAGCCAGCCACCCCACCAGGGACCGCTCGCCCAGCACCCTGCTTTCCGGCGCGCTATTCCCTCTGGCGATGCCCCGGCGACTAGTGGCCCACCTCGATCCTTGAAGCCGCGGTCTCTCCTACCGGCCGCAACAGATCACGGTTGAGCACAAACCACGCAGGGCCGACAATCGCTACCGCAACGCCCCGCTCGACCCTGACGACGATCCTTCAACACCTCCTGACGCTGCGCCCTTCAACACCTTCAGCGCCTCACGACGCCGGGCCCCCAGCACCCGACGCCTGGCCTCAACAACCCCAGTCACCGAGCCGCCAGCATCACCAGTCGCCGCGCCTACCAACACCCCCAGCCATCGCACCCTACGACCCCTCCGCTAGCCGAACCACCGTACCCACTGAAAACATGCCACAGCACCCACGGTTGCCAGCTTACTGCACCCACAGACTGCTGCCAACCAGCTGCCGCCCTCCACCCTCACTCTACCCCTACAGAAGGACTCAAATGACTCTCCCACGGTAATACAGATTCCCCACACCACCTTGCCCTGACCTGTATCCCTTCACCTCCCCTGACCCAACCGTCACTCCACCCACCCCAACATGCCTCCTGCACTCCTCCTCCTCATTTTTTTCTCCACCATCCCAAAAATCACCTCCCTCTACCCGCCTACCCCCCCAAAACAGCTCTACATTGCCCCTTCACTTCTCCCCTCTCCCCACTATGGCACTCACCACCTCCTCCTGCTATTCCACTCCCCCGTCGACCCACGTGCCACCACTATCAGACCCACACGCTCCTGCATTTCCCATCCCCATGCCACCTTCCTCACCCTTCTCCTTCTCCTATCTGCTGGGGACATCTCCCCGAACCCTGGCCCCTCGCCACCTCACCCCTCCTCTAGGGACCCCCCTGCTACCGCCAGCTGCCGTAACCCCCTCAACCTCATACCTGTGCCCCTTCTCCCCGCATCCATCCCCCCTCTCTCGGTTGCACTCCTGAACGCCCGCTCGGTCTGCAACAAACTTACTGCCATCCATGACCTCTTTTTCTCCCACTCCCTTAACCTCCTAGCCATCACCGAAACCTGGGTACAGGCCACTGACTCCACCTCCCCTGCGGCACTCTCCTATGGAGGTCTCGTCTGGTCCCATTCGCCAAGACTGAGCGGTCACAAAGGTGGTGGGGTCGGCCTGCTCCTATCACCGCTGAGCACCTTCCAGGTCCTCCCTAACCCTCCCTCCCTAACCTTTTCCTCCTCGAGGCTCACTGTATCCGGCTCTTCACCCCCACCCCCCTAAGGATCGCAGTGATCTACAGGCCTCCCGGATCCATACCCCACTTCCTGGATGACTTCGCCGCCTGGCTTCCCTTCTTCCTCTCCTCTGAGCTACCAACCATCATCCTCGGGGACTTCAATATCCCCATCAACGACAACAGCCCGGCTACTTCCCAACTCCTCCACCTAACCTCCTCCTTTGCGCTCACACAGCACACTCAATCCTCCACCCACATCATTGGGAACACCCTGGACCTCGTCTTCTCCCACCTCTGTACCCTCAACCAGTTCTCTAACACCCCCTTCCCTCTCTCCGACCACCACCTCCTCACGTTCTCCATCTCCCCTTCCCCTAACTTCCCCCCCCTCTCCCCAGAGCGCCAAACCATCACCAGCCGCGACCTCCGCAACCTGAACCCGGCCCCCCTCCACTCAGCTGCCGACCGCCTACACGACAGCATCCTTCCACTGTCATGTCCTGACCTAGCCACTAACACGTACAATGACTCACTATCAGCTACCCTAGACACTCTGGCACCCCTAACCACACGCTACATCAAACCCAGGCCGCTCCAAGCATGGCAGAACGACCACACTAAATGCCTCAAACGCCGCAGTCGCGCGCTAGAGAGACCATGGCGCAAAACCAGGTCCCCCCGTTCATTCTCCCTCTACAAATCTGCCTTCCTCACTTACACCTCCTCCCTCAACGCCGCCAAGCAGGCTTACTTCGTAAACCTGATCAACACCCTCTCCTCCTGCCCTCGTCGACTCTTCTCCACCTTCAACTCCCTACTCTCCCCCCCCCCCCTCCTCCACTCAGTACCTCACTCACCGCCCACGAAATTGCCACTCGTTTCCACAACAAGATTGATGCAATCCGTCAGGACATAGTCAACTCGCAATCTACCTCCCCACCTAGCCTCCCCCCCCTATCTCCCCCTCATCTCTTCCCTCCTCTGACCTTGCAACCGCACTGCCCCCCTCCACACCCAAGACCCCGCTTACCGTAACCCCCCCAGCTCTGCACTCCTTCAGCCCCGCTACCACTGAGGAAGCCACCAGGGTCTTCTCAGAAGCCCGCCTCACTACCTGCCCCCTGGACCCTATCCCCTCTCGACTCCTCCAGTCACCCCCCTCTTCCCTCATCTGCTCCCTCACCCACATCTTCAATCTCTCCCTCTCTACCGGCGTATTCCCCTCCCCCCTAAAGCATGCGCACATCACCCCCATACTCAAAAAGCCCTCCCTGGACCCCTCTGACCCAAATAACCTCAGACTCATCTCCCTGCTGCCACTCACTTCCAAATTCCTGGAGCGCTTAGTCTACGACCGCCTAAGCGCCCACCTAACTGACAACAACCTCCTTGATCCACTACAGTCCGGCTTCCGTCCCCTACACTCCACCAAAACCGCCCTCCTCAAAATCACCAACGACCTACTAACCGCCAAAGCCAAAGGCGACTACTCTGTCCTCCTCCTCCTGGACCTCTCCGCGGCCTTTGACACAGTCGACCACCCCCTCCTCCTTAATAAACTACTCTCCCTTGGCATCAGAGACACCGCTCTCTCTTGGTTCTCCTCTTACCTATCCCGACGCTCCTTCAGCGTTTCCTACAATGGTGCCATCTCCCCTTCCCTCCCCCTCTCTGTTGGGGTCCCCCAGGGCTCTGTCCTTGGACCCCTTCTCTTCTCCATCTACACCTCCTCCCTTGGCAAACTCATACACTCCCACGGCTTCAACTACCACCTCTACGCTGATGACACTCAAATTTACCTCTCCACCCCCCACCTCACCTCCACTTTCTCCGCCCGCATCACTCACCTCCTAAACGACATCTCTGACTGGATGTCGCTCCATTTCCTCAAGCTTAACCTCTCCAAAACCGAGCTTCTCGTCTTCCCTCCTGCCCGCGCCCCCCCCCATTCTATCCATCACTACTAACATCACCACCATCAATCCCACCCCGCAAGCCAAAGTCCTTGGAGTCATTCTGGACTCTAACCTCTCCTTCCAACCTCATGTCAAATCACTTACAAACACCTGCAGGCTCCACCTCCGCAATATCGCCAAAATACGCACCTTCCTTACCCCAGACACCACTAAACTACTCGTACACTCCCTGATTATCTCACGCCTTGACTACTGCAACTCCCTCCTCACCGGCCTACCCCAGTGCAGACTCTCCCCGCTTCAGACCATCCTGAACTCAGCGGCTAGACTCATCCACCTCACCACCCGCTCCACCTCTGCCTATCCCTCCACTGGCTCCCTATCGCCCAACGCATCAAATTCAAACTACTCACTCTGACCTACAAAGCCGTTCACAACACTGCCCCTAACTACCTCACCAATCTGATTCCCAAGTACCACCCTACCCGTACCCTTCGCTCTTCACAGGACCTCCTTCTATCTTGCTCCCTGGTCTCCTCCTCACACGCACGTCTGCAAGACTTCTCCAGGTCCTCCCCCATCCTCTGGAACTCACTACCCCAATCCATCAGACTGTCACCTTCCCTCCTCACCTTCAGGCGCTCCCTGAAAACCCACCTCTTCAGGGAAGCCTACCCCACCCTCACCTAACTGCTGCTCTCCTTCATTCCTCCTACCACTCCATCCCCCACAGCCACTTCCTCCTGTACCACTACCCCCTCCCTCCTAGATTGTAAGCTCAAAAGAGTAGGGCCCTCTAACCCCTCGTGTGCTGTTTGTAGTTGCTGTAATGTTTCATGTATTGTCCCCCCCTCTATTGTACAGCGCTGAGCAAACCCTTTGGCGCTATATAAACTCGATGTAATAATAATAATAATAATAATCCACATAATTTGTCATTTGGCTAACACTAAAGCTGCTCTGCATGATACCATCACACTTGCAGAATGTAATCAAAAAAGTGCAGCGCTGAAAAAACATCCAATAATAATAATACTAAAATAGTGTCAATAATTTCAATAATAAATAATTATTAAAGTGCAAAGTTCATATATATTGTGTAATATTTGATATGACCATATACGATAAATAAAAGTCCAATGTGAGTGTGATATATTGTCCTTAATTATTGATGTGAAGTGGAAATCCTGTGCTCAGGTGAAGATATATTCCATGTGACAATTATTCCATTCGGTGAAGTGCAGGGAATATGGTAAAAATGCACACTCACCAGATGCGCATTTAAAATACGCAGTACAATATGTAAAATGAAATCAGCCAGAGGTCCCCTTTAAGGTGGAGTGGATGTACAGCCTGTACAATGGTACAAGACTGAAGTGAGCAATTAATCCGCAGAATCCCATGTGACACTAAGCTGCAGAGCAGCTCCAGGATCCAGAGGAGGGATATCCTTTCCAGGCTGTTTATCCACTCCACCTTAAAGGGGACCTCTGGCTGATTTCATCTTACATATTGTACGCATATTTTAAATGCGCATCTGGTGAGTGTGCATTTTTACCATATTTCCTGCACTTCATCGAATGGAATAATTATCACATGGAATATATCTTCACCTGAGCACAGGATTTCCACTTCACATCAATAATTAAGGACAATATATCACACTCATATTGGGCTTTTATTTATCGTATATGGTCATATCAAATATCACACAATATATACGAACTTTGCACTTTAATAATTATTTATTATTTAAATTATTTACACTATTTTAGTATTAATATTATTGGATGTTTTTTCAGAGCTGCACTTTTTTGATTACATATACCATTGAAGGTTTCAGGTTTCCTTTTGGTGCATTTTGCTGCTGTATAGATTTAAGCGCTCGCTGATCTCTCTAACACTTGCAGAATACTTACAGCAGACCTCTAGAGGTCAAGAAAGGGGTATATACGGCTAAAGGTAGGATCATTGAAAGCATATACAAATGTTAGTTGTGCATGTCTACTTGTCATTGCTTTCAAATGATGCAGTAATGAAGAATAACCATTTCTGGTAAGAGGAAATTAAAATGTGAATACAGTCCATTCATTAACATTATGACCTGGACAGAGAATTCTTGTCCAGCACACTTCTATACACTGCTGTAAACCATTGCGTAAATAATGGTACTGAGCAGAGCGGCACAATAAAGTTTTAGTAATCTCATACATGCTTACCAATCTTGATACCATTGCTTGCTAATATTGCATGTAAATGAACTGATATGCATAGTAAGCTCACCCTATTTATGCCCCTTGAGGAACAGATGTTGGTAAATTAGGGAAAAGCTTCATCACATCACACTGTAATTATCCCTTACTTCCCTATCACACGATAAGTCTTCCATCATTAACTCTATGAGCACAAGAACAATTTACTAGCAAACGTGGTGATACCAATAGAAGGAACATACAAGCATACTAAAAGACATTTTGCAGATGCTTCCTTAAACTGCTGTTTTGGATATGTCATAGAAGAGCCAAATACACTAAAAAGTGTAATGTGTGATCAGCTAGAGGAACTATCATTTAAAGCAGTGGTTCCCAACCTCAGTCCTAAGGTACCCAAACAGGTCATATACTGTACATTATTATTATTATACAGGATTTATATAGCGCCGACAGTTTGCTCAGCACTTTACATTATGGTGGGAGACAATACAGTAACAATACAGTTCAATACAAGAGGGATTTGAGGGCCTGATCCTTGGAGCTTACAATCTAAGAGGGAGTGATACAAAAGGTAATAACTGTGGGGGATGCAGTGTTTGGAAGAGTAGAGGATTCCAGTATTAGCTGAGGGTGGGGTAGGCTTCCCTGAAGAAATGGGTTTTCAGAGTGAGCAGAGTAGGCGATAGTCTGATAGATTGGGGTAGGGAGTTCCAGAGGATGGGGGAAGCCCTGGAGAAGTCCTGGAGATGAGCATGGGAGGAGGAGACAAGGGAGCTAGAGAATAGGAGGTCTTGCGAGGATATAGGTTTATTGCATTTCCTTCACTTTGCATAGGTGCTTTGAATCAATGGCTTGGTATTTATAACAGTTATTTTACAGTATCAAAGGGAAATCCCCAAAATATGGCCTATTGGGGGGGTACTTGAGGAATGAGGTTAGGAAACAGACTAGAATAGCAATGTTTTTTAAAAAAAAAAAAACACCAGACATGGTTAAATACTGTAAATATTATTTACAATAGAAATATTCCACTGGTAACCTTTTTCTATGAAATGAGGCTGTAATATTCCTGCCTCATTTATGGAAATGCTTTTGACATCAGCAAGAGTCAATTTCGTAATGGTATCGTGGCAATGACTTCTCTGAAAGAGGAAATAAATGCACTCTGCTCTATTGCTCCAGAGCCAGCATGTGGCTGATTCTCACCTTAGATAGATGTGTTTGCATGAGCTTGTCAAGATGTTACAGACCCACAAAGGGAAGAGGATGTCCATGAAGAGTCAGTGCAGTCTGCTCTACAGATTAGTTTAAAAATGGCCATGCCATTGAAAATGTAACCGAAAGGCAAGTGTAGACTTAAAGAAAATAGTTACAACATATGTATTATAAAGCTCGGTATACACTAGTAGAATTTTGTACCAAAACCTTCAGTAAAATTTGTATGAAAATTCTCAGTACGTTCAAATGTTCAAAAGTAATTCAAGACTTTGCTTTTAACATTTTGATTTTGGAATGAATATACTTTTCTGAAATTTTCCATCCTGCTCCTTCAAATTTTCTGGTCACTGCAGTCGAAAACGAATGTTGATTTGACCCCAGTGTTAGGAAAAACAAACGAGCATTCTTACAATGAAAGATGTCAAATGAAATTCTAGTAGTGTATATCCAGCTTTACACAAACTAATGCTATTAAACATTAACT
Source organism: Staurois parvus (assembly GCF_062004578.1). NCBI lineage: Eukaryota > Metazoa > Chordata > Amphibia > Anura > Ranidae > Staurois > Staurois parvus. Next base: position 5,206,032 of record NW_028317964.1, on the reverse strand, counting down.
TTATTTTTTTAACCTGCTGCCAATTATTACTCTCTAAAATGCAAAAAAAACACTTTAAGTTCTTTAATTTGCAACAGTATTCAAACCGTAGGACTGATTTTTCCAGGATCCTTATTGACTTTCTCCTATTAGTAGCTCACTGCTAATTGCGCTTAGATTTACATCACTGCATATCTGATGGTATAGTCCTAGTTGGAGTACATTGTTCTTATTGTAACTCTAGGACTGATCATGTGATAAATTAAAGTAAGGCCATCCCACCTATCCCGCCTAGCTTCCCTTCAGCAAGTGCACATCGTTAACAAATAAATGTTGGTACCAGCAGGCTGGCTTTCGCTTGTGTTTCATGGGTAATAGATATTAGCTCCTCGAGGGACATTGACAGATGGAAATTGTTCAGAGTTCTCTGTATAGTGCTGTAGTATGGGTTTATGTAGTATAAATTAATAAAACACGTGAAATAATTTATATTTAAGCTAAATAACTAACTAACAATAAAGCGGAGTTCCACCCAAAAGGGGAAGTTCCGCTTTAAAGATTGGTCCCCCGCTCCCCGTTAAGGATTGGCACCTTTGGGGAGCAGAGGGGCAAAGGGTACCCGAATTTGACAGGTACGCCTAGGCGATCAGAAACGGAAGTTGTCCTACCCTCCCTCCCCGAAGTCTTGTGTGACACGTGACAGGTCCCTGAAGACGAAGGGGCCATTCAGGAAGCGCAGCGCTACTCGCACATGCGCAGTGGGCACCCGGCTGTGAAGCTGCAAGCTGTCACAGCCACTGAAGATGCCAGCGCCTGGAATACAGGACAGCTGGTGAAATGGGATGCAGCGGGGGCAACGTGGGATCGTGGGACAGGTGAATGGCTGTTTTTTAGAAGTCAGCAGCTACAGTTTTTGTAGCTGCTTTTATTTTTTTACAGAGTGAGTGGAACTTCACTTTAAATATCAAAAAACAGTTTTATATAGAATGGGAGCGTTGCTTCACAGTCCAATCTAAGAGCCAGTAGAACATCTTAAAGAGTTGGAGTATGCACCTTCTATTGTTATTTCAGAGGCTCCATATCTCATGAGCTTTGCTTTCAATCAGCATGATATATGGATGTTTCATAGACATACATTTCTAAAAGGTGTTGATTGCTCAACTACCAATTACTTGGTCACTCTAAGTGCAAGCTCTTCCAAGCTTGTTCCACTCTTAGATATAGTGAGACTACAGTTTCTTATTTTTAAACGGTTACTAAAGGTAAAAATGTTGTTTAACTACATGCCGCCCAGCCACTGTAGAAATACGGTGGCAGGGCGGCACGGGCAGGCAAAACCACGTTTTAAAACGTGTGTTTTGTAAACAAGTAGGGGGTGCGCGTGAGGCGCGCCGCCGCCCTACCTGTCCCGCCGATCACAGCCGCAGATGTCAGTCGCCGGGTCACAGCTGATCGTTACCGGCTATGTCCCAGCGATCGGCGGCAATAGCTGACACAGAGCACAGCTCCAGTAGCTGTGCTTTCTGTCAGTTCCCTGACAGCTCCAGGACAAGCTGATCGGGACAGAAGAGTTTCTCTCTCCCGATCAGCGGTGTCCCCTGCAGTACACACCCCCGCCCCCTAGTAAAACACTCCCCCGCACACAGATAACCCTTCCCTGAAAATAAACTTAACCCCTTCCTCCCCAGTGCCATTAGTACAGTGTCAGTTTTTTTTTTTTTTTGCACTGATCACTGTATTGGTGTCACTGGGGATGTCAGTGACCCCAAGTCAGTACCCCCCAATGTCAGAATGTCTGCCGCAGTCCCGCCATAAGTCCCTGATCGCCGCCATAAGTCCCTGATCTCCGCCATTATTAGTATTAAAAAACCCAAAATCCCAGTATCTTTCCCGCCATTTGTAAATGCTATAACTTTCACGTAAACCAATTAATTTACGCGTATTAGGTTTTTTTTTCAGCAAAGACATGTCGCAGAATGCATTTTGGCAGAAATTTATGACTAAATTTGATTTTAAAATTTTTTTTTCACTGGACATGTTTTATAGCAAAAAGTCCAAAATATTGTTTTTTTTCCTCAAAATTGTCAGCCTTTTTTTTATAGCGCAAAAAATAAAAACTGCACAGGCGATCAAATACCACCGAAAGAAAGCTCAATTTGTGGGAAAAAAAAGGATGTAAATTTCATGTACCTTTCAATTTTTATGTACCTTATTGCATGACCGCGCAATTGTCCGTTAAACTAGCGCAGTGCTGTATAGCAAAAAAAATGGCGTAAATTGCAGTATCTATACCATAGTTTGTAGACGCTATAACTTTCACACAAAGTAATCAATATACACTTATTGGGATTTTTTTTTTACCAAAAACATGTAGCAGAATACAGTTTGGCCTAAATTTATAACCAACTTTGAGTTTACTATATATTTTTTATAGCTGAAAGTATAAAATATTGTTTTTCTTCAAAATTTTTGGCCTTTTTTTGTTTATAGCGTGAAAAATAAAAAGCGCACAGGTGATCAAATACCACCGAAAGAAAGCTCTATTTGTGTGAAAAAAGGACGAAAATTTTGTTTGGTTGCAGCATTGCATGATTGCGCAATTATCAGTTGAATTAGTGCAGCACCGAGTACAGGATCCTTTTGAAAGAGACCACTGCCAGCAGTGAATACCGTTTCTATGAAGGGGTGTACTTGGTCAGTAACAATGTTTAGGTAGGTGGTACAGTGTCAAATAACATCCACATAAGTGGCAGGACCCAAGGTTTCCCAGCAGAACATTGCACAAAGCATCATACTGCCTCTTCCATCTTGCCTTCTTCCCATACTGCATCCCGTTGCCATCTCTTCCCCAGGTAAGTCAATGATCATATTTGCCAGGACACCACGGATCAGCAATCTCATCTGAAAGGCTATTTTTATTGAAGAATGATCACATGACAAAAGGAAGGGTGCAGCATTTCGGATCCGCGCAGGACCCTTTCGTCAGGCACATGCCTGAAATGTTGCATGTTTCCTTTTGTGATGTGATCATTCTTCAATAAAATTAGCCTTTTGGACGACACGTGATCCGTGGTGTCCTGGCAAATATGTACTTTGTAAAAGCAAAAGAAAATTGTGCACTACCAAATAATGAGAATAATAATAGATAAGTTGCTGCAAACGCGTGTTATGTGTGTAAACATAAAAAAAAGACTAAAACAAACGAAAGTGTGGCGCTGCTAGCATAAATCAATACATGTAAATATACGAACAAAAATGTGACTGATAGTCCCAAAAGATGATAAAACATAAGACTATAAAAATAAATGCAATTCTTCAAAAAAATCCAAATAAGTGAAAAATCATCCTGCTGGTGATTGCACCCAAAATCCCAGTGCTGTAAATCTTCAATACATGTATATCACCACAGTGAACATAGACTTCCAGGTGGACTCTCAGCTTCTCGCATGGACCTGTATGTGGTTACAGGTCAAACAAAGCATCTCCCCTATTAGTGGGGGTAACACATAACTTGCTCCTCTGTGCACTCTTCCCCTTATGAATCACCACTGGACCTTCACAAATGGCACCCGATTTCAGTACAGCCAACTCTGTGGATAAAGCTCGACAACCACAAAGTAGATCATAGTGCAGTAGGCTTCTTTTAAAAGGCATATATTTATTAAAGCATATGAACTCACATGATAATAGTGTTAAAAACACAGCGGTCAGAATCAAACAATGGAGAGCAAGACCCTGCATGTCAGAACGATGTAGGAGTGCTGACGTCACCTGACTTCTCCCCACGCGTGTCGTCACACACCACATGACTTCATCAGGGGTAACTCCACAGTGTCCACATACAGGTCCATGTGAGAAGGTGAGAGTCCACCTGGAAGTCTACAGTATGTTCACTGTGGTGATTCACATGTATTGATGATTTACTGCAGTGGGATTTTCACCAATCACCAGCAGGAAGATTTTTCACTTATTTTGATTTTTTTTTTTTATGAATTTCATTTATTTTTATGTTTTATCATCTTTTGGGACTATCTGTTACGTTTTTGTTCGTATATTTACATGTATTGATTTATGCTAGCAGTGCAACACTTTCATTTGTTCAAATGTGTATCTATGATTGTTCCAGTTTCCAGCTGGATGTTGCAGCACCCTTTACTGTTTAGCCTGATCCAGGAACATGTACGATGGGAATAATAACATACTCCCCAAGTAAGTGACACACAAACCCGGCTATCCACATGATGCAAAAGAAAACTTGATTCATCAGGCCAGGCCTCCTTCTTCCATTGCTGTGTGGTCCAATCCTGATGCTCATGTGCCCATTGTAGGCACTTTTGGCTGTGGACACAGATCAGCATGACTATTTTTTCTGCTTTCAACACATCAGCTTTAGGCGCAACATGTTTACTTGCTGCCTTATACAGCGCATTTCAGCTTTCAGTAGCCGTTATAATTGTACATTCAAGGTTTTTCACTTAAAAAATAAATAAATTTAATAAATATATATATACAGTGGATATAAAAAGTCTACAGTTGCGCCATATTTTCTCTACTTGATGAAGACTGTCTTCACTGTGTTCCATGGTATATCTAATGCCTTGGAAATTCTTTTGCACCCTTCTCCTTAACGATACCTTTTAACAATGAGATCCCTCTGATGCTTTGGAAGCTCTCTGAAGACCATGGCTTTTGCTGTAGGATGTGACTAAGAAAATATCAAGAAAGACCTATTAGAACAACTGAACTTTATTTGTGGTTAATCAGAGGAGCTTTAAATTATGGCAGGTGTGTACTGACTCCTATTTAACATGATTTTGAAAGTGATTACTTAATTCTGAACACAGTAACATCCCCAGTTATAAGAGGGTGTGCACACTTATGCAACCACATTATTTTAGTTTTTTATGTTTACCCCCCACCCTTAAAATATTTCAGTTTGTTGTTCAACTGAGTTGTACAGTTTATAGGTTACATTAAAGGTGAAAAAAGTTCTGAAATTATTTGTCTGTCTCATTTTTTTTTTACATCACAGAAACCTGGCATTTTAACAGGGGTGTGTAGACTTTTTATATCCACTGTATAGCACGGATGGACAAATCTCCCACTGCGGATATTGAATTTTGACCGTCAGCCCATCCATCTAAAAGATTTCAGTTTGTTGTTCAATTGAGTTGTACAGTTATAGGTCACATTAAAGGTGGAAAAAGTTCTGAAATTATTTATCTTTGTCTCTTTTTTTACATCACAGAAACCTGACATTTTAACAGGGGTGTGTAGACTTTTTATATCCACTGTGTATATATATAATTTTTATTTATTTTTTTAACGTATTCATGCAACTAGAATGTCCAAATGTCATCCCATTCATTGAAAGGGAACACTTTGCTAGTTTAATAGAAATTTGGTAAATATTTCACTTTCTGAACCGGTTGAACATTACAATAAATTAGAGGAATGGAAGTCAAAGTCAGAGAAAGTAAAAAAAATATCTGACTGAAGTTCTAACGAATGAAACGAATAGTGAAAAATGTCCTTGCCGGTGTGTCTGCTGATACTGAAGAGATTTTTCCATCAATTTCTGTGGCAGTGATACCATGTCAGGAAATCTTCAGAATAGGGTTACATAGAGCAATAAAATCTGATAGACAAAACTTATATATGAAAAAAAATGCAGGAGTTTGGATTCCTTGTCCATCTTTAGCACTTTATTAAATTACGGTGAGTAAGTAAATGTCCCTTAATCTTTTTTTTTTTTTAGTTAGGCCCACTTTATTTATTGTGGGGTTTGTCTGAATCACTCTCATCTAGCGCCTGTATTTATTAGATCCTTGTTCTATTAGTAGTTGAAGCGAAGTAGAGCTGCGTTTTATGTCTGCACGTGCACTGAAAACAAACACGGAGCGTGGTTTCTAATAATCATTATCCTGCTAGGTCAGGAGGCTGATCAGACTTGGTAATGGCGGGCGGATAAAATTGATTATTATTGCGCTGTCTTGTTCAGGGACCGACCATAAATCAGAGACCACTTTGATAACCTATTCCTTCAACCACAAATTTAGCCATTGCACCATCTTTTATTCTAATGTCGGCTAGGTCAGTAACAGCACAGCATACGATGAGCAGCTATGGCCATTATGCAGAGTTCCCAACAACAATGTTCGCCCCCTTTGGGACGTCTTCTAATGATTTGGAGCTTTTAATAGGCAGTGTTAGCTCGGGGACAGAGCAGCTGCAGGCGATGATGCCATTTTAGAGGACCAGAATGCCTTTCTAGGATTAATGCCAAATAGAAAGCATTACCACCTTCTGCAAAAGCCCTGCAAACTGTCCTGCTGTTAAACCAGCCTTTTATTTTTGTGCAGACATTTGGTGGGCTAATTTTTGCTCTCTGAATCACTAATATGATTAGAAAACTAGCCTGTTTGCTGCATGGCCATCCAAAGTGCTGTTTGCCTCCTTGGGCGCTTGAGGGCAGTGTTCTACGAGAGTTCTGCTCAAACAAAGAGCACAGGTTGCAGAAATTAAACAAAGGATTGGAAGGGGGAATGCTATGCTACTTTTTTTTTAAATGTATTTATTTATTTATTTTTTATTTTGGCTATGTGCTTAAATTGCACGTGATGTCATATGCGCTGCCTGTAAAATTCTAATTGCTGAAACGTATAATTTTCTCAGTCTGAATCTGAAATGCAAATAGTGTTTTCCTTTAAAGGTGGTTGTTAAATGCAAGAAATGTTTTAACCCTTTGTACTTTGCATACATCAGCACAGAAAAATGATTAACCAATTCTGTATACAGTGTAAATAGTCAATAATATACACCGTACTTGCAAAAAAATAAAGAGTTTATTAGGTAAGTGATGTTCGCTTGAGGTTGAGTTATTTATTACAGGTATTTATAGAGCACCAAATTTATTATTATTATACAGGATTTATATAGCGCCAACAGTTTGCTCAGCACTTTACAATATAAATTTACTCAGTGTTTACATATTGTACAAGTCCTTTCCCTCAAGAAGCTTACAGTCTAAGGTCCATATCTGGTAGGTTAATTGGATCCTTTCTAAATTGGCCCTAGTATGTGTATGTATGAATGTAGGTTGGGGACCTTAGATTGTACACCCCTTGAGGGTTAGGGACTGATTTGAATTTTCGATATATATATATGTAAAGCGCTGCGTAAATTGACAACACTATATAAGTACCTGTAATAAATAATAAATCTCTCATATGCATACATATATATATACTAGGGACCAATTTAAACAGGAGCCAATTTCCTTACCAGCATGTCTTTGGCGTGTAGAACTCAACATATGTTTGGGCTGCCTACAGACCATTGTATTCAATATTTTACCACACAGCAGGATGGAACAGTTTAATGATGGCCACACAGGTAATAATATGTTCAATAAAACAATCATTTTGAATGAACCATATCTTTTCGAAACCATTGCACTAAATGGGCCATTTGATCGATAGATTGTTGTTATTGCAAAGGAATAATTGGCCCTGGTGGGAAATCCAGGTAAATTCAACCATGTCGATCTTTTGCTTTGTTACGTCAAACAGTTGTTTCTGAGTGAAGGATCATTTAGAACTATCAAATCTATGATTCATCTTGTATTGTTGTGTGTATGGCCAGCTTTAGACTTCCTTCTGCTTGTAATAGACTTTGACAGGATGCACTGAATAGGTCGTTAATAGTGGTAGAAATTACAATTCTTGATGGTTCCTAGCAAAAGATCAAAGCATCAAAAGAACCTTTGTCTACTATATATTGGGCGGGAGGTGGGATGGCGGTAACTGCAGCACTAGGCTTCACATCAGACAAAGCTCTAGTGTTCCTGTCCTTATCATGATAAATCTTCCTATTTATACAGTATTTTAAAATTTAAATGTACAATCAGAAATCTAGACTGCCCCATTCCTAATTAAAGTATATTCTCTGCCTTCAGTGGCTTAGGCTTCATGTGCACGGGCAGCTGCTAAACTCGAGTTTCGGAGCTTTTGGTATTTTTTTGCCAAAACTCCTAAACGCAACTCCATAAAAGCCTATGTGTCCGTGTACACATAGGCTTTATGCAGAGTTCAGGCTAGGTTCACATATGTGTGGTTGGTGCGGCTGCGGAAAAATCAGTGCATCTGCACCACCCGCACAGAGGAATGTTGACCCGCGGGCGGGTGCTATTAGTTCTAATAGCACGCCGCCCACACTGGAAAACGCAACAGTACTAGCAACCAGGGTTCCCATGCAGGCTGCGTTTTCAGAAGAAGTGGAGGGACTTCTTCCCTGTGTGTGTCACGGGGAAATGAATGGGTTTTTGTGCCCGCGCAAAACGCGGCCCACACGGCTGCATATATGTGAACCAAGCCTTAAGAGCTGTCACATTTAGGTGAGGTTGTACCTCCCTAAAGAAAGAAAGAATCGCGTTCAGGATAGGAACGTTTTGACCACCGACCCCAGGAAAACACAAAATGCTGTAAAAACATGTACCGCGCTTTTGCGTTTCCCAGCAGCTGGCAGTCAGAGTAGGCTTGTGTACATGAAGCCTTAATCTGGCCATACACATGTAGATTTTCAGACGAGAATATTCCTACGAAAAGTCGTATGCAAATACTTTGAACATTCGGTGAATGGACAATTGTTGTTCGAAAATTGTCTTTTGCTTTTCACATTTGAGTTTAAAATGAATGTAATTTCTGAACGATGACCACATACAACGGCCATAAATTCGTTTGATTGAGAAAAGTTTTCCTTCCTGCTCCTTTCAATTTCCTGTCACTGCAGTCAAAAACAAACATCGATTTGACCTCCTTAACGATTAGAAAATCAAACGAATATTCTTGGAATGAAAATTCCTGTAAGAAAATCTCTACGTGTATGTCCAGCTTTAGTGATGCACAGCAATAAAAAAAAAAACGTTCCTGGAGATGTTTTTTGAAATGGTTACATAGTGAATCATCAACCACTATAGTTACGTAGTCTGGCTGAAAAAAGACCAAAGTCCATCCAGTTCAACCATTATGGGAAAAAAAAATTTTTTATCCTAGATTGTAAGCTCCAAGGAGCAGGGCCCTCTAATCCCTGTTGTATTGAACTGTATTGTTACTGTACGGTCTCCCTCCATAATGTAATTCGCTGAGCAAATTGTCGGCGCTATATACGTCCTGTATAATAATAATACCCAATACCCACAGTTGATCGAGTGAAAGGCAAAAAAAAACCCCAGCAAAGCATGATCCAATTTGCTCCTACAGGGAAAACAATTCCTTCCTGATCCCCCGAGAGGCAATCGAATATTCCCTGGATCAACTTTACCTATAAATGTTAGTATCCAGTTATATTCTGTGTATCTAAGAAAGAATCCAGGCCTTTTTAAAGCAATCCACTGAGCTGGCCAGAACCAACTCTTGAGGGAGTCTATTCCACATTTTCACAGCTCTCACTGTGAAGAAACCTTTCCGTGTTTGGAGATTAAATTTCTTTTCCTCCAGACATAAAGAGTGCCCCCTTGTCCTCTGTGATGACCTCAGGGTGAATAGCTCTACACCGAATTCACTATATGAACCACTGATGTATTTATACATGTTGATCATATCCCCCTGGTGTTTAGCACTTTTACCTGGCAGCACTAGGGTCATAGGTTTGAATCCCAGCCACAACCCTACCTGCCTGGAGTTTGCATGTTCTGCCTGTGCCTGCGTGGGTTTCCTCTCATGCTCCAAATGCATGCTGGTAGGTTAATTAGGTTCTGTCTAAATTGGCCCTAGTCTGTGTATGTATGAATGTGAGTTAGGGACTTTAGCTTTTAAGCTCCCTAAGAGCAGGGACTGATGTGAATGTATAATACATAGGTAAAGCACTGCATAAATCGACGGCGCTATATAGGTACCTGAAATAAATACATAAAATATGTAATACAGGTATACACTCCAGCTCTCCTAATATTGCAGAATCTATTCAGACTTATCAGTGACTCTTCATCAGATTCTGTTGCCCAATACTATGTAGTACAGTTGGCCATATGTTGAATTATTTTGTTTTTGGCAAGATTATATTGTAATTTTAGGCTTCAAGGAACAGGCTCTCCTATCCCTCTTGTATTGAACTGTATTGTTGCTGTATTGTCTCCCGTTATATTGTAAAGCGCTCAGCAAACTGTTGGCGCTATATAAATCCTGTATAATAATAATAATTTTAGCCATCCACCATAAATAGTATAATAAAATTTAGGTGGGATAGGATGAAAATTCCAGTAAGGTTGAGGGTGTTAAACATTATATTATAACTAAGTACACCTTTATGATACCAAAGTTACCAAGTATTCTCTGCAAGACCCTTATCATGTGTACATCTATTGTCTGTCCTCACCAGAATGTCCTTGAAACAATCTCTAATACTTAGGGTGGAACTAAGGCTCCATTCAAACTTGTGCGACTTGTCATGCTACTTTTGACATCAAAATCATAGCCCACGCTTTCCAGTGGTACCTGTTCAAATTGGTGCAACTTTGAAAAGGTGCCTGCACGACTTTGATGCAACTTATGATGCAAATTTGATCCAGAGAATGTAAAGTCGCACTGGCAATCTCGCGATTTTGGAGTCACACAAGTGAGAATGGTTTTTAGAGACAAAACATTTGTTTTCCATTTTGGATAGAGTAATTTTTTTTTTTTTTGCCATCTTCCTCTCCACTTCCCACTTCCTGTCTCATAGCCAAAACAGGAAGTGAGAGAAAATCCCTCCAAAGTGCAGGAATCCCTATTTATTATTATACAGGATTTATATAGCGCCAACAGTTTGCTCAGCGCTTTACAATATTTTCTCCCCCCCTCTGCTGCCCCTCCTCTCAGCTGAAGGATCATTCATGACATGGCGGCGTCCCACACAGAGAGAGTGCCGGCCTGTGCTGCTCCCAGGTGCCCCTAGGTGGCTGCCTAGTTTGTCTAGTGGAAGCACCGGCCCTGCCTTTACTAATACTTTAATTAAATTACAGATTTGTTTCAAATGTATAGTATGTTCTGAATTGCCACTTTAAATTTACTTTAACAAGCATGTGTACATCATGTACCTGTCAAAGTCCTCGCAGTGATATACTTGGCACTGATTGAGAACCTGTGTCAAAAGGTGTGTAGCGTGTAACCAATCATCAAGCAATGAGTTTGGCTGCTTCAGATTTGAAATGTTTTTCTTTATGACAGCGGTCTTGGTAGCTATCTGACATTCAGGTAGAAGAACCGCACATTGCATAGAACAGCGAGGTCACTCTAGGCTGACAAGGTAAAGATTTTTGGTCACCAGCTAGCCGAAAGCGTTACATAAAAATGACACAAAATCCCCGATAGTATACTGACCTGCTCTCAGATCTCCTCCTCGCCATCATCTATTCTGACATGACAGGTACATCTCTCCTGAGCGAATAGCTATATTCTCTACAATGAAGGAATAGAGGTGTGTCATGGGATTATTTTTTGGGAAACTGTCATGCAGCAGTATGGAACCTAATATTTTAACAGATTGTCTGAAGTAAGACTGACAACGTGGTTGTCATGAGTTACATTTTGAACATAAGTATATTAAAAAAAGAAAAAAAAGCAAGTTGGCCTTTTTTTTTTTAGTGGTTGTAAAGGCTGAAGGTTTTTTTCCTTCATGCATTCTATGCATGAGGGTAAAAAACCTTCTTCGGTGTGCAGCTCACTCAATGTTTACCTGAGCTCCATCTTGACCCAGTGATGTTCACAAGAGAAGTGACTCTCCCAGGTCTCTCTCTGCTCATTGGCTGAGGCATAGCAGCAGGAGCCATTGGCACCCTCTGCTGTCAATCACAGCCAGTGAGGAAGGAGGCGGGGGGGTGGGTCTGAGCCATGCTCGGTGTCTCACAGACACACAGAGCTGGCTCGGGAGTGAGCATGCACGAGTGCCCCCAGAGCAAGCAGCTTGCTCTGGGGACCCTCTGCAAGGGGGAGGGGACAGAAGTGCTGGCTGGGGACCTGAGAAGAGGAGGATCTGGGCTGCTCTGTGCAAATAACTGCACCGAGCAGGTATGATGTGTTTCTTATTGTAACCACTTACCATCCGGCCCATGTAGATAAACGGCCGGTCCCCCTGCATCCATTGCCTGTGTGCGCTCCCTGGGTGCACGCAGCACCGTGATCGGTGCCCACTGTGTCCTCCGGACACAGCAGAACACAGATCTCTGTACGGGACCTCTGTGTGAGCTAATCACTGGCCAATCAGTGATCACATGAATAGTAGTAAGCAAGATGTCACTTCCTGACATCATTGCTTACTACTTGTGAATTCTGTGAATGATCACAGAGGTCACATGGCACAAGGCTATTCATAACAGCCTTGTACCATGTGACAAGCTGTGACCAATCACAGCTCTCACAGTATTTCTCAATGGGTGCAGGAATGCAGCCAGAGAGAAGTGATTGCTTTTACAGCCTTTATGGGTGTAAAAGCAATCAGTGTAATTAAAAAGGGAAAAAACATAAATAATAATATAAAAATGTAAGGAAAAAATTTGAAATAATTTTTGGTTATAAACTAATTTGGGTTATTTTTTTTTTTTTACTAAAAAGATGAATACATTTTGGCCCAGATTTATAAAGAAATATTATTTATTTGCGAAAATGTATAAGAAAAACCCTTTTTTTTCTAAATTTTTGGACTTTTTCATTATATAGTAAAAAAATAAAAATCCCAGTGGTAAATAAATACCACCAAAATAAAGTTTTATCTGTTTTAAAAAAAAATGCTAAAAATTTCATATGGGTACAGTGCTGCATGACCGCGCAATTGTCATTCAAAGTGTGATAGCACTGAAAGCTGAAAATTGGCTTGGACTGGCAGGGGGTGAAAGTGTCCGGACTTGAAGTGGTTAAAGAAAAAAAAAATCGAGCCATCAGAACCACTTTAATAAAGAGGTCTTTCCACAGTACTGGAAAAGCAGAAAATCTGTATTTTAGAAGTATGGAGGCTGCCATTGCTGGCGTCTCCTGAATAACTTTATTTCATGGCTATCATGCTGATCCGTTTGCACCTGGTACTTTGGGTCATTGTCAGAACAAGTTTACAAATCAAGGATTCTGGCTATTCTGATCATCATGTTTGTTCCGACTGAGAACTGAGGCCAGAGACCACCAAGAAGCTTACATTTTCAGGAGGAGAACAGCAATAGCACCTTAAAGTGGAAGTAAACTCTATTTTCCACCTTTTGCCTACAATTAAGCCTTTAATAAAGGTACTGTAAATATCTCCTAAGCTAGCACAGTTTAGGAGATACTTACTGTAGAAGCACTGCGCTCTCAATGGACCACGTGCTGTCCATTGAGAGTCATGCCGCAGCCGAAACATTCAGGCATGAGTGGGAGTGACGACATCGCGGCTCGGCCAATCAGATGGCCGCAGCTCGCAAACCCAGAAAGAAGATCAGGTGAAGATGGGAGCCGTGGCAGCGCTTCGCTGGAGGGCTTCATTTTCAGGTAAGTATGCAATGCATACTAGCATGTCCTCCGGACACAGTGGGCACCGGATCGATGTGCCGCACGCTCCCAGTCCAAAATGGCGGGTGCCGTTTATGAACGGCAACCCGCCCCTGCACTGCCACCATATGGCCGGTTATATACAAGGGCCGGACGGGAAGTGGTTAAAGACTTACCTTGAAATGAAGCCCTCCCAGTGACGCGCTGTCACTGCTGCAGAAGCCTCTATCTTCACCTGGTATTCCTTCTATGTTTGCGGCCACTTGAATGTCTAAGCCACAATTATGACAGTCCCGTGCATGCACGACTCACGGCCACGGCACAAAGCTCTGAAGGAACAGCACAGGTTTGCCATTCCTTCAGAGCGCATATGCCGGTGGCGTCACCGGCTGCTACTCATTAGAACATCCCCCAAACTGTGCACATAGACAAAAATAGAGCGTTTACTACCGCTTGAAAGCTTGCTAGGAAGATTCAGCTCTGGTAGGAGGATTTGGAAGGCTGCGCCAGGCATATTTGGCCACATGTGCCTACACTTTATATCTGCAGCATATTTTTTTTCTAATTTATGAATCTGTTTAAATTGAATAAAATCAAAGTCCCTATAAAAGAATTCCCTGAAAAGAAGCTCATTATTTACCTCCCTTACTACCCTCAACCCCAAATTTTGAGTAATGAAGGGAACTGATCCTATTACGTGTTATTAAAATTCAACATTTTCCTGATCTACCCCTCCATGCTTCCTCCTGTCAGCTCCTTCATTTTTTTGTTTGCCCTGTAGTAAAATGGGGGTTTGTGGGAGCAATCAGTGAGTGCAGCAGGCACCAGGATATCGACACTGCCAGAAGTGTCGTTTTCTGAAAAGACTTTAGAAGACTGTTTGCATTACAGAGGCATTCGGGGTTTCTGGTTTACCAATCAGTACTCAGTTCTTTTGTCTGTCAACTCCTTCAACACTACTATATGCTGTAGTGACATAGGGGTTTGTGGGAGTACGGCCATATCATCTGTTTTTAAAAGACTTCAGCAAACGATTTTTCTACATTACAGCGGCATTCGGCACCATGGACTGGATGAGAGGTTAGTGTATATACTAAGCTTTTTTGAGAATTCTTTTAGGAACACTTTGGCCTGTTTCTGTAGGTCCTCAACTTCAGTTTGCTCAATTGAACTTGCTTGCTGGTCACTACCAACCCAAGTCGTACCTGCAGAGTTTCTACATTTCCAAAACTCACTTTGAGGGCACATTCACACTTAAATGCACGTGTTGCAGCTCACATGGTAACACATATATATGTGTTACAGCATAAATGGGAATTGGCCACATAGGGAATAATGGAATTTCTCATAATACTGCATTTTCATCTGTAAAATGAATGTGCTTTACTGCAGGAAAACAAAGAAATGTGAATAGGCCCCAAAAGCTACAGGGTAGAGAAAGAACCTTTTATAGAAAGCTTACACTACGTGAGCCTACTGCATTGTACCAGGGACCATCTTGTTGGGAAAAGATGAATGCTACAGAAGAGTGCTACCAGTCTACAGGTGACTGCTAAAGACTTGTTATACGAAAGTGATAGCTTGCTGCTATATTATACCTTGATGAAAGTAAATACAATGGGAATGTCTGTGTAATCTCTGACTGTTAAAGTAAAACCTATCTTGAGAAAATTGTGGCAATGAAATTTGCAGATTCTCTGAAAATGCTAGTTGCTCAGCTTCCATGCAGATCCTTTGATTTCTGTTCTTTCTGAGTCACTTGGCATCAAAGCTGCAGACCAGAGGTTATGGCTTCACTCCAACTTCACTTTCTAGATGTTTGGTCTTGATCAGTGAGTCTGAAAGCCTGATGCAACTAGCTTTGTTATGTCCACCTATTGTCTGAAGCATTGTTTGCTGTGAAATTAGAAAAGACAGGACAAACTAAAGCGGAACTACACTGCACCTGAGCACCACAAACCAAAAATGCTATTTAATTCATTTTTAATATTCAAAGCAAAATCACTTTGAACACCCCCCCCCCCCCCCGTATTTGTAGCTGTAGCCATCTTGAGTAAGGGCAGATGATTCATGTAGCATTTACTTCCTAAAATCCATCTGCCCTTTTCTCATACATGCAGGCAAGAGGGTGTGCTTATCTGAGAAAACCCCTCCTCCCTCCTTGTAGACTCCTGGGATGTATGACAATATTTGCTTAGGCCCTCAAACCAAGAAATAACTGAAGAAATGTAAAAAAAAAAAAAAAAAAAGATTAAAACAAGTAAATATTATAAACTCTCATGTATTTACTAATGCTGGCGGCATAAGGATTACAATTATTGAGAGAGTTGATTGAAAAAGTGAAGTTCTGCTTTATGCAGAAAATAGCAATAAAGTTAAAAAAAATAAAAATACTTGAAATGTAAATATAATTGCATGACATTTGTGAAAGCTGTACTTAGGGTGTTTTCAGTCATCTGTTGGCTTCTTGCATGTCCCAAAAATGAACTGCCGTGGCAAGATTTCTCATTACAGAAACACCCGCAGCTTTACTAGTGAGTGCTGATTCCACTTTTTTCCAATAGGAAACACAATAATGACTTTGGAAATAGAATTGCTTTACACGTCAATATTCTACAATGGATTTGCATATTTATATGGGATTTAATTTTAATTGGAATTCTAAAGATACCTGTTTGCTTGCAATAAAAGTGTATCAGTAGCAATTTTTTAATTACAGGTTTAAACTCTTCACATTTATTTTATTTTATTCTTTTTAGCTGCCTGTGTGATTTCCCTCCCCACCTTCTGTAAATACAACTATAACTGGAAGGAATTCTCTCTAACATAAACAGTTGACACCTAAACTAGTGTATATTCTAAAGGATTTCCCCTTGTATTTTGTTAAGTTGAGGACCATAACATTTTAGGTTTCTCGGTGGTGACTCTACCCACTGGTACAAAGACAGAAAGAAATACTGTACCTGAACTAAAATCCAACCTGCACCTTCACCTTTCACGACTTGGAAAAGGTGCCAAGCAAATCCAAAGTAAAGGAAACTGCCAGCAGTCCAGAAATGATGGATATCAATTCTTTACTGAGACCTCAGTTGAAATAACAACATAGCTTATACAGCAAAAAATGTACAACCACCGACCTTATGGAGACACTGTGGTCCCCATTCTCAAGGTGACAGATAAAATGCGTACAAACTGGATCCAAATATATAAACCGATCAATAATCTCAACACAACCTACTTGTGTACTTGTGTTCCAATGCTTGGTCTGGCTCACTCCCATATTAGTGCAGTGTAATCACCTAAAAATGGCAAAAATACCACCTAATGAAGCCACAGGTAGCAAAGGAATATTATAGAAAATGGCCAAAAATGGGAAAACACTTCCCAACCCACCACCAGCACCACCTTTGCTGTTTTGTCTATAACAGCATTATTATGCATGCCCATGTATTCCACGTTATGCATATGGAAGAAGAAAAAAAAATTAAAAAGAGGTGAAAGCCAAGAATTGCCTGACAGGACCTTAATCCTTCCTTACCCTATCCAAAACTAGAAAAAAAAAAAAAAAAAGTTTATAGATACTGTTTTAAATGTGTAACAGTTCACAAATGGAACTTAAGCAGATTATAAATGTAACTGCATTGTATGGCATAGCTAGTTGGTATAGTTTATAGCCATATGTTAGTGTTTTTCACACATTGTGCTGTGACAGATCATTGACTGTGGTTCCATATTTGCCTTACAAGCTGTCAAAAATAGTGATCTAAAAAATATGAAAATATGCATGTAAAAATGATGAGTAAATTTGAGTTGCTAAATCTGAATTTAACCACATCGGGAGTTGTGTGTCTACACGGTGGGGGGATTTTGCATGAATCCATTCCCTATGGAGATTTTCCAGCCTCTATTCCAGAGCCTTCTGCTTTCTGTGTATAACGGCCCATACTGCCTTCCCCAGACAGACAGATGTCTCATTTGCATTGCTGTAACCCAGCATCCTTTGTGTCAGTCTTGTTAACTGTCTTCCAACGAGTGGTCTTCTGTCCAAAAGTATAGGGCTCAGCAGTGTGTGTTCTTAGTAACTGAAGTGTGGCAGGGTAATTTAGGACATGTGCTTGTTCTGTTTCTATGATTGTTTTTTTTCTCATCTCTGTTATTTTGTTTTGTTTAATGAATCCATTGAAGTGTGACAACTGTGGACCTTGCATTCAGAGTCTTTTCATTAGAACTTGCTATTGGTCTTGTGTGGTGAGGGCTGCTACAAGACGTTTTAATGTGTAGCAGTTTTATTCATTTAGTCCCTAATTGATAATTAGTTGACCGTTTTGAATTACAGGTATATAATGAATGTTTTTTTTCATTATAAAGAGAAATTCAGAAAAATCATTAGTTAGAGCATTCCCCATGGTACCATTATGGACCCGACAAATTTTGTATAAAAACCCTGAAAACCGTTGTTACAATTGCCGTATCAATGTTTTGAATTATGCATTTGATTTCAAGATGCAATGCACGTTACAATAACTACAACACAAAACACTTTTATAGTTAGAAGTTTGTTGGTTCAAGAAAAACTCTGCATCCTCCTTTCATTTTTCTTCTTTTCTTTCTTGGTTTCTATGATCATGATCTGTGAATCGATCCTGTGTCCTGTACTGTATGATAAGGATAATAGGAATTTTTTACATACCTGTAAATTTTGCACCTTGGAAAACAGTACATGATATGGGTATCTCCCCTCTCTTTTCTTTGATCTCTTTATTACTTGCTAACAAAGTTGGAGTCTGTCAGAGTGGCCGAGGTATTTTATGGGAACTCTGGGACCAGTGTCCAATCACCTGTAGGTAGCAGCATATAACCTATCATCTATATTTTGATTCCAATGTCCTGTACTCTCCTCTAAGATATGAAATTTCCTCTTTTTTCAAAAAAAATTCTACTGTTGTATGGCCAGCTTTAGTCCAGTATCAGATCGCACATCACTACTTCTGCACCTTTTAATGCTTGACCCATATACCTAAATTCATGAATATCAGCATGGCTCCACATGTATGAACACCATGCTTACTATGCTATATAACTAACTTTTCACAGTGATCTGTCATAGAGCACCACTCCTTGGGTCTACTAACACAGTTCTTTACCAGCCATAATGGAGTATGCTGAAGGTAACCAATATCTTTTTATACTTACACATCACTCTGCTATATTAATTTACAGATTCTAAAGGTCTACATGTTTTTTGGAGCACTTAAAAAAACATACTGCACATTTTCCTTCCCACAACTGAAAATGTTATATATAAATTCTGAAATGAGCAATAGCTACTCTCTTTTAAACTCCGTTTAATTTTTAGAGTGTATAGTGATTTTATTTATATACTATGGTCAAGACTAAAAATAAATATGAATTATTGCAGAATAATATTTTTTATTTTCATCTGCAGCCAGCAGGTGGAGTTCTTGGGTTCTTTTTGCATGTTTTCCAGGGACGCTTTAGCCCCTATATTGATTAAAACCTGTTTACAGAGCTCAGTCACTCAGCCTGACATGTATAGCACACATACAATTGACTCAGAGATTCCTCTATAGAGCTTTGTCCTGTCCAAGGTTTCTTTCAGAGTGTCTAAAGAGAGAAAGAGAGCTCTGGGAATTCCAGTTCCTGTGTTATTAAAACATATATATTAAGTTTAAAAGATTAAAAGCTAAATTCTGTTTAAAGAACATGTTGCATATTAAACCCATATTTGGGGGGTAACATGTTCCTAAGCACCTCCCATCTCCTGAGCCCTCCCCCCCATAATATCTTGTGAATGTTCCTCTCCCCGTAGCTGCAGTCACGGTTAAAATTGCTGCAGCTGTGCATCTATGATTCATGATCTATGAATTAAATAAACTGCAAGTCTCATCTGCCACTGCAGAGGTCAATCTTAGTCCCATGAAGACTGAGATTGAGCTCTGCAGTCAATTTTGCAGCAGTTGTTTTCTTATTCCGCAATCCGGTACAATGTCCTTTTGTCTCTTTCGCTCAGTTGACCATGTCGACTGTGCTTATGCTTATCAGACGACGTTTTTAAAGAAATGGAATATGCCGTCATAACCTTTGATACTGTACCTCGCAGCACTGTAAATAAATTGACAACTTCAGTCACAGAAGCACCAGCCAAGTGGGTTTCAACAATTTGCCCTCTTTGAAGCTCAGTAAGCTCTGACATGACTCCTTATTACTACCAGCGCACGGAGTGGATGAAGAAAGTGAGGCTTCCTACCTGTTAGCTAGGTGTCTCATCACACAGCGGAAGCAAAAGAATGTTACATCACTTCCACTTTCAGTGCGAAACATGTCATCACTTTCACACCTGCAAATCATGTAGCATTTCCATTTTTCTGACCCCTGTATATATGATATAAGTTATATATACATTATTGCTTTCTCTGTTTCACTTTTTAACTTCTTGCCGACCAGCCACTGTAGAAATACGGTGGCAGGTCGGCACGGCTGGGCAAAACCACATTTTAACACGTGCGTTTGCAAAACAGGTAGGGGGCG
This sequence comes from Staurois parvus, assembly GCF_062004578.1. NCBI lineage: Eukaryota > Metazoa > Chordata > Amphibia > Anura > Ranidae > Staurois > Staurois parvus. The sequence goes on along the minus strand of NW_028317964.1, from coordinate 5,186,014 downwards.
CGTGTGAGGCGCATGCCCGCCCTACCCGTCCCGCCAATCGTGGCCATGGGTGTCAGTCGCTGATCGTCGCCATTATTATTAGTATATAAAAAATTAAAAATCCCAGTATCTTTCCATTTGTAAATGCTAAAACTTTCATGTAAACCAATTAATTTACACATATTGGTTTTTTTTTAGCAAAGACATGTCGCAGAATGCATTTTGGCAGAAATTTATGACTAAATTTGATTTTTAAATTTTTTTTACTGGACATGTTTTATAGCAAAAAGTCCAAAATATTGTTTTTTTCCCTCAAAATTGTCAGCCTTTTTTTTTTTATAGCGCAAAAAATAAAAACCGCACAGGCGATCAAATACCACCGAAAGAAAGCTCTATTTGTGTGAAAAAAAGGATGTAAATTTCATGACCGCACAATTGTCCTTTAAACTAGCGCTGCGCTGTATAGCAAAAAAAATGGCGTAAATTGCAGTATCTATACCATAGTTTGTAGACGCTTTAACTTTCACACAAAGCAATCAATATACACTTATTGGGATTTTTTTTCACCAAAAACATGTAGCAGAATACATTTTGGCCTAAATTCATAACCAACTTTGAGTTTACTATATATTTTTTATAGCTGAAAGTAAAAAAAATATTTTTTTTCCTCAAAATTTTTGGTCTTTTTTTTTGTCTATAGCGTGAAAAATAAAAAGCGCACAGGTGATCAAATACCACCGAAAAAAAGCTCTATTTGTGTCAAAAAAAGGACGTAAATTTAATTTGGGTGCAGCATTGCATGACCGCGCAATTATCAGTTGAATTAGTGCAGCGCCGAGTAGCAAAAAGGGCTGGTCATTAAGGGGGGTAAATCCTCAGGAGGCCAAGTGGTTAAATTAACCCCTTATAGTAGTGATTATCCGCTGTTTTTGTACTATAAATGTCTAATTTTTGTTTTTCAACCCCATCATGACAGCTGCTACTATTATTATACAGGATTTATATAGCGCCAACAGTTTGCTCAGCACTTTACAATATAAAGGGAGACAATACAGCAACAATACAGTTCAATACAAGAGGGATAGGAGGGCCTGATCCTTGGAGCTTACAATCTAAGAACTAAAGGTCTTAGTGACAGCAGGTGCAGGTAGCTTGCACTTGAGTTTGTCATGCATACTATTATACTACAATCCTGTCTGAAAATCTGCAAAACAGTCTTTTAGGTTTTTTTTAATTCTTTTTCTTTAAATAAAACATGTGGTCTCAGTCTGATGATATGTACCAAATTCAACCTCTAATAGTATGCGTGTATGTGTATGTGTATAAATATATGTGTATATATATATATATATATATATATATGTGTATATATATATATGTGTATATATATATGTGTGTATATATATATATATATATATATATATGTGTGTGTATATATATATATATATCTTCTGTTTGTTATTCTTAGAGTGTATTAAATATTTTGTTCCCTAATCATATAGCTGGTTATATTTACCACTGCATATAGATATTCAAGAATAAATTGTCCTTTTTTAAACCTTACATATTCGCTAAATTATACACCAAACGTTTTTTGAGGTTTTTATCTGATTAATCAAAACAATATTCAGACAACAAATCGATTATAAAAATAATCCTTTGGGCCCTTTCACATGGGCGGACTGATCAGGTCTGCCTGTCTGTTTTTCAGGTGGACCAGATCGGATCATCCATTGTTTTCTATGGGGAGGCAGATGTAAATGGACATATGTCTGTTTACACTCCCTGCATTCGATCCGCTAAAAACGAATGGATGGTGATCCATTCCCCGTCCGTCTAGCAGATATGGTCGGATGACAGTCAGATGTAAACGGACAGATGGTCCGTTTACATCCAACCCCCTCCTTATAGATAATAGCGAGCTGTGTCCGCTCTGCACAAGCGGACATGGATCTGTCATCCGCATGCTCAGCGGGGATCAGCGGACAGATCCCCCATTGAGCAGGCAGATCTGCTTAACAGAGTCAGCCCGCGTGAAATGGCCCTTAGTTCCAGCCCTATCTATAATCACTTTTTGAGTCCAGCTCCTTTTTAAATACTTGAAAGGTACTGACCTCTTCACCCGGCCGGACACTGTCTGTGCTTGTAGCTAAATCTGCTTTGTAACTCCTGTAACTCCTAAATCTGCTTTGTGTTCTCCTTTGTGTATTACAGGCTTTTGCAGGCCATAGACGGTTCATTTATTGGCCGATTTTTCATCCGAAAAACAAAACATCGGTCGTTCTGTTGCCACCAATGATTGCAAAAATCGGCTGTTTTTTTGCAAATTTTCCAGCATGACCGATAAAAGAAATGAGGAGGAGCCGCTAAAATCTGCCGATGCCATTGCCCCACTAACAGTGCGAAAATCAGCTAATTATTCTTTCGGAGGAAAAATTGGCCGATAAACAAACCGTCTATGGCCTGCGTTAATGTTGTAGATTTGAGCATGTTTTTAACCATCCTTGAAACGCGGAAAAACACACACCAGGTTCATATTTGTGTAAAGAAGGTCTCCTCTCTAGATGACAGATGTCAGCTGAACCTTTAGGGAATATGGACATCATCTGCTAGTTATTGTTATTTTCTTGTTCCATTCTTTGCAGATATGTTGTTTTACATGTCCTCTTAGATTGCAAGCACTGTATGTGTGAACGCAGCTATGACTTTCATGATTGGGTATGCACTGATACTTGGTAATGTTGAGCTGGAGGATGGCTGTAGACAGAAAACCTGCTAATGACTTTACAAAGTGGCAAGCAGATGTTTCCAACTACAGAGGAATGTAAATTTGCAGCATAGCATAAATTTGATGGAAAGAAAACATGATTAGTTACTGTATTACAAGTCTCGACTTTAATCAGATAGATTCTGCAATTAGTGATTCTTTTAATCTGAACTTTATATTCTTGGTAGTAATCATTTCCTCCAGCGTGACAGCTTCTTGCACAGTGTAATGTTCCTGCTATGCTTACACTTTGACACCTCTATAAGATCTTCATCATGGAGATTATTTTCATTATTTGTGAAGATGTTGCTGATCGAGAATGGATATTGGAGTACAGGAGAAAGGGATTCAGCTGTGTTCTTTACTAATACTAATTGTGAAGTGTTGGCGATGAGAAGCACTTGCTGCAGAATGAACAGAAAAGCAGCGCTCCGCTAACTGGTATAGTGCAAATGATCATATCAGACCTCAGGAAACTGTCGTGTGCTTTGCGGGGGATCTGGCATGATGGAAGAGGTTTCATGCTGATAAGGCAGTGATGAATTGAGATAACTGAACTCAGCCTCATAGGCTGTAATATGGAAGCTGTTGATATGCACAGAATGGAGAATTTGAGGCTCATTTGCCGGTTTGATTATTTGCAAAATGATCAGATCGCTGTTTATGGCCAACTTTGAAGCCAGCAATTAGGGATTCAGCACTGTGGTGCCCTAAGGCTGTAGGTGGAGAACCAATGTGCATATACACAGATGCTAGGCTTCTCATCAAAACCCAACTTCAGCCAAAATATTTTTTTTGTTTCTATGGGTTACAGGTGTCAATGGGCAGCACAGTGGCTAAATGGTTAGCACTTCCAGCTGGCAGTACTAAGGTCATTGGTTCGAATCCCAGCCATGGCACTACCTGCCAGGAGTTTGCATGTTCTCCCTGTGCCTGCGTGGGTTTCCTCCGGGTACTCTAGTTACCTCCCAAACATCAAAGACATGCTGGTAGGTTAATTGGATCCTGTCTAAGCTGGCCCTAGTATGTATATGTATGAATGTAAGTTAGGGACTTGTACTCCCCTTGAGGGTTAGGGACTGATGTGAATGTACAATATATATATGTAAAGCGCTGCATAAATTGACGGCGCTATATAAGTACCTGTAATAATAGTAATAAAAGTGGGGGGATGTCTCTTCAATGGGGACTCAGACAGCAATAGTTGTAGCATTTGGAAGGTTTGGAACGTTTGTCAGGATTGAATGGTTTATATACCCCCATTGGGGACATTTACACTCGCTTCCTATTCTGAAAATGGCTGTCACTTGGAAAAGAGTACAGGTTAACAATGTTGACCTTTCAGAGGATCAAAATCTTCACTACCATCCAAAATCTGTCTAGTTGCAGTTGGTATTTAGGGCTGTCAGTAAACCATTATCAAATATTTCAATTTTCGTCTTGATTTGTGCAATTTGTGTCTTAGCAGATTGCTCTATATACACCCTGTTCCAAATGATTATGCAACTAATATTTTTCTCATTTACCTAAATAATTGATGTAAATAACAGTCAGCATAATTCTCATGTTATCAACTATTAAGAGTACAATTCAAATTTATTGAACAAACCTCCTAATGATAACAAGATTTTTTTTAAACATAAAACACTTCCAATGCTCTGTTCCAAATTATTACACACAGTAAGTTTCAAAACACTTTATAGGTTGTAAAGAACTGAAAATTGTCATTTGTTGTGTTTGCAGCATATTTACTGAAATCAAAAGCTATTTCAATCAAACTTTTAACAACATTTTAACTTTTTAAACATTTTAACAGGTCACGTTACATTTTAACATAGGACCCCTTATTTGATAGCAGCTTCACAAGTCTTGCATCCATTGAACTTGTGAGTTTTTGGACAGTTTGTGCTTGAATTTGTTTGAAAGATGTCAGAATAGCCTCCCAGAGCTGCTGTTTGGATGTAAACTGCCTCCCACTCTCATAGATCTTTTGCTTCAGGATGCTCCACAGGTTCTCAATAGGACTGAGGTCAGGGGAGTATGGAGGCCACACCATGACTTTCTCTCCTTTTATCCCTATAGCAGCCATTGATGCAGAGGTATTCTTTGCAGCATGAGATGGTGCATTGTCATGCATGAAGATGATTTTATTACGGAAAGCATAGTCCTTCCTTCTGTACCAGGGAAGAAAGTGGTCAGTCATAAACTCCACATACTTTGCAGAGGTCATCTTTACACCTTCGGGGACCCTAAAGGGGCCGACCAGCTCTGTTCCCATGATTCCGGCCCAAAACATGACTCCACCACTGCCTTGCCGACGTCGCAGCCTTGTTGGAACAGGGTGGCCGTCCACCAACCTTCCACTACTCCATCCATCTGGACCATCCAGGGTTGCACGACACTCATCAGTGAACAGGACTGTTTGAAAATTAGTCTTCATGTATTTTTCTGCCTAGTGCAGCCATTTCTGCTTGTGAGCATTGGTTAGTGGTGACCGAATAGAAGGTCTATGCACAGTTGAAAGACTCTGGAGGACTCTACACCTTGATGTCCGTGGGACTCCAGAGGCACCAGCAGCTTCAAATATCTGTTTGCTGCTAGGTAATGGTATCTTAGCAGCTGCCCTCTTGATCCGATGCATGGATCTGGCAGAAATCTTCCTCAATGTGCCTTTATCTGCACGAACCCGTCTGCTCTGAATCCGCCACAAATCTCTTAATAGTGCGATGATCACGCTTAAGTTTTCTTGAAATATCTAATGTTTTCATACCTCGTCCAAGGCATTGAACTATTTCACTCTTTTCGGCAGGAGAGAGATCCTTTTTCTTCCCCATATTGCTTGAAAATGGTGCTCTGCTTAATTATGTGGAACACCGTCCTTTAGTAGTTTTTTCTTAAATTGAGCTCACCGGCCAATCTAATTATCACAGGTGTCCGAGATTGTTTTCAGTGATCAAAAGAGCCCTGACACACAATGCCATCCATGAGTTAAACTGAAAAAATATTTCATCTTTGTGACACTTAAATAGAGTTTGCATAATAATTTGGAACAGGGTGTATATGCTGTAACATTTTCATTGGTGTAATAGAAACAAACTGCATGTCACAAGTATTTCAAATGATACATCCTGGTCTGAGCCAAATCCTGGTTAATAGTTGAGTTTAAGGCCCCATTCACACATTTTTGAGCGATTTTCATGTGATTTTTTTGTGCCAACCTATTCACTAAAGTGAGCTGCCCTACTTGGGATGGGAACTGCGCCTTACAGTGTATCTAAAGGAGACTTTTTTTTTCTACTTTCTACATGTGCTAAATGGTATGGTGGCATTTTTCCTTCAATTCCTATGGATATTGAGAGCACTGTGAAGTATCTGTCATTCATTATTACATTAAACCATGCCTTTAAAGTGAGGTTACAAATGGTAAATCATATCTTATCCACTTGTAATATACTTATGAGGTCTCAGTTGGTGTAGATGTGTAAGCACATGTTACTTGCCCGCAGAATGTATCTTGCTGAGAGATTGACAGCTTCTGTCAGTGTCTATCACATTTTTGTCAACATTTTTCCGCCCAGAATGCTGGTAGTGGGAGAATTCTATTAATATTTTGGTCAGCGTGTTTTAACAGTATACCACAGACAGGCATGCGCTCGTACAATTCTGTCTCTCCACGCTTCCATTTATAATACTTGACCAGACCTAAACCATCTGTGTGTATGAATGTAGCCTATATGATGGATTTCCAAGGTTAAAACATTTTTGAAGTACTTTACATGCTATGGATAATATTTTAAGCAGTGTTGCTCTACTACAGGGGTCTCCAGACTTTCAAAACAAAGGGCCAGTTTACTGTCCCTCAGACGTTAGGGGGGCCGAATTGTACCCATTGGAAGCAGAAAAGGTCCTATCAGTGGGTAAAAGCAATGCCCCATTTTTGGTGTCAGTGGGAGGAAATGTGCCCCACCATTGGTTTTAGTGAGCTCCATTGTTGCTGTCATTGGAAGGAATTCTGCCCCATCATTTGTGATTGGAAAGAATTCTGCCCCATCATTGATGTCAGTGGGAGGAATTATGCCCCATTGTCGGTATCTATAGATGAAAAGGCCAGATAAAGGCAAGCAAAGGGCTGCAGTTTGAAGACCACTGCTCTGTTAAGGGCTCGTTCACACTTGACTTTATTTCTAACTCTTGCCAAATGCCCCAATAGCTTTTGACAGGTGTTAGACAGGTTTTTAACGCTTCTCAAACTCTCCCCAAACGTCCCATGCGTGGTTTTGAGGCGGTTGATAGGTGTTTAAAACCGCACCACAAACCCCTATAATGAAGTTAAATGGTATTAACGCTCCGCAACCGCACAATAAACGCCTGCCAGGTGTTTGCTAAGTGGCACCATAGACTTGAATGGGAGGCTTCAACTCCTGACTTGACGTGAGACGTCAGTTTTGCCGCGACGCTAACGCTTCAGTGTGAACAGCACTGTGTGCTGCTATGTGCAGAATTTTCATAGGCGTTTGCGAAGCGTTAAAAACGCTTCGCAAATGCCTGTCTGACGACTGCTGACATAGCTAGTGTGAACTGAGCCTTACACAGAAAAACAGCTAAATAATTATGATATAATTACATGCTAAAAAAAAAATGATCATAGATGTACATACCGTAATTGTGTTTGAGGTATAGGGAACTGCCAAGGAATTTATTTAATTGCCTATATTATTGTATTTACTTCCAGTATATATATAGCACTAACCTTTTATGCAGTGCCCTACAGAATACATTGACATTTCACTTAGGTATGGTATAGTTTTAGCATAGTCCATTATTATACTCGTGCAGCATTCATATCATGAATATTTGGTAGCATTATATTTGCACAGTCCAGGCTTTGTGTCTCATTGGCCATAGTGGTAAATTGATATAATTAAATTCACAGGCGGGTGATGTAAACTGAATCAGGCTTTCTCATGTCTGCCTCTCCCATTTTAATTTCAATATTGGACACAGCTGGGATTGCAGAGCCAAATGTCATTATCAGTAAAAACTAGGGATGCACCGATCTCCCACAGTACACAGAACATGGAAATGCAATTATTTTAGTAAGTATAAACTGCTAAATACCATTTCTCATTGGCAGTTAGAGCAGTATTGTGACTTCTATCAGTCTCCAACAGTGCACATGTTAAAGCTTGTAGGAGGAATTTTATTTCTGCTCTAGGAGGATGCAGAATCCCTGACCTCTGGACAGTGCTGATTGGCCCTGTGATGATCATGCACTCTCCCAAGAAAAAAAAAAAACCTCTTTAGCAATACACACAAAATTGAGCATGTGCAGAGTGTCTCCATACCATATGTCTTATCAGGAGATCAGAGGGGGACACTGGAAGAAGGGGAGGATCAGAGAAGACGGGATCAAACAACATTTTTACACAATGCAGAGGATTAACCCCTTAGGTTCCACAGTGAGTATAACAAGCATGCTTTACTGCATACACAGACTGATTTTACTGTTGTGTGTTTAGTAACACTTTACGTTTAGTTTAACAATAGATTGAATGTTTATGAATGGATCAGTCCACTCAAAAATGATTTTAGTTATCGTGTATCCTGATGACTTGAATCAGCCTCTGCATTGTTGTATGTGTCGGATGCTCCTACAATGAGCGCTGCTGTCATAAAACCAGCTAGGAATTTTGGGTGTTCCCATCCACCTTTGCAAGTTGTCAGGTCTCCTTCTGCATTGTCCATAATATATAATATAGGTTTAAATATTCTAATGGTGAGTGGGAGCCCCTCATAATGGCCAACAGAAGTATACAGACTTATATATCTCACAAATTATTTTTCTGAGAGATAAAGGAAACTATCAGGTGCGTTAACCTTCATCTTTAAATAAAAACAAAAAGTTTTTTGCCATACGTTTGGAACACGTTGAGTGCAGGTCATCGAAATCTTTTGGCAACTGCTTTGTGTTGTGCTCTGTTTCTTTGGACTAAGCATTTCCTATTGAGGTGCGTTTGAATGGAAGGCAATGAAAGCTCTTTGTAAGCTCTGACTAGATCCCAATCAGAGCTTACACAAGGCTTTTAGAAATCTCTCGCTCAGCACCTCCAGATGGCTCATGGCTTGATTCTCTGCCCCTCCCTGCTCTCACACCCTCTCAGATAAGCTCCCTTAATGCCCCATGTACCCTGGAGGAGATAACCTGCGCGATTAGTGCGTTTGCAAACTTTCACAGCATCGGGCCCAGATGGGTTTATGGCTAGTTATTATAAACATTTTGCCCCGTGTTAGCTCCCTATTTGCTGTGATTGTTCAATAATACTTTGCAGGTTGGATACCTCCTTGAAGAGATGCTGTTGGTTAACATGTCCCTACTACCTAAACCGCTAAAAGATCATCATCTACCTCAAAACTATAGACCCATCTCAGTGATGAACAATGACCTTAAAATATTTAATCGTATTTTAGCAAACAGACTGGCCCCTTTTATTTCCTCTTTGGTCTCACCGGACCAATCAGGTTTTATTCCAGATAGACTTATCACAGATAATATACGTCTCACACTAAATGTAATTCAAGATGCTAACTTACATTCTAAAAGAAGTGTTGTTACTAAGCCTGGACATTAATAGAGCCTTCCATAGTGTCCTCTGGCCCTATATGTTCTCACTGTTGCAGAAGATGGGTTTCCACGACAAATTTCTGTCCGGGGTGCATGCTTTGTATGCCTCCCCCCAAACAAGAATTAGACTCCCAGACTGCAATTCGGAATTTTTTACGCTGGGCAGGGGCACCCATCAGGGATGTCCACTATCACCTTTACTATTTGTGTTAATTTTGGAACCCTTGGCGATTGCTATTAGAACACACCCGAACATCTCGGGGTATCCCCTTTTGGTATCGCTGTTTAAGTTATGTATGTATGCAGATGATGTCATGCTTTTTCTTACTAACCCATTAGTATCACTGCCGAATTTATGCACATTATTGAATGAGTTTGCATCCATATCGGGCCTCACTGTAAAGTTTACCAAATCAGTTGTTATGCCTATTAATGTTACTGGTTCCCTGGGCGAATCTCTCTGCAGCTGTTTCCCATTTCGTTGGGCCACAGATCAGATCTGCTATCTGGGTGTGTATCTTACTCCCAGCTATTCGAGATTATTTTCAGTTAATTACCCACAATGTGTGTCACGCCTCTCTACTGTGTTGAAGATCTGGCATGGATACCCTATCTCATTTTCAGGCAGAGTCACGGCAGTGAAGATGAATGTTTTGCCGAAATTATTGTACTTGTTTCGAGCTCTCCCAATTTCGGTCTCGAAAACTTTTCTAGATCATTTTCAACGTGTGATTACGGTAATAATTTTATTTGGTGTAACAAATGTCCTCGTTTCACTTCATCAATCCTTTACCAATCGCAAAGGATGGGAGGCCTTGGTCTTCCCAATTTTTGGCTCTATTACCTGTCGGCCCGCTTCGTACAACTATCACAATGGGCGACTATTAACTCCCAAATCCCTTGGCTCAAATTTGAATCTCAATCTATATGTCCGTTCTATTTACCGGGTATTTTATAGACAAAAATTCCCCCTCGCATGTTAATGTCCCATAATTCTATTGTTACCCACTCATTGATACTTTGGTCCCGTTATAAATTTAAATTACATCTTATATCTTCTGTCCCACCGGGTTCATCATTTTTTGGAGACCCGAGATTCATTATAGCATTCTCGTCTCCACAGGTGTTTCATTGGTGGTATGATCATTCCTTTATCAGATTATCTGATTTTCAAAGAGGAGGGTCTTGTATCACTTTTGAGATGCCGCGCACACTTTTTGATATCCCGCTCTGGGAATACTATCGTTACAGGCAAATTATACATTTTTTTCATACAAATTTTTATTTGACACCTTCGTCCCTGATTACTTTTTTCGAACGCACTAGCCATGCCTCTTCTAGAGGCAGGGGTCTTATTTCAGACTTGTATCGTCTTTTTTCGGTAACTATCTGTTCCTCACCACCCTTATATAGACAGAAATGGGAGGCGGATAGTGGTGTCACTTTTTCTGAAGAGGATTGGGACTCCATGGTGGATAGTATACGTAAGAGCTCAATTTCTCTTTCTGTTCGGGAGACTGCCCTCAAAGTACTAACCCGCTGGTATTATACCCCTTCTAGGCTGAGTGTCATGTTTCCAGGGATGTCCCACCTGTGCTTCCGAGGTTGTGGCCTAGCTGGTACCTTAGTGCACACATTTTGGGCTTGCCCAAACCTTTCTTTTGTGTGGTGCAGGGTCTCTGAAGTGGCCTCTTCTGTGGCAGGTGCACTTGTGCATCTGTCTATGCAGTCTTGCCTGTTGGGAGCTCGCATCGCGGGAATACGGACGGGGGCTATGAGGCTAATCCATACCATCTGTGTTTCTGTCCTGTGGGTCATTGCCCTGCACTGGAGGTCGCCCATGGTGCCATTGCCCTCGGTTTTGCGGAGAGTCGATGCAGTGATGCTCATGGAGAGAATTCATTATATGTTACTGGATAGGATGCAGTTATTCGACAGAAAGTGGGAGGTTTGGAAAACCCATAGACATTTACTATCTGAATACTTAATATTTATGATTCAATTGATCGGGAATCTGTGTTCGGACAGGGAAGCGAGAGTATAACGGAAATACCCAAGTGCGGTCTGGGTTCGGTTCCGTGACACAGATGTGCCTTGTTTCTGTTTTATATGTTACTTGATGCTGTAATGTTGTCTTTGCAGCCTATTTCATAAAAACTAATAAAATCCTTTGTAAACTAAGAAATCTCTCGCTCACTGATCCCATGTAATTTTAACAGCCCAACCATTGGTCCTTCCCCTCATGCCAGGGTGCTAGGTGTGATCCTAGACTCTGACCTCTCCTTTGGGCCCCACATCACTGGCTAAAGCCTGCCGCCTCAACCTCCGTAACATTTCCAAAATACGCAATTTCTGACCAATGACACCACAAAACAACTTATCCACGCCTTGGTTATATCCCGCCTTGATCACTGTAACTCCCTCCTCCCTGCCTACCGCTACACAGGTTATCCCCCTTCAGTCTATTATGAATACTGCTGCTAGACTCATACACCTTACCAACCGATCAGCGACTTCTGCCCTCTCTGCCAATCCCTTCATTGGCTTCCACTAAACCAACGTATAAAATTCAAAATACTAACCACAACATACAAAGCCATCCACAACACTGCCCCTAGCTACATCACCAACCTCATCTGCAGATATTGGCCAAATTGCCTGCTTTGCTCCTCCCAAGAGATCTTCCTCTCTAGCTCCCTTGTCTCCTCCTCCCACACTCGCCTCCAGGACCTCTCCAGTGTCTCTCCCATCCACTGGAACTCCCTACCCCAGTATGTCCGGTCAGCCCCCACCTTGTCTGCCTTTAGGCGATCTTTGAAAACTCACTTATTCAGGGAAGCCTACCCCACCTCCACCTAAGAACTGTACTTGAGCCACCACCATCAGATCATCCCCTGCAGCTATCACCTTTTGTACCACCTCCCCTTTCCTGTAGATTGTAAGCTCCACGAGCCAGGCCCTCCTATTCCTTCTGTCCTGAAATGTATTGTAATTGTACTGTCTCCCGTTATATTGTAAAGCGCTGCGCAAACTGTTGTCACTATATTAATCCTGTCTAATAGTAATATTAATTGTGCCCGAGCAGGCAGTTGCCAAGCACAACACTGTGGCTTGAGGGATCACATGATTTACTATTCCAAAAGTACTTTATATGTCTCCTCGCTGTTGGCAGCACATGGATCCGTAACAGAGCAAAAGAACGATTAGTATATGCTTGGGAGGGGTTCATAAAAATTAACTTGTTTCTTTACCCTGCAAACTAATGGCAGGATAAGCCTTTTCAGCTAAGGCTGACCATACACTATACAAATTCTGTTCAATTTTCTTTAGATTTGCCTTCAACTATGTAGTGCAAGAGCCCACCTAATTGGAAACAGTTGAAAGTGTTGTTTAAGTTTGACCTCATATTATATGGTTTTTGGTAAATCTAAAGCAACATTCACAAGAAAATTGTAAGTCCATAGATACAGTAGTCTCTGCAACACCCTCTCATATTCTGCATATATATTGCGTGTTGAAATGTGTTCTTTATATATTACAAAATGTATGAAAAATATTTTTAAAAATATATTTTTTTAAAATATATTCTTCAGATTTTTTTTTAACATATAAAAAAGTCCTCTTAACATATATATTTGTAAATGCATTCCAAAAATGTAGATTTATATTTTTTAAAACATACAGTATATTTGAAATGCATTTTTAAAAATATTTTTCATATACTGTGTAATAAAAACGCATTTCAACATGCTATATATATATATATACCGTATTTTCCGGCGTATAAGACGCCTTTTTAATCCTTGAAAATCTTCTCAAAAGTCGGGGGTCGTCTTATACGCCGGTATACTGCATGCTGACACTTGGTGTCAGGGCGGCACTTTTCCCAACGGAAGGGACACTAAGTACAGGGGTGGGCAGGGGGCTGCTCTTTCTTACCTGGCTCCGGTCCCAGTCCCATGACGAGCCAGTCCAGGAAGCGCAGCTGCTCCTTCATTCAGTTTGGCCGCTCGATGTTTGCGCGGCTGCTCGGCTCCGCCTCCTCACCGGAGATTGGCCGCCAGAACTGTAGCTCAGGAAAGGCACACAGGCGGTCAATCACCGGCGAGGAGGCGGGGCCGAGCGGCCCCACGAAAATCGAGCGAGGGAGTGGTGTCAGTGGGAGGAATAGTGCCCCATCATTGGTGTCAGTGGGAGGAATAGCACCCCATCATTGGAATACCATATTGAAATACCATACCATATTGAAATCAAATCTGATGTTTTTTAATTTTTATTTGGTGTGTGTTGGGAGAGGGGTGGACTTATACGGCGAGTATAGCCCAAACCCTATATTTTAACAGGAAAAGTAGGGGGTCGTCTTATATGCCGGAAAATATGGTATATATCGGGCGCACAGTGGCTTAGTGGTTAGCACGTCTGCTGTGCAGTAATTGGGTCATGGGTTCAATTTCCAACCATGGCGCCTCCTGCATGGAGTTTGCATGTTCTCCCTGTGCTTGCGTGGGTTTCCTCCGGGTATTCCGGTTTCCTCCCACACTCCAAAGACATGCTCGTAGGTTAATTGGCTCCTGTCTAAATTGTCCTAGTTTCATCCCTGGCCATGCAGGATCTTCTGCATGGTAGGGGTTGAGGAAAGCAACCTGGGCAGCACAGTGGCTAAATGGTTAGCACTTCCGCCTGGCAGTACTAGGGTCATTGGTTCGAATCCCAGCCACGGTACCTCCTGCCTGGAGTTTGCATGTTCTTCCTGTGTCTGCATGGGTTTCCTCCGGGACTCCGGTTTCCTCCCACACTCCAAAGACATGCAGGTAGGTTAATTGGATCCTGTCTAAAAATTGGCCCTAGTATGTGTATGTATGAATGTGAGTTAGGGACCTTAGATTGTACACCCCTTGAGGGTTAGGGACTGATGTGAATGTACAATATATATGTAAAGCGCTGCGTAAATTGATGGCGCTATATAAGTACCTGAAATAAATAATACCCTGTAAAATAATTGCTAAGAGAATTCATGGAAAAAGTCACGTACGATTGACGTTCCATGCAATCACCAAGGGTCGGCTACGACTGAATAGAGATATATATATATATATATAAAAAAATCTATTTATTTTTTATTGAAGTATATTTTAAATATATTGAATATGGCCAAAATTGTAGCATTTCAAATATATTTCAATATATTTGGGAAGAATATTTTTAAAATATATTTCAAATATATTTTTCTTCCATATGGGTCCGATGCTGATCAGAATCTGAGATCTTTGTTGTACATTTGCTGGCCCGGTCATCCTGGCAGTGAATGAGCCTTGACTCAGACAAAGTGGTCTGTAGCATGTGCAGGTTATTTAAAAGACACGGGGGGGGGGGGTTTAACATTTCTTCTTTATTGCTTAGGTGACTTTTCAGCCCTTTCATCAGAGAAGCATGACCTATTACATGATATGCCCCTCTCTACAGCACAACTGATAAAGACATTAATGTAACCCAATATAGCATGAGTAATTTTTATTTCTTTTCTGCATCAGTGTGTAGGCGTTCAGGCTGTGCATTTATGCTAATATTTTAAGCTGGCTTCTGGAAGCAGCAAACAGTGGTCAGGTTTCTCAAGCAGCTGACATTCTTCATTTCTTTTGTCTGTGTTTCGTCTGACGGAGAAGGAGGCAGTGCAGTTGTTGCTTTGGTTGTGGGTGATACATGATCTCTCACTTCTGAGACACTTTGTTAAGTCAGCAAAATATCAACCAGACCAATCTAGTCTGTCTTTGGGGGGAAAAAGACTCTATTTGTGCCAAAGAGCCATAGAGACAAATGGACTTGTTTTTCATCCTGTAAGGTGTTCTGCTGCTCATTGTCACTGGATGGACAGCAATACAATAGTCCGCTGCATTGCAGGTTCTTGGATAAAGTGATTGCAAACCCTCACCTTGTAAAACAACTCATTCAGTTTAAAATAGAAATGAAAGGCAACACATTTGTGTATAGATATAAAAAACATTATAAACACCTTTTTTTCCTCCTTTTTATAAGTGGTCACATAACCTCTGTTCTCAGCAGCATACTGTAGAAGCTGGGGGAGGTGAAACAGCATCACACTGATCTTCCCAGTAAAAGGATGTGGGGAAGGAAGGGGGGGAGGGCGTCAGGACAGGTCTGACGGTTGGAGGTTCCTTCACAGCCAGAAAACTGACCACACTGTGATCTCATGCCTAGTGTTTTTATAGGAAAGCAGGTACACCAGGGATTTCATACACAGGAAGCAATACAAAGAGAGCAGGATACTTTGTTGTAGAAGTACACATTCAGCCGGCACACATGAAATGTTGGGTTTACAACTTTTTAATTTCACCTGCAAGCTCTTGACTTACTTTAAAGTGGTTGTAAACCTCAGACGTGAAAGATGAACAACCATATCCCTCTATAATGTGTACTTGTCTCAATTAGAAGCACTAAGTGTCATCTCTGTCTGCTGCTTCATTCCTCTGCTATCTGCATGAGTCACTTGTGGCACGTTTTCCTGACACCAAGAGAAAAATGGTAACAGGGGAGGGATCTCCAGTAGATTGACATCCTCAGCTCTGTTCCTGTGAGCTGTGTGGAGTGGATGTGTCTCCTTCCTCCAATCAGATTTCAGAGCTCTCCTCACTGAGCTCCTCAGTGTGTAATTTCAGCTCTCCGTCCCCTGTTTTCTGACCCCTCAGACAAGCTTTATAAATTCAACACTTTTAACGGATGTAGAGGAGAGAAGACTGCAAATAGATGGGTACAACTTATGTAGTAGGATTTGTTTCATTTCTTTGTGTATCACCTGATCCCAGTCAATTTACTGGGTATATGTAAAGGTTTACAACCACTTTAACATAAAGTAACTGCTTTTTCTATGAGTTTTTTTTTATTTATTTATTCCAGGTACTTATATAGCGCCATCAATTTACACAGCACTTTACATATATATTGTACATTCGCATCAGTCCCTAACCCTCAAGGGGCGTACAATCTAAGGTCCCTAACTCACATTCATACATACACATACTAGGGCCAATTTAGACAGGAGCCAATGAACCTACCAGCATGTCTTTGGAGTGTGGGAGGAAACCGGAGTACCCGGAGGAAACCCACGCAGGCACAGCTAGAACATGCAAACTCCAGGCAGGAGGTGCTGTGGCTGGGATTCGAACCAACGACCCTAGTACTGCCAGGCGTAAGTGCCAACCATTTAGCCACTGTGCTGCCCATGAGTTAAAAGAGATCATTGCACACACCTATGTGTCTATATATAAGAAGTTGGCGATTCACTATCCATATCAGTGCTTTCGTACTGTTCTGATTCCCCTTTTCATACCCTGATGCTTCATATATGGCACTTAATGGGAATATTTGTGTGTTCCATTTCAAATAGTCCGTTGTTTAAGCAACAGTGTTAATACTGTAACCTACACTGAGGTTCACCTTAACCACTTGCCTTCCTGAGGATTTACCCCCCTTCCTGACCAGGCCATTTTTTGCGATACTGCTCTGCGTTACTTTAACTGACAATTATGCGGTCATGCAACGCTGCACCCAAATGAAATTTATGTCCTTTTTTCCAACAAATAGAGCTTTCTTTCGGTGGTATTTGATCGCCTGTGCATTTTGGGTTTTTTTGCACGATAAACAAAGACCTACAATTTAAAAAAAAATATATATATTTTTGACTTTTTGCTATAAAACATGTCCAGTAAAAAAAATTTAAAAATCAAATTTTGTCATAAATTTAGGCCAAAATGTATTCTGCTACGTCTTTGCTAAAAAAAAAAAAATTCCCAATACGTGTAAACTAATTGGTTTATGTGAAAGTTATTGCATCTACAAATGGCGGTATATATACTGGATTACTGTATATATACTATATTACTAGTAATTGCAGTGACCGGCGACTTAAAGCAGGACTGCGGCGGGCATTCTGACACTGGGGGGGAAACTGACTAACTGTCACTAACATCCCCAGTGACAATAATACAGTGAACAGTGCTAATAAAAAGCAATGACACTGTACTGAGGACACTGGGCAGGAAGGGGATAACATCTGGGGTGATCAAAGGGTTAACTGTGTGCTGTGTGTGTTTAACTGTGTGCTGTGTTTTATTAGGGAGGCATGCTGTTTTGCATTGCTCTGCTATGCAGAGCAATAAAAAGCAGCATGCTGTAGCTGACAGGGGTGAGATCTGTATTGTTTACATACAGACCTCTCCCCTGTCAGGGATACTCGGCGATCGCCGGGTGCTGGCGGGGAATCTCCAGCCAGGACCCCGTGATTGACAGCTGTAGCCGCCAATGGTGGTGCAGGTATGAAGCACAGAAATACAAAATTACGTATATATATGTGATTGTGCACAGCCCTGTTGCCGTAGGTCTGCTATAGGGCAGTCAGAAAGTGGTTAATGGAAACCCAAGGGGACTGGCTACTTCACATTGTTGATTGTCTGTGTAATTACCTGTTTTGATCTTTAATGTACACCTCCTTATGTAAAACTAACGGGCCTCATTCACACAGGGCATTTTTGCAGCCACTTTTAGGGGCATCAGACTTTTTTTTTTTTTTCTGTTTCCAAATGGCCCTCCATATTATCCTATGTGTCCATGCACACAGGCTTTTAGATGTTTTTAGTAACAGTAGAACTTACCAGCAGGTAAAAAAAACCCAAGGTCAGTGCATCCAGGAGCAGCAGCAGTTTGACAGAAAAACCACTTGACGCATGTAAACACATTTAGCCCTTGAGCATTAATTCATTTCAGAGGTCAAAATAAATGCCAATGAAATTGCGTGGGTTTCCTCCAGGTACTCTGGTTTCCTCCCACACTCCGGTTTCCTCCCACACTCCAAAGACATGCTGGTAGGTTAATTGGATCCTGTCTAAATTGGCCCTAGTATGTGTATGTATGAATGAATGTAAGTTATGTACCTTAGATTGTACGCCTTCTTGAGGGTTAGGGACTGATGTGAATGTACAATATATATGTATGTGTAAAGCACTGCGTAAATTGACGGCGCTATATAAGTACCTATAATAAATAAATAAAATTTATTAAAAAACAAAAAAAACAAAAAACAATGGTTGGGGAAAATACTGGCATTATGGCCACTAGATGGGACTGTTTATCATAGGACATAAGTATTTTGTTTCATACTATTGTCAGCTCCTTCTTGAATCTGTAAATGTCATATTTTCCCGAATCACTCTGTATTTTTTTAATGAATGAGTAAAATTCAACCTGTAGGGGAAATGGAAACTTTTTTTTTTTTTTTAATAAATGCAACCTTTTGTCTTGTTGGCATTTGCCGGCTTCTTTCTGAGACTGAATCTAGCAATAGTGTGGAGAGTAAGTTCAGATTCTTGAGGATGCCTGCCACAGAAAGCGGGATGCGTGAGGGTTTTTATTTTACACACAAGATGCCTAGAACAGAAAATAGAGTAGATCTGGATTTTTATTTTCTACACCGGTTTCCTTTGAAGGAGTTTTGCAGCGGAGTGCCCCCACACCTCGTACATTTACTGTGCGATAATTGCATAGTCAGAGAATGCCTATTCTGAGAGGCAGCAAGGGATTTCAAAACATTATCTTAATAGTAAGGGGTTTAGCCATTGGAGAATAAGGCAGATGACATAAACACAATGTACTGCGCATGAATGTGCTCATGTTTTAAATGTATGATCATTTATGTTTGAAATCCTTTTTAGTATAGAGATCTTTGTAGTGCATAAAAGTCCACATGTCCTGTATGTGTGTGTGTATATACGCATCATTTATACCAAAATCTGTAGTAGGTTGTTAGTGAAGAGAAAATATTTAATATTATTATACAGGATTTATATAGCGCCAATGGTTTGCTCAGCGCTTTACATTATAGTGGGAGACAATACAGTAACAATACAGTTCAATACAAGAGGGATTAGAGGGCCCTGCTCCTTGGAGCTTACAATCTAGGAGTTACTACAAACTCGTATGTAGGTCCTATCCACCAAATATCAACATGTATAACTGCAGTCCCTTTAAATACATCACAGACACCAATGTGAACAAATTAAATCATCTCATCCAAAAGTTATTCCCAAAAAGTCCAAATAAAGATTACATTCAATCCAAAAGAGATCTTCTGCCATGCAAAAAACACCAGTGTTCAGGATGACCATCACCAGGAAAGAAAGCCAAGTTTCTTACCTGATGGTTTGGCCCCTTTAACCTCCCTAGCGGTCTGATTATGTCAGTATTTCTGTGCTCAAAGCAGTACAATTTTTTCAATGGAAATGTGTTGTTTTTTTATTGTAGGCCTGTAATTCTTAGGAATAACTCACTGAAATCTGTCCGAACAAGAGTCTAGTAAACATCCCGGGTATGATAACATTTGAAACATGAAATCATAAATTATAATATAATCAATCATTAAAAATAATAATATAATACATTTAATTCAATAATGTAATCAAACCAAAAACACTGAAATTTGAAATAGAGCCCCAAGTTCGCACATCGCTGAGCAAAGTCGCAAAATCGTTTTCAGTGTCTGATGACGAATTTCCCCCACGAATCATTATCACTCAATTCTGCAAGTAGTTCTAATTTAATATCGCTGATCTCTAGCTGGTCTAAAACTGCTTTTGACCTAAAGGGACGCTTTTTGGACGCCATGGACGTTTCTCAGTTTCCAGGCAGAAAGAACAGTAAAAATGCAGGCAGAGCACAGGACAAAGCACTCGGGACAAAATGTATGTGAAATGGTTTGATACAGTAATGTAATACTATCAGATTTTAGTGTATGAGTGAATGGCATATTTTTGCATTTTTGATATTCCCGCCGGTTCCGTCCCCTGTACGTCCCGACGCTCGCAGGGAGCAGAACCCGGAAGACGGATGCCGGCAACGGCTGGAGGACATGGCCTGGTACGCTGCAGGAGGGACATCGTGGGAGCGCAGGACAAGGTAAGTGCTGGAGGGATCCCTGAGCAATGCTGCAGTGTAATCCCAAGTGTAGCTCGGGGTTACCACTTCTGGTACTGAAACTTTACCCCGAGCTACACTCGGGAATACCGCCAGGGAGGTTAATAATGGAGTCTCGTGTGGACCATCCTTGTGCCATTTGAATGGGTCTGGAGCATGGATTCCTTAGTTCGTGACTGATATAATAACAAGTGCTGTTTGACCTCTTGATCCTGAACACTGGTGTTTTTAGCATGGGTGAAGATCAACTCTATTGAATTGAATGCACTGTTTTATTGGACTTTTTTGGGACTAATTGTCAGAAGAGAATTAAAATTGTTCACATTGGTGTCTGTTATGTATTTAAAGGGACTGCACTTATAGATGTCCATATTTGGTGGATAGCGCCTATGTAAAAGGTTATAGTGAGTTAAAATATTGCCTGCAGTGAATGTCCCTTAACACCAGCTAAGGCAAACTTGCTTTAATTAAAGTAGTTGTAAACCCTTACATATACTAAGTGAAGTGTCTGGCCTCAGGTGATACACAGAAATGAAACAAATCCTCCTACATAAGCTGTACCTGTTTATTTGTAGCCTTCTGTTCTCTACAGACATTCAAATTACAGAATTTTTAAAGCTTGTCTGAGAGTTCAGAAAAAAGAGGGCAGAGAGTTGAAATTACACACTGCAGAGTTCAGTGAAGAGAGCTGATTGGAGGGAAGAGACACACTCCCCTCCACACAGCTCACAGGAACAGAGCTGGGCCTATCAGTCTGCTGGAGGTCTGTCCCCTGTCACCATTTTTTATTCTAGTGTCAGGAAAACTTGTCGGAATTGACTCATGCTGATAGCAGAGGAATGAAGCAGCAGACAGAAATTAAACTGAGATTGAGAAAAGTACACAATATAGAGGGATATGCTTTGTTCATATTTCACATCTGAGGTTTACAACCACTTTAAAGGATTGAGAAGGGGTAATTGTTTGAAAGTATGTAATATGTTTAATGGGTTCAGTGTTGTCAGGGCCTGCTGTTGTTCAGAAAACAGTATGATCCAGTTGCCTTAAGTTTTGGTACTGACTATGAACATCGTGCTATAGGTAAATTATATGCCAAGACTTGCAGAATTTTTTCTTATTTTTTTTTGACAAGTTCCCAATTACCCGAGCAACAGTAGAGCTGATGCATTACTGTCCATGACACATTTCAGGTACAATTTTCTTCCATAATAATACTAATAGCAAAAACAACAACCACCAAATAATTCTGTAACATATCTGTAGCATATCCTCTGCTGTTATGTACTGAGAAGCTTCATTGTAGAACAAATGTTTGGATATTGGGAAAACTTAAAGTGGTAGTAAAGTCAGTTTTTGTACTTGTACCTACAGGTAAGCCTATAATAAGGCTTACCTGTACTGTAAATATCTCGTAAATGTGCACCGTTCAGGAGATATTTACCTGTCTAGAGCACGGGTGCATGCCAGCTGAAGGAACGACATGCCTGTGCCATTCCTTCAGAGCTGTGTGCCATAAAGTGACTCCCGCGCACATGCACAGGAGTGACGTCATCGCGGCCTGGTCATTCAAGCCACCGGAGCCCATAGACCCGAAAGAAGGACCGGGTGAAGATGGAAGCCCTGTCAGCGGTGATAGCCTGCTGCTGGAGGACTTTGTTTTAAGGCTATGCAGGTTGCATTTGAGCTGTTTCTGCATTGCGCTTTGACCGTATTTTTGATGCGGGTTTTTTTTTACAATTTTTCTTCTTGCCAGGCAGATTTAAAATGCAAAGCGCATCAAAAGTGCACTACATGTTTTTCTGCAGCGTTTCCATTGAAGTTTATAGAACCAAAAATGCTACTTTGTGCGTTAAAAAAACTCCCTGATCCTTTCCAAAAAACGCACCGGGTGAAAACGCGCAGATGTAAACATGTCCTGTCGGAAATCATGTTAAATGAACTGTAGTGCATTTCTGCAAAACACTGCAGAAAATGCTTAGGTGTGAACCTAGGGTAAGGTAAGTTTCACATAATGTGCTAGTATGTGATACATACTAGCACATTATGCCACTGTCTTGCAGATTTTGTTTTTTATCTTTAAAAAAGGTTGCGGTTTACTACAGCTTTAAGGAGATGAAACCAATACAGGTTTAGTCTTGGTGATGGTGATAACTAGATGCAGTAGGGAAAATAAAACATAAAACCATTTTAAGTTATTAATTAAAAACCTCAGAGTTTAGTGGTTTTGATTAGCACGTTATTTGTTTTTTTTTATTTATTTATATAAATTTACATTTGGTTTACAATTTAATTTTAAGGTCAAACTTAAAAAAAAGTATGAGTAAACTCATTTGAAGAACACTGCTATTCTGTTTAATGTCTTTTATTTTGATTCTCTTATTTATCAGTTTCACCTTGTTGCCCCCTTGGGGAATGATACTACAAGTAACAGTATATAGATAATGAGTGACCATCAATCTGAGGTTACACAAAGCACCAAGTTCCATACTTGCAGCATCGATCTCCCTCCCTCTCTCTCTCTTCCCCCCTCCCTCCCTCTCTCTCTCTTCCCCCCTCCCTCCCTCTCTCTCTCTCTTCCCCCCTCCCTCCCTCTCTCTCCCCCCCTCCCTCCCTCTCTCTCTCTTCCCCCCCCTCTCTCTCTCTTCCCCCCTCCCTCCCTCTCTCTCTTCCCCCCTCCCTCTATCTCCCTCCCGCCCTCTCTCTCCCTCCCCCTCTCTCTCTCCCTCCCTCCCGCCCTCCCTCCCCCCTCCCTCCCTCCCTCCCCCCTCCCTCCCTCCCTCCCTCCCTCCCGCCCTCTCTCCCTCCCTCCCGCCCTCTCTCTCTCCCTCCCTCCCACCCTCCCTCCCTCCCTCCCGCCCTCCCTCCCTCCCTCCCGCCCTCTCTCCCTCCCCCCCTCTCTCCCTCCCCCTCTCTCTCCCCCTCTCTCCCTCCCTCTCCCCCCTCCCCCCTCTCTCTCTCTCCCTCCCCCTCTCTCTCTCTCCCCCTCCCTCTCTCTCCCCCTCCCTATTTCTCTCTCTCCCTTTCTCCCTCCCTCTCCCTATTTCTCTCTCCCTCTTTCTCCCTCCCTCTCTCTCTATCCCCCCTCTATCTCCCTCTCGCTCCCCTCTCTCCCTCCCTCCCGCCCTCTCCCTCCCTACCGCCCCCTCTCCCTCCCGCCCCCTCTCCCTCCCTCCCGCCCCCTCTCTCTCCCTCCCGCCCCCTCTCTCCCCCACCCCGCCCTCTCTCTCTCCCTCCCTCTTTCTCCCTCTCCCTCCCTCCCCCCTCTCTCTCCGCCCCCCTCTCTCCGTCCCTCCCTCTCTTCCCCCCTCCCCCTCTCTCTCCCTCTCTCTCTCCCTCTCCCCTCCCTCTCTCCCTCTCCCCTCCCTCTCTCCCTCTCCCCTCCCTCTCTCCCTCTCCCCTCCCTCCATCTCTCTCTCTCCCTCCCCCATCTCTCTCTCTCCCCCCCTCTCCCCTTCCCTCCCTCCCTCTCTCTCTCCCTCTCTCTCTCCCTCTCCCCTTCCCTCCCTCTCTCCCTCTCTCTCCCTCTCTCTCCCTCCCTCCCCCCTCTCTCTCCCCCCCCTCTCTCTCCCCCCCTCTCTCTCCCCCCTCTCTCCGTCCCTCCCTCTCTTCCCCCCCTCTCTCCGTCCCTCCCTCTCTTCCCCCCTCCCTCTCTCCCTCTCCCCTCCCTCTCTCCCTCTCCCCTTCCTCCATCTCTCCCTCTCCCCTTCCTCCATCTCTCCCTCTCCCTCCCTCCATCTCTCCCTCCCTCTCTCTCTCTCTCTCTCTCTCCCTCTCTCTCTCCCTCTCCCCTTCCCTCCCTCCCTCTCTCTCTCCCTCTCCCCTTCCCTCCCTCCCTCTCTCTCTCCCTCTCCCCTTCCCTCCCTCTCTCTCCCTCTCTCCACATAGGTCACACACTGGAGCATTGAGAGGTGTCAGTACGGCACCGGAGAATGCAATAAAAGGCTGTAATATTTCATTTGTGTCTCCTTACTATAATACTTGTAAAAAAACTTTAGCTGATATCACATGACTGGTTTGTAGCAATTTGGTTGTGTTATTGGTCATTGTGGGAGCCTGGAACACAGTTTTCTGCAATACAGAAATACAAAGGTCTGTTTTCTGCAATACAGAAATACACTGATCTAGTGCATTATAAATTATATCACTTCATTGTAGTAAATACAAGTATTGCACACATACATGCCCTGATAGGTTGTAGACATAACAGTGGCCATGTTGAGGAAAAGTTTGGTGGAACTGTTAGATAATGTGGCCCGTGCTATGGCTCCAATACAAAGTCATTCAATTCTTCTGTATTAGATTCGGGCACTTGGAGAACCCCAACATCCTGAACGATAGCATGATTCATTACACAGCACTGCTGAGGGCAGCTGTATCCAAACTGTTTTTTTCGAGTATAGGCGGTCCGCAGGTTACTAACAAAATAGGGTCTGTGGGTTTGTTCTTAAGTCGAATTTGTATGCAAGTTGGAACAAGTACATTTTATTAAGTGTAGCTCCGGCTGTAAAAATAATTTCTACATTTTTTGAATAGCACAGGGAAGGGTTAACACCCCGTAATGTTTGCTTTACTGTCTTTGCCCTTGTTCAAAAGATTTCACCTCACTTTCTGTCCCTGTGACAATTGGATTTTGAAAATTTTGGGTGGTTGTGGAAACAAGAATTGGTGATAAACCTTCAGTGGATAAACCTTTTTCCCATAATAACTCTTATAGGAGTGAATTTCCCTTCCTAGGGGTAGATTTTCTCTCACTTTCTGTTTCTTCCTCCGCTCATAAGTATGAGTCTTTCGTAACTCGAATGTTCGTAACTCGGGGACTGCCTGTGTACTGATTTTGACCTGTGAGCAAGGGATCTTCCCCCATACTCCTTGAGGAGGAAATTTTATAAAGTTGAGCTTATAAAGCAGATGTCTGGACTTAACTGCACATTTTTAAGGCACAGTGATGCATTTGATTGGCTTCAGAAAGCCCAATGGCAGGTTGTGATATTGTAATACTACAGAGTGTAATGAAGAGTGGATAGCAGTATCTGCACTTTTATGTAAATGGGACCCTTTAGGTGTGATATATTGCAGTTAGTTTTGTGGTTCTGGGTGCTCCATATTATTGCCAATATAACTAAAAGTGGAAATCCTCTTTATAGCAATAGCTTTAAGGTCTTCTTTCCTTTCCTTGCCTTCAGACTTAAAGTGATTCTAAAGGCTTACCGTATATACTCGAGTATAAGCCGAGTTTTTCAGCACATTTTTTGTGCTGAAAAACGGCCCCCTCGGCTTATACTCGAGTCAACATCTGCAGATAGGGGGGCGCGAGGCTCCGTCAAGGGGGGCGCGTACAGGGGTGGGCAGAGGGCTGCTGTCTTTTACCTGGCTCCCGATGATCCATCCAGGAAGCGCTGCTCCTTCTGTCACTCCGGCCAATCCCTCACTCCTGCCGCTCGGCTCCGCCTCCTCACCGGTGATTGGCCGCCAGAACTGTAGCTCAGGAAAGGTACACAGGCAGCCAATCACGGGCGAGGAGGCGGAGCCGAGCGGACCCGCGAAAATCGAGTGAGGGAAAAGCCGGTAAGTGTGCAGTGCAGAGGTGCTGCTGCAACCACATATGCTGGCTGCAGCAGCACCATACTGCAACAGGGGTCAGCAAGTGTCAGTGGGAGGAATAGTGCCGCATCATTGGTGTCACTGATACTAATGATGGGGCATTATTCCTCCCACTGACACCAACGATGGGGCACTATTCCTCCCACTGACACCAATGATGGGGCACTATTCCTCCCACTGAGACTAATGATGGGGCATTATTCCTCCCACTGACACCAACGATGGGGCACTATTCCTCCCAGTGATACCAATGATGGGGCACTATTCCTCCCACTGACACCAATGATGGGGCACTATTCCTCCCACTGACACCAATGATGGGGCATTATTCCTCCCACTGATACTAATGATGGGGCACTATTCCTCCCACTGACACCAACGATGGGGCACTATTCCTCCCAGTGATACCAATGATGGGGCACTATTCCTCCCACTGACACCAATGATGGGGCACTATTCCTCCCACTGACACCAATTTTTTACATTGACTAGTAGGTGCCTCATTTCCCACCCTCAGCTTATACTCGAGTCAATAGTTTTTCCCAGTTTTTTGTGGTAAAATTAGGTACCTCGGCTTATATTCGGGTCGGCTTATACTCAAGTATATACGGTATTTTATTTTTGTATATAACGAACATGTTATACTTACCTGCTGTGTGCAGTGGTTATGCACAGAGAAGCCCAGTATCTTCTCTTCTCGGGTCCCCTCCAGTGCTCCTGGCCCCTTCCTCTTGTCGGGTACCACAGCAAGCAGCTTGCTATGGGGGCACTCGAGCATGCGCAGTCCCCAGCCGCTGCTCTGTGTGTCCATTCACACACGGAGACATGACTCGGCCCCATCACCTTTTTCTTTTCATTGGCTCACTGGCTGTAATTGACAGCAGTGGGAGCCAATGGCTTCTGCTGCTGTCCAAGCCATTTAAAAGAGGGAGTCCCAGGATAGATGAGTATTGGGGGGATGCTGCACAGAGAAGGTTTCTTACCTACATGCATAGAATTAGTGAAGGTAAAAACCTTCATTCTTTAAAACCACTTTAAAGTTGTTATTAAAGGTTCAAGGTTTTTTACCTACAGACATTCTATGCCTGAAGGTAAAAAACCACCTGTGTGCAACAGCCCCCCCCCCATTACCTACCTCAGCCCCCATCTCAATCCAGTAATATACACAAGCGCCTCGGCTGTCATGGTTCTCTCCCTCCTCATTGGCCGAGACAGCAGAAGGAGCCATTTGTTCCCACTACTGTCATTCACAGCCAGTGAGCCAATGAGAGAGTGGGGGGGGGGGGATTGCCAAGCCACGGCTGTTGGTGAATGGACACACAGAGCGGCAGCTCAAGAGCAAATTTGCTCAGGTGCCCTCATAGCAGGTGGCTTGCTGTGGAGGTATTTGACAGGAGGAAGGGGCCAGGAGCGCCGGTTGGGGACCCGAGAATAGGATAATCAGGGCTGCTCTGTGCAAAACAATTGCACGGAGCAGGTAAATATAACATAAAAAAAACACACATATATATATATATATATATATACAGTCAGGTCCATAAATATTGGGACATGGACACAATTCTAACATTTTTGGCTCTATACACCACCACAATGGATTTGAAATGAAACGAACAAGATGTGCTTTAACTGCAGACTGTCAGCTTTAATTTGAGGGTATTTACATCCAAATCAGATGAACGGTGTAGGAATTACAACAGTTTTCATATGTTCCTCCCACTTGTTAAGGGACCAAAAGTAATGGGACAATTGGCTTCTCAGCTGTTCCGTGGCCAGGTGTGTGTTATTCCCTCATTATCCCAATTACAATGAGCAGATAAAAGGTCCAGAGTTCATTTCAAGTGTGCTATTTGCATTTGGAATCTGTTGCTGTCAACTTTCAAGATGAGATCCAAAGAGCTGTCACTATCAGTGAAGCAAGCCATCATTAGGCTGAAAAAACAAAACAAACCCATCAGAGAGATAAACATTAGGCGTGGCCAAAACAACTGTTTGGACCATTCTTAAAAAGAAGGAACGCACCGGTGAGCTCAGCAACACCAAAAGACCCGGAAGACCACGGAAAACAACTGTGGTGGATGACTGAAGAATTCTTTCCCTGGTGAAGAAAACACCCTTCACAACAGTTGGCCAGATCAAGAACACTCTCCAGGAGGTAGGTGTATGTGTGTCAAAGTCAACAATCAAGAGAAGACTTCACCAGAGTGAATACAGAGGGTTCACCACAAGATGGAAACCATTGGTGAGCCTCAAAAACAGGAAGGCCAGATTAGAGTTTGCCAAACAACATCTAAAAAAAGCCTTCACAGTTCTGGAACAACATCCTATGGACAGATGAGACCGAGATCAACTTGTACCAGAGTGATGGGAAGAGAAGAGTATGGAGAAGGAAAGGAACTGCTCATGATCCTAAGCATACCACCTCATCAGTGAAGCATGGTGGTGGTAGTGTCATGGCGTGGGCATGTATGGTGCCAATGGAACTGGTTCTCCTGTATTTACTGATGATGTGACTGCTGACAAAAGCAGCAGGATGAATTCTGAAGTGTTTCGGGCAATATTATCTGCTCATATTCAGCCAAATGCTTCAGAACTCATTGGACGCCGCTTCACAGTGCAGATGGACAATGACCCAAAGCATACTGCAAAAGCAACCAAAGAGTTTTTTAAGGGAAAGAAGTGGAATGTTATGCAACGGCCAAGTCAATCACCTGACCTGAAT
The DNA here is from genome assembly GCF_062004578.1 of Staurois parvus. NCBI lineage: Eukaryota > Metazoa > Chordata > Amphibia > Anura > Ranidae > Staurois > Staurois parvus. Next base: position 5,157,343 of record NW_028317964.1, on the reverse strand, counting down.
CCGATTGAGCATGCATTTCACTTGCTGAAGACAAAACTGAAGGGAAAATGCCCCAAGAACAAGCAGGAACTGAAGACAGTTGCAGTAGAGGCCTGGCAGAGCATCACCAGGTATGAAACCCAGCGTCTGGTGATGTCTATGCGTTCCAGACTTCAGGCTGTAATTGACTGCAAAGGATTTGCAACCAAGTATTAAAAAGTGAAAGTTTGATTTCTGATTAATATTCTGTCCCATTACTTTTGGTCCCTTAGCAAGTGGGAGGCACATATGCAAACTGTTGTAATTCCTACACCTTTCACCTGATTTGGATGTAAATACCCTCAAATTAAAGCTGACAGCCTGCAGTTAAAGCACATCTTGTTTGTTTCATTTCAAATCCATTGTGGTGGTGTACAGAGCCAAAAAATTTAGAATTGTATTGATGTCCCAATATTTATGGACCTGACTGTACCTTTACAATCACTTACAAGCATAAACTAGTAGATTTGTAAGCGTTCATTTGTACGAAAATTCATCAGTACATTCACTGACTTTACAAATGTTATTAGAAGTCCTTCAAAATTTTGTTTCCTTTTAACATTTTACTTTTGTATTGAATGTAATATCCCAAATTAAAATTGCATTCACTGTTAGAAATTCATTCAAGAAGAATTTTTTATATCCTACAATTTACAGTATCTGCTTTTTATGCATGTTTTTAGGTGCCTGCCCATTGACTTCTTTTATTTCATTTTCATGAAAGCGCAGAGCCCTGCATGCTGCATCTTTGATGCGCTTTCAGTCTAATAGAAGTCAATAGGCAATGTTTGTAAAATGTGGTTACAATCATGCTGCGACCACTGATGTGAATTCACTCTAAAGTTTTCTACCTAAATTTTTTTTAGTATATGACCACCTTTTAGTCATAGCTTCTGTTATGCTGATGGAAATGAAGTCTGCTTTACACGCTAAAACTACATTTTAAATATATTTTTTTTTCATTAGCAAAGCAATACCATGATATCCCTTTTTTTGTATATTTTTTAACTGTAAATAAATATACATCATTCTATAGCTACATTTAGGTAATTTCTGTTTCTGTAATGTTTTAAAAAAAAAAAAAAAAGTACCTTTGCTCATTGTTAACCAGAGTATGACTATGCAGAAACTGTTAAAACAAATGTTCAGTTCCTCTGTTCCTCCAAATCCTGCAAATGTTGAACAGAATCGCAGCCAACGAAATAAAGCCTTGGGTGATGGAAAGTTTGATTGGCTCCACTTTAAGTGAATTGAATTTTAATCGTGGATGAGATTGAACGTTCAACAGTATTTAACAGTGCATGCTGAAAGATCAATGGTGATACAAAAAAAATAAATAAATAAAACTTTAACCCTTTTTCTACTTTCATGAATACAGTCCTTTTATATTAGACTATCCCCACCTTTCATATTCCTTTCATTTTCATACACTACTTTTAGAAAAGCAGCACAAGTGTTCTGGATGTCCTTCTTTTTTTGCTGTATCTCTTTTTGTTTCATTTCAGCTGGGCTTCGGAGAAATAACATGTGAATTGTATTTGCCAATTACTGTTTTGAATAAAATTTTAAATTGCAGTATTTAGTAAATTAATTGCTCTCATTTTATAGCCCTCTATTGGAAATAGTCCAGGTTTCCTGGTACGTGACAGTGGTCAATGAATCCACAGGATGCTTTGGAACAAAATATTGATAGGCGTGCTAAAGCTTATTTAAAATATACTAAGATAGAGGATAATTACAACAGTGATTGCATGGCTCCTAGTGCCCTGCCATATGTGGCCCCAAGGGCCCCTGTAGAGAGTAGTTTGTGTTTTCCTTACCAATGTGGGAAAGTATTCTCTAGATTGGCTTCTGGTAGTTAAATAGTTAAATTTTTTCATTCACACCATCTTAGTTTTTTCTGTACCTTCCATCCATTTTCTTTCTTTTTATTTGTTAATTTGATCATTTATAATGGATCTTGCCGAGAGAAATATCAACTGTGACACCAGTAATTTTAGAATCATATTGATTTTTAAAGCTGCTGTAATAGCAGTGATCTCCAGCAGTCTCATGTAATGTGTCTCCTGGCTATGACAGTTGTGGGAACTCGCTTCAAATGGTAGAGCTTTTTTAAAGCACACAGCAACTCGCTTTCTTTTTTAAGGCCTTTTAAGCCCACTTTTATTTAAAGAAAAAGTTCCATAACGCGTCCCACACAGGGGTATCCACCAACAAACAAATGCAAAGAATATTCAGCCTCTGGCTTGTACACACAATTTTCCTCTGGCCTTCCACTTCAGGCTTATGTCCGTCTCCTGCAGACTCTTTCTAAATGGCTTTTTCCGCACACAGCTAGTCAGTAGCACACAGCAACTCTGGCTTCCACCTGTCTTAGGTGAAGCCCTCCTGACTCCAAGGCAGAGACCTCCTGTCTGCCAGAGTGGAACCCTCCTGACTCCGTCTGCCGGGGTGGACCTCAGAATCATGGCCTGGCTTCCTCAAATGGCCTGCACACACCTGTGCAATCAGCACGCTGGCTGCTCTCAAAACATGGACCCAGGATTGGAGATTTCATCCCTCCCAAATCTCCTAGAAATCTCCAGGCTACAGGTCCCAAAACAGGCTTTACAAACCAAAGAGGAAACTGATAAACCAGTTTCCTCTGCATTATGAGAACTACCTGGAGCCCCTCAACCTGTATAGTCGAGAATCCTGGGTCACGACCGTGATTTCCACCGTGGCAGGATACCGCACTGCCACACAGTCTTCTAAAGCATGTTTCCAGGTCTTCAAAAACTCCTATGGCATGTTTGGAGCCTCTGACCATCGCTAGTAGTATAGCCATAAACTTTGACCTTTAAATTTCTGCAGTCTGACAGGTTTTTGTACAATTAGGTGTGGAAATTAAAAAAAAAAAAAACTACTTGTCCAAGGAACTAACTTCGGGGTCTCAATCTACTTGTCCTAATAAAAATGTTTTTTTTTAATCAAAACTGAATTTAAATCTGAGGTGCTTTTAGGAATGTCTGGGGCTTTTAAGAATGAGAGGGGCTTTATGGCGACAAAAGCAATATCAAGTTTTTAATATTGCACTGTTTATTTCCTACTCACCTCCCTGCCTGTCTCCAGCACCACACTCAGAGACTAGCAGGGGAGGGGAGAGACCTTGCAGTGTTATGAGATCTTGGGTGGTCCTCAGGAAAGGGGAGTGTCAGGCTGTTTTAACACTTAGCAGAAGCGCAGCTGCTGAGCAAGTAAATGAGGCCCCGGCCCAAATGAGACCAAAGAAAACAACTTTTTCCTTCAAGTTACAAGGAAGCACACGTTAAAAAATGTGCATTTACTTTTATTTATTTATTTTTTTCGGAGCCCAGAAAGCATTGTACCAGCAATCAGCAGATGGTGGGTGTAATGCAGGGCTTGTGTGGACTGTCAGTGTAATTTGTGGGCTTGTGCATCATATGAGCGGGCAGTTTCACACTGACAGGAAGAATCAGTGGTCTACCAGAGCCCTCTCCAGCACTGTAATAGTTCATTGAGAACTACAAGCTGACATCTGCAAAGGATGCCAGCACTTGTAGTTGATTCATTCACAGAACTCTGTGAATTAAAGACATGGTTGTGTGAGCCATGCATGGTCACGCTCTTTTCAAAAAGAGACAACTGGTACGGCAAACTTCTCTCCATACTGCTGTCACACAGAGGGCTAAGATCACCGAGCCTCTGCAGGAGTGGGAACATGTTATATGCTCCACCCTAAAAACATTACCTGTTCCCAAAGGTGAACTTATCCTTTAACCTTTTTTGCTGTCAGAGCCGTTTTGGTGTTTCTTTCACACTTGTCTAACGTCCTTAGCGGTTTTACCGAGTGTAGCTCGGGGTAAAATTTCAATACCAAGAGCGGTAACCCCGAGCTACACTCCGGCTTACCATGCTGCGTTGCTCAGGGGGTCCCTGCAGCACTTACCTTGTCCTTCGCTCCTGCGATGTGTCCCCTGCAGCGTCCCCGGCCATCTCCTCCGGCCGATGCCGGCATCCGGCTTCCGTGTTCCGGTCCTTGTGACGTCGAGACGTACGGGCACCGGAACCGGCGGGAAATTTTTAAAAAAATGGCATTTTTGCTGTCATTGCTGTTTCAATACATTTCACATACATTTTGTCCCTATTGCTTTCTCCTGTGCCCTGCCTGCATTTTGACTGTTCTTTCTGCCTGGAAACTTAGAAAAGTCCATGGCGTCCATGGCGACTTTGCTCAGCGATGTGCGAATTTGCCTCTGTATTTCAAATTTCAGTGTTTTTGGTTTGATTATATTATTGAATTAAATATATTATTATTATATTATTATTTTTTATGATTATTTATTAAATTATAATTTATGATTTCGTGTTTCAAGTTTTATCATATCCGGAATGTTTACTAGACTCTTGTTCGGACAGATTTCAGTGAGTTATTCTTAAAAATTACAGCCTACAATAAAAAAACTACATATTTCCATGCAAAAAAATGGTACTGCTTTCAGCACAAAAAATCGGAAAGAATCATACCGCCGAGGAGGTTAAGAAATCAGGCCTGAAGATGACATAAAATGCCCAAAACCCATTTTCTGAAAGCAGATACCCTACAGAATAAAATAGTGGTAGTTCCAATTTTGTATGTCACATGATATTACCACAAAGGTCTAGGAAACGCAACATTTCAGTAAAAAAACACAAAGTTAAATTTCTAAATTTTTGTGGTAAAGTGTAAAAAGATTAAGTTGCCCTGAGTAAATACAGTAGATACCCAACATGTCAAACCTTACGTGTGTGTGTGTGCATGAAGTGGTGACAAACTTCAGTACCCTATATTTTTCTATAGTCGGTGCTTTAAAAGCCCCCTATAGGTTATGAGTTTAATGGTACAGAGGTGGTCTACTGCTAGAATTATTGCTCTCATTCTGGACTGCGCAGTGATATATAGCATATGTATCACAATCAATGTTTTTACATGTAAGTGCCCTTATGCGTGCTTTTACAATTTTACAATCGTTATTTGGGGGGTGGGGGGCCTCAACATTTTTTGGGGGGAGAGCTTTTTTGTGCTTGGGTGTAACTTTATTTTTTTTACTTAATTTTTTTGTCATCACAAAGGGACAAGAAGTCCCCTATGTGATGATTTTTTGGGTGACAGGTTCTCTTTAATGAGACATCCAGGGTCTAAAATACCCTGCATGTCTCCTCTGTGCTCTACTGAATGTAATGCAGTACAGATCGTACTGCATTACATTCTTTCTGGGAAAACTGTCAACGGGGATTGGGAAGCAATGTCATACATCACTTCCAGGTCAGGAACAAGAAGGGGAGGAGGGCGGATGTGCATCCACTCTCCCCCCTCCCCTCTACCTGGTGGCACTCTGCTACGCCAGTCCTGGGCCCACAGATGGGAAAGCAGATTCTGGGATACATAGCTGGGGGGAAACTTTGCCATGGCTCAGCCGCCCGAATGCTTCCACCTGACAAGGTAGCCCTGCTTGTTGCAAGCAACAGGGCTAAATGTTAAAAAAAAAGAAAAGATTTCATGTCCCAGGAGTCAGGCAATACAAATTCAGCATCCCTAATTTACTACATTGTGATATGTCCAATCTAGTTGGGGGTTGCTACATTCTTTAGGTATAAAATTCAGGTAAATATAGCAAATATGAGATTTTTTAGAGCACCAAAACACAAAATTAACAGAACATTACATAAAAAGTTCAATATTTATTACAACTCTTAAAAACACCATACATGTTGTTCAGACATATCACTGATTGGTCTATAGCAATATGTAATATTATTATTTATTTATTACAGGTACTTCTATAGTGCCATCAATTTACGCAGCGCTACATACACTATATTGCCAAAAGTATTGGGACGCCTGCCTTTACAGGCACATGAACATTAATGGCAATCCAGTCTTAGTCTGTAGGGTTCAATATTGAGTTGGCCCACCCTTTGCAGCTATAACAGCTTCTACTCTTCTGGGAAGGCTGTCCACAAGGTTTAAGAGTGTTTCTATGGGAATGTTTGACTGTTCTTCCAGAAGCGTGTTCGTGATGCCAGGCACTGATGTCAGACGAGAAGGCTTGGCTCACAGTCTCCGCTCTAATTCATCCCAAAGGTGTTGAGGTCAAGACTCTGGACAGGCCAATCAAGTTCCTCCACATCAAACTCGCTCATCCATGTCCTTACGGACTTTGCTTTGTGCATTGGTGCGCAGTCAAGTTGGACCAAGAAAGGGCCATCCCCAAACTGTTCCCACAAAGTTGGGAGCATGAAATTATCCAAAATCTCTTGGTATGCTGACACCTTAAGAGTTCCCTTCACTGGAATTAAGGGGCCAAGCCCAACCCCTGAAAAACAACCCCACACCATAATCCCCCCTCCACCAAACTTTACACTTGGCACAATACAGTCAGGCAAGTACCGTTCTCCTGGCAACCACCAAATCCAGATGCGTCCATTAGATTACCAGACAGAGAAGCGTGATTCGTAGCTCCAGAGAACACATCTCCACTGCTCTAGCATCCAGTGGCGGGGTGCTTTACACCACTGCATCCGACGCTTTGCATTGCACTTGGTAATCTGAAGGCCAAATTAAGTTTGAAGGTCTTTAGCTAATGACTCTGCAGACAGTTGGCGACTTCATGCGCTAACCCTGCTCTGACATTGTAAGTGGCCGAGTTGCTGTTACCAGTTGCTTCCTCCTGAACTTCTCTTTTAAAGTGGTTGTAAAGTTACTCTGCCTGTTCTTCATGTGCCCCCATGGCCGTTTCCTATGGTGACACACGTACAGGTGTGCTCCTGAGCTGGGCTATGTGCATTTATAGATGCACACAATGTAGCTTGCCCAAGCCCCCGCCTGCCTCTCCCCCTTCCCTACAGGATTAGACTAAGAGTAGCAGGAGTCAATGGCTGCCACTTATTTCAGTGAAGACTGTGAGAGGGGAGAGAAGAACTGCAGGCAGTGCTGGATCCATAAAGGACACAGCTAAAGGCAGCCATACATGAGTAAAAAGTTGGCAGGGACCAGTCGAATTTCAGCAGGGACCAGTCAAATTTCAATCCATGTAGGGGAACCCTGATCGACTAGTGTACAACCAACCTGCTGGGTTTTTCCCAAATGACAACTAACACTGGCTATAGCTAGCAACACTCATTGTGTTCTGCTGGCAGGGAAGGCTCCCTGCTGGCAGAACACAATAGATCTTCAGGATGGATTCCCCCATCAACACTGACTGTGCTGATGGGGGAATCTAGTAATTTTCCCCCTGTGGTGGACAGAAAGAAAATTGTATAATCTATGGCCTGCCTAAGTGTTTGGGGGGACATTGAGAGGAAAAACTACTGTAAGATTTTTTTTTTTACTTTAGAACCACTTTAACTCAACTCTTAGGGTATATCTTCCTACTGAGATTTCATCTCACCTCCTGTCAAGACAGGAAGTGATGGAAAATCTCTCCAATGGAGGACAAAAAAAACTTTATTTTCAGTAGCATGAAGAAGGTTTAGAACTTCTGAAGAATTTTTATTGTTCTCTGTGTCTTTTTGTATTGGAATCACAAGTATGGTACAATGAGTGAAGGGAAAAAAACTCCCTCAGTGGGTCACAGACACAAAATAATAACCTAACATATATTTTAACTCTTTTCCACTCTATCCAGAAGACTGTTTTTGCTGGAAATAGTCTTTAAAATAAACCCCCATACACTTAATCTGTAAAAACAAACCCTAAAAACAACTTAATGTAGAATCTCTTGTCTAACACTAACAATGTTTAAAAATGTTCCCTCCACCCTTCTCCTATCTATGCTGCCTAACCTGTATAAAAAAAAAAATTGTATATACTTATCTATTTTCAGCCCCCCACTGTGGTCCGGTCACATGATCTGCAGCTCCAGGCTCCCCTGTATCAATCACTGACTGCTGCAGGGGAGAAGTAGAAACATCAACAACAGCTGGCCTAGGGGTTCCATTACTGCTTCCGGAATTCCCAGCAGTTGTAAAGTGCTTCCTCCTCTATCCTAAGGCCACCACTCACTGACACATAGAATCACATGACTGAACTGCAGCGTGCTGAAAATACGCAAGTATAAACATTTATTTACACAGGTTAGGCAACAATAGGTGTGTGTGGGTGGGGGTGGTAAGGCGATGTTTTTAAGCATAGTTAGCATTAGGCAGGATTTCCACTTTAATTCTAACACTTTACCCTAAGGCTTAATCCTACCTTGATCTTAGGCAGGACTACCAATAGCTGATACCATAGATGACAGTCAGTGTTGATGGAGGAATACCTCCCACGGAACTATTGTGTTCTCCTGGTGAGTGTGGGGTGGGGGCACGTGAGTAGCCATCCCTGTCGGGAGAACACAGCGATTGTTGCTAGCAGCTACAGCCCCTAGCAATAATTGCATGCTAGAAATCTGACTTGCTGGTTGTACCCAAGTGAACTGATGGAATGACTTGGGTACAATCAGCCTACTTATAGATGGATTGAATCTCAGACGGCCCCTGCTGAACCAGCTGAGATTGGAACCATCTATGGCTGGCTTCAAAGCTAACGAAATGTATGTTACACTTGCTTAATCCCAGCAGTTTCTGCATGTCCAGACCTTATTTTATTTATTTCAGGTACTTATATAGCGCCGTCAATTTACGCAGCGCTTTACATATATATTATACATTCACATCAGTCCCTAACCTGCAAGGGGTGTACAATCTAAGGTCCCTAACTTACATTCATACATACACATACTAGTGCCAATTTAGACAGGATTCAATTAACTACCAGCATGTCTTTGGAGTGTGGGAGGAAACCGGAGTACCCGGAGGAAACCCACGCAGGCACAGGGAGAACATGCAAACTCCAGGCAGGTGGTGCCGTGGCTGGGATTTGAACCTAGTACTGCCAGGTGGAAGTGCTAACCATTTAGCCACTGTGCTGCCCAAGCAGCAGTTTCTGCATGTCCAGACCTTCCCATGTGTAAGAAGCTATGTGCCTGAAACTCCTAGATTTTCTGAAATACACCTACTTCTATGGTTGATTGGATGGGGAACTTGGCTATTCTTTTTCTCATCTCCTAGCCTAACGTTTGACAAATAAGTCTGCACATAATCTTAGCAATCCAGTCGTGCTGCCTAGTAGGACGGAGCAGAGCCAAGTGCCTGTGTATTCCAGCCATGTAGATTGCTTACACCTGACTGGAGGGACCTGACCTTGTAAGCACCTGGAGGTGCCTGCTGTGTGTTGACAGAGCTGGATTAGCTGAATATAACACATTTCAGGCTTGCGTTAACACCCTAAACCCTCATCCTAAAATTACAACAATTTGTAAGCCAGTAAAAGCCCCCAAACTAAACAATCAGGTCCCTATTTACCTTATAGGGCTGACACTTTGGTGTGATTTGACTACTGTGCCAATTGGTACTGACAGTAGAACGTTGCATGTCCCATATAAAATAAATTGTGTGAAGCAGCTCATGCCAGTATGTTACCATTGTGTATACGCAACTTTTTTTTTTTTTTTCCTTTTTATGGAGAAAAAAGGGTGGGCTGTAGATTTTTTTTTTTCCGTTTTCCCTCCTCTTACTTCAATTTACTTTAAATGCATTATTACTATTGTTATTTGCTGTTGTGTGTTTTCTTTTTTAAGCATTTTTTTTACCATTTGATATTATTTTGCTTCACTTTGATAGCTCAAGTTGAGCAAAATTATTCATATAAATTATGTGCATCTTTTGGCATACAAAAACTAAGACGGTAGCTTCAGTAGTATGAAAGCAGAGGAGATGAAAGAACATATCTAGTTCGAATGGCAATCTGCTAGACCTTATAAGGTTCTTCTTGGGTAGAGATTCTTGAAGTGCAAAACACAGGAGATCTTTTTACAAAAGATAAAAAAGAACAAAGGTGCTCAATAAGCAGAATATTTAGCTGGTGAGAGACTTGTAAATGTGCAGTTAGGTACTTTATATGGAGACTGTAAACCACACAGCATTGGGATTTAAGAGTGGAATTTAGGGACTATTAGCTTTTCTTTAAAATACAATTTCTCTTGGTTTTATATATGCAATATCTTGTTACATAGCTTCCTTTTCTGCAAGGACCTGGACATTGACAAGCATGTTATTGGTATTCCATAATCTAGAACTGTTCTCCATTTTTATTACATCTTTGCAGTGTTACTTGTTTAAAGCAGACTTGTGCTTTGGTGTCACCCTTGTAAAATAGTTTTCTGTACAGATGCGTATCTGCCCTGCAATCCCTAGCTGCCCTGATCTGCTGCCATAACTCCAAGATTAATTTGTAAGTTTCAACTTTTTAGGCTCAGCAAGCTTAAATGTGACCGCATTTCTGCCTAATGATTGGCTACTCATATACCAGGTACTGAATGATGGAGGGCAGAAGAAGCGTTCATCCATAGAGGTTAATTGTTCCTCAGGGCTTTATTGACCATGGACGTGGGGAAGGTGCACGATGGACAGCTGTATGAGCATAGTGCAGATTTGCTTTGAACTTAAAGCAGAACTACACTGAATTTGAGCACCAAAAACACTATTCCATCCTTTTTTAATATTCAGTGAAAATACATCCATCCATCCATGTCTCCATGCCTCCATGCATTATTTTGTTGAGAAATCATTTTGAAGAACACCCCCTAGCATTTCTGGCCGTGGCAATCTTGCATAAGGGTAGATGATTCATGTAGCATTTATTTCATCTGGTCTTAGCTCAGGCATGCAGGCAGGAGGGTGTGCCTAGCTGAGAAAACCCTCTTGAAGACACATGATATTTTATCTATTTATCAATGTATGCAGATATATATATATATATTGTTCATTAACATCATTCTTTGCCATCAAGGAACTTACAATCTAATGTCCCTAACTTGCATTTATACTTACACATACTAGGGCCAATTTAGACAAGAGCCAATTAACCTGTTAGCGCCTCTTTGGGCTGTGGAAGGAAACCGGAGTACCTGGAGGAAACCCATGCAGACACAGGGAGAACATGCAAACTCCAAGCAGGGAGTACCATGTCTAGGATTTGAATCAGCGACCCTAGTGCTGCTTAGGCAGAAGTACTAACCACTTAGCCACTGCGCTGCCCAATCATTTGCCTAGGCATGGGAACCAGGAGGTAACTGAAGAAATGTATAAAAAAGTTTAAAACAAGTAAATATAATATTTATTTATTTCAGGTACTTATATAGTGCTGTCAATTTACACAGCTCTCTACATATATAGTACATTCACATCAGTCCCTAACCCTCAAGGGGCGTACAATCTAAGGTACTTTCCTATCTGCTGTATTTACTAATGCTAGCAGCATAAGGATTAAAAATAGTCAGTGTTGATTGAGAGAGTGAAGTTCCACTTTAAAAGCTCAAAATAAGCGAAAACAAGGTTGCTTGTTCTAAATGAGTGCTTAAGGCCAAATTTTAGATGTTATGTAGTAAAGTGAAAAAAACATGTACAGCCCATAGAAATTGTTTTGACTTTTTCCACATTTTAAACATGAGATCTTCATTTAAAAAGTGCCTACAGGTAAAGATGATATCCTTCTAACAAATAGTTTTCTCTTTGCAAATGATGTGTGGTCAAGGCAATCGGAAAGGCACTTACGGATGCCTATGAGCCTGGTATAGGAATTTAAAAAGAACACCAAATTATTTGAAACTGATCATTTTATTGTACGTGAAATCTACAATTGGCATACATTTCAAACAACTGTTGATATGTCCAAGACTGTTCAGTCCTGCAAATTCAGTCCAAGAGCTGATCGTTTGATGTCCCCAAGAACCCCATATTTTCATTGTGGGATATGCAAATAACTCTTTTAACAGTTTTTGGCAAAGTGCGTACTTCCAGAAAGAGATTGCACCAATTTCACCTGCTTGGGAAGTTTGCCAGGATAAAAGTCTTTGCTGTCCAAAAAGAACTTTACTGAAAGACTAAAGTTTGTCATTGAACATATAGGCAAATACCAGTGCTTCTGGAACAATGTCTTATGGACTGATGAATCAGAGTCAGAGTTTTTTTTGCCATAGTTACAGTAGACATGTTTGGCACAACCTGAATGCAGCATTTTAGGAGAAGAACCTCATACCAACTGTGAGACAAGGTGGTGGAAATAATATGGTTCAGGGAAACTTTGCTGCTTCATGACATGGACAGCTTGCAGTCATCCATTCAACCATGAATACTGCATTGTATTAAAATGTGCCTAATGAGAACGTGACGCCATTGGTCTGTAAGTTGAGGTTAAACTAGAAATAGACCACACAATAATGGGCTGAATTAAACTAGAAAATACACAGAATGGCCCAAAAAGAGGAAATTTAAGGTTTTCGTCTGCCGCAGTCAAATCCCTGTTTTGATTCACATTAAACTGTTGTGGGAGACGGGGGTGTTTGAAGGGGACAGTTCATGCAAGGAAGCCCAGTGGGCAGTTGTACAAAATGTCTACAGTAAGTCATTCTGGTAAAGGATGTAATGTCAGCTGCTGAACCAAAGGGTGTTCTCGCAATTTCGATAGTACACCATTGCATCTGTTATTATTTTTATTAAATGATTGAAAAAGTAATTTATCTTGTGTTTTATTCCAGTATATCACCTTTATTTATAGGCACTGTTTGGATGAAGATCTAATATTTGACCTGTTCAAATACAGTATGTTGAAAAAGTCAACAATTTCTATGATGTGTACTTGTCTCACATGACTGTAGGATTTAAAACCACATAGTTACCTTGTTGTGTGCTTTCACCTGCACATTTTTGCTGCTGTACTTTTTGCTAGACCACAGCCTAAAACAGTTCACAGTGACGGTTCACGCTGCCACCAGAATCTGGGCCAAACATGCTGCTCTGGATCAGCTTTTTAACCAGATTGACGGAAAGCATGGCTAACGCTCAACCAAGTCCACAGAAATAAGTTCAAAATCCAGCACATTGTGTCCTCAATCATCAAAAACTTTCTATATTGCAAACTAGACATTCAGCTAATTCATAACAACTTACTAGTTATTATACTGGTGGTTGATACATTTTTACAATTAAATTATAGCTTGAACATTGTTATAGAACAGCTGTTTTATTTCAGCTATAAAGATCCCTGAAAAACCAAACATGTAAGTAGTATAGATTTCACTTCATTTCATGTATTACATTGTGCAGTGTAATAAGCCTTGGAGTTCCCAGGGGAAGTGTTTCATCATACTTTTTTTATTGTGAGCCCTCATGAATAATTAATCTAGAATTTCTTAATTTAAGTACATAATACTGCGTGACAGTTCAGTGAACATAGTGGTTTGGTAGTTTTAAAAATCCATTTGGTTGCTGCTATAGTCTGAGTTTCTTTTGATAAAGTGGAAAGAAGGCATAAACTATATCTAAAGCCAAAACTTTTTTTTTTTTTTTTTGTTCTTCATTTTTGATAGGGTAGGGGAGAGTTAAACATGCTGTCAATTTTTGCATTTGTTTTTGCCATTTGTGTCTCATTATGGAGATTTCCTGTCCTGTAGGCGAAACAGGTAGTGAGAAGATCATTCCAATGTGAGGGAAATGTTCCCTTAGACACAAGTGTCCCCACTGAAAGTTTTCAACTCTATTCCTTTACTAGTGGCAACTCAGATTTTTGGATTTACAACCATTTTCATTCCTTAGGAGTAGGACAGTTAGAGAGAGTGAATTTCCCTTACAGAGACACAGACAGCAAATCAAAGCCTTACGATGATTCTAACCCTTTACTACTCTACTCGAAACTAAGAAAAAATAACATTTTGCTCTGCCTTCATGAGTAAGGGCTAGAATGCCTTTGAATATACAGTACTTTAGCTTTTGGTACTGCTAACTTGATACTGGTAGTATATATTAAAAGATTTTTGAGAGCATTAAAAAAAGGAAATTCCCTGTATTCACTAATGTTAATGTCACCTTTAGGCTGGCCTTAAAGTGGTTGTAAAGGCTCCAGGTTTTTTAGTTTCAGGCATTCTATGCATGAAGGTAAAAAACCTGCTGTGTGCCGCTCCCTCCATTACTTACAGTACCTGAGCCCCATCACGATCTAGCTATGTGCAAGAGAGCCTTGGCTCTCCAGGAACTCTCCCTCATTTACTGAGACAGCAACTATTGTCTCCTGTTGCTGTCAATCACAGCCAGTGAGCCAATGAGGAGAGGGAATGGGGCAGAGCCACGGCTCTGTGTGTGAGTGGACACGCACAGCAGCGTCTTTGGGTGCCCCTATAGAAAGCTGCTTGCTGTGGGGGCATCCGGCAAAAAGGAGGGGCCAGGAGCACCGGCGGGGGACCCAAGGAGAGGAGGATCGGGGCTCGGGGTAAAACCGTTGCACAGAGCAGGTAAGTATAACTTGTTTATTTTTTTTACAGAAAAAAAATAATTTTATATCACATTAATTCTTAATGGCCCTTCACTCAAACCCCAAAATATAATCAATCCCTGAAACACTTAGCCCATCTCTAAAGTGTTAAACTTACCACAACCTTAACCACTTGTGGACCGCCCACCCGCAATGTACTGCGGATTGGCAGCAGCTGTAGGCAAAGCGATGTACCTGTATGTTGCTGCCTACTTCTTGGTTTCAGGCACGCGCATGCTCGCCCCCACACAGCAGGAGCCTGTCAGCAAGTCCCAGGCAATGATTCATGGCTGGGATATGGTGATCGACTGTGTACAATCACAGCCCAGAGCTCTGTGTTGACAATCAACAAACAACTTTGTACAGAGGGAACAATCTCTGTGTTTCAAAAATGGTGTATTAAATGCTGTTCATACTCTATGAAAAACGAGTACTATGGGATTGGTTTTATGAATTCTGCTAAATATCTTGTTTGATCCTGCTCTTCTCTATCTCCATCTTCTGTCTATGTCCCCACTGCAGTTGGGATTTTTGCAGAGCAGTGTTGGCAGCTAGTGCACATGCTCAGGTTACACTATCTTTCTACCCTGAGCATTTCCTCCTTATCACATCTGAGCAGCCCATGTGACTATAGAGTCACACATATGGATACACAATGGTAAATGACAGCCCAACCCTTAGCTCCTCCATGCCCACTAACCAGCTAAACACAATGGGGGTGGGATATTAAGCTGTAATGAGCAGGGCCCTCTGATTCCTCTTGTGCTAAATTGTATTGTGACTGTAATGTCTGCCTTCATTTTGTAAACCAGTGCGCAAACTGTTGGCGCTAAATCCTGTATAATAATAATGTAATATTGCATCTTAATTGATGGGAGGCTTTACCTCCCTGTTATTCTAAGACAGAGACTAGAGAGGCGTGACACAGCCTGTGATTGGCAGAAATCCGCCCACATCATGTTGTCTCCAGCTTACAAGCCGAACTCAATGCACTGTTTAATTGGGCAACTATGTGGCAAATGAGGTTTAATGTAGATAAATTAAGGTTATGCACTTGGTGACTAAGAATATGCATTTATCATACATACTGGGGGGGTACAACTGGGGGAATCAATGGTGGAGAAGGATCTGGGGGTTCTGGTAGATCACAAGCTTAATAATGGCATGCAATGCCAAGCTGCAGTTTCTAAAGTGAGCAAAATCCTCTCTTGTATTAAAAGAGGTATAGACTCCAGAGAGAGAGATATCATATTACCCCGGTACAAATCAAAAATGCAGTTCAGTTTTTGGCACCAATTCACAAAAAGAACATTGGGGAACTGGAGAAAGTACAGAGAAGGGCAACCAAACTGATACGAGGCATGGAGGAGCTCAGCTATGAGGAAAGATTAGAGGAACTGAATTTATTCTCTCTTGAGAAGAGGAGATTAAGGGGGGATATGATCAACATGTATAAATACATCAGTGGTTCATATAGTGAACTCGGTGTAGAGCTATTCACCCTGAGGTCATCACAGAGGACAAGGGGGCACTCTTTCTGTCTGGAGGAAAAGAAATTTAATCTCCAAACACAGAAAGGTTTCTTCACAGTAAGAGCTGTGAAAATGTAGAATAGACTCCATCAAGAGTTGCTTCTGGCCAGCTCAGTGGATTGCTTTAAAAGAGGACTGGATTCTTTCTTGGATACACAGAATATAACTGGATACTAACATTTATAGGTATAGTTGATCCATGGAATATCCGATTGCCTCTCGGGGGATCAGGAAGGAATTTTTCGCCTGCAGGAGCAAATTGGATCATGCTTTGCTGGGGGGTTTTTTTGCCTTCCTCCGGATCAACTCTGGGTGTAGAATTACAACTTTTAAATTTTTTTTTCATGGTTGAACTGGATGGACTTTTGTCTTTTTTTTTCAGCCAGACTAATTATGTAACTAGGTTATTGCCAAAAAATAATTAATTTTGAATATGTGACCAGCAGCAGAGGACTAGAAGCTCCTCCTTCCACTGTTTCCCTGCAGACAGACTAAGAAAGAGCTGGGTCATGTGACAGCTGCATATCAACTAGCAAAAAAGGTACTTAGATGTTTATTTTCTTAATTAAAATAATTACAGTGCCATTATCCATATACATAAGGAGAAGGGATTATGTAACTGAAACAGTATGTGTTTAGTATCACTATAATGTTCATTAAATAAAAATGTTTCTCAGCATGTGTAATGAAGGTAGTGTTAAAAAAATATCTGTACTTCAAATAGGTGGGGAAAAAAATTATTTATATATATATATATATATATATATATGCCCCCTGATGAGATTAAAGACCTTTTTCAAGAACTGAGTGTCCAAGAGAACTGACGGCGAAGGTGAAGTCAATGGGATTGATTTCAGCAGAGCTCGAAAAGATGCTGATGCCTTTGTTTCTGTGCTCGAGTATCCGGAGCTAAAAATAAGTATTCTGACATAATTGTTGACCGAGATCTGCTTTTTATTTCAAAGGACATTTTTGGCAACTCACATCTTTTATCCCTGTTTAAATAAACAGGCCAAGACTTTGGCCATGACTAGAGTAAAATCCATGTCTGCCTGCTGCCTAAAGGCTTCATTAATTTTAACACCAGTTCTAATCGACAGCTGGCATGGAGCAGATGCTACCTTTTCACTGTAGTGCTTAGATGAAGAAAACATTATCTAAGTGTATGCAGTTCATGTTGGGGCACTGAGCTATGAAAAAAAGGAAGAAAGACAGGAATAGTTTCTTTAGCTATTCTTTGCTTTTCATCTCTTATGTTCACTCAAGCTTAATGGCATGTAATGTGATGTCAGTAAATCCACAAGTTCCCTAGAGAAAGTCTTGTATGCGTTTGCGTTTTTATTCCCTCATTTTAGTCTAACATTTAATTTGTGGTTTGATGATGAAAAGGGAACATTTTATTAGACGTGTCAAGCCTTGCATTGAAGTCTGTGCTTCTCATATCTATGTATATGTAGTTCAGTTAGTGTGTTCCCAATTATATTTTGAAGCATGTAGTTTCTTATTTTGAGGCTTGAAGTTTCTTTGGGTATCTCTTTATTCATCAATGTTTTTTCTTGGTTGGGACCATGATTTTCCAAGATGTGTTATTTTTTTTAATTTTGACATTTGTTTATAGTGATACACTTAGACAAATACCTGCTGCTTGATATGGCTCTTAAACAAAAGCAGTGGTGAGAATGAAAGTAACCCTCCTCTATAAATTGTCTAAAAACTCACTAAATATCCAATTCGTTAAATTGGTTCTAAAGGTTCAATTTATTTTTCATTAAAACAATAAACACAACATACTTACCTGCTCTGTGCAAACATTTTGCACAGAACAGCCCTGATCCTTCACTTTCGAGTCCCCTGCCGCCCCTTCTGGCCCCTCCCCCTTGCTGAGTGTCCCCAGGCACTCATGCGTACTCGTTCCTGAGCCAGCTCGGTGTGTCTATGCAAGACAAAGCATAGCTAAATCCCGAGCCCCTACTCCATTCTCACTGGCTGTGATTGACAGCCGCGGGAGCCAATGGCCCCTGGTGCTGCGTCTCAGATACTGGTGAGAGAGACCTGGGAGAGCTGAGGCTTCTATGAACATCTCTGGATCAGAATTGGGCTCAGGTAAATATTGGGGGGAGGGGTAGCTGCACACAGAAGGTTGTTTACCTTAGAATGCATGAAGGTGAAAACCTTCAGCATTTAGAACCACTTTAAATACTAATATGAAATTCATAAGAATATAAAATACTCCAATACAATAAATTAAAACTTGCAGTAATTAATGTACAAAATTATGTCCCAACATGAAAAAAGTCCAACAAATACTAATATAACTCCTAATGTACTGTGTATCCTCAGTCATCCAAGAGGACACGCACTCACCGTTCGATTATAAAAGGCCAAATAGTGCTCTTCCTTTCTCATAGGGTATATGTAGAGAATTCTCACATGCAATCTGATATCCTCCTCCGTTATTTCAAAATGTTGTCTATAGTGGTGCTCACATGGATAAAACAAAGAAAACAGACTCCATAGTGATTCCCGTTTAAAAAAAAACAAAACAGTTTTTTGTTAAAGACAAAGATAAAAATTCAATCTTATTTGCCCTTAGATTGTTCACTAGATACAGACAGCTTGTGAGTGTACATATGCTGGGAAATGATGTTACTGTAGACACCTCAGTCGCTTAAGTAGTATTCCATCCACCTACCTCTACCCTATGTGTTGCATTAGAATGACTTCATCAGGGAACATTGATGATGATAATATTTCTCTAAGATTAGTTTTAAATTTTCCTCCTGCTAATTCGAGGTCATGTCCCAGGGTGTTTTTGATATTGGCATCATATTAAAAATACGTCCCTCCTAAACATTATTGTCATTCTTAATGTTTATAAAGATTTCACTGCTGTCTCCCCTTTCCCTTTTTTCCTCAAGCCTCTATGTATTAAGTTCCTGCAGTCTCTCCTGAAACTTTTTATTCCTCAGTCTTGCTACCATTTTAGTGTGTCTGGACACTGTGTAATGGGCAGTCTGTGCCCAAAACCTACAAAGCAAGAAAACAGACTTGCTTTCCTCCTTCAGGTCATAACCTTCTTGGAACACTCTTTTCTCATATGAAGCATCTGAAAGAATAAAATAGCTTTTCAATTAACATATTTAATACTGAATTTTGTTAACACCAAAGAGTCCTATGTCTGCCACTACACCAAGTGTCATCACATATTTTCACTTAGGCGACATCACTGCTTTTAGTGTAACAGAGTTTTAAAAGGTATAACAGACGTCTCAGTAGAGTTCAGTAAATTTTACAAAGACACTAAAATGCACTTGGTTTAATAGCTGTTATTTTTTGATTTTAGAATCCCATTAGCTTTTCTTAATGTACAGTGCTGTGAAAAAGTATTTGTCCCCCTACCTGTTTGTTTGTTTTTTTTTGCATATTTGTCGCACTGATTTAAGTTATCAAACAAATTTTAATTTTACACTCAGATAACCTGAGTAAATAAAAAATACAGTTTTCAAATGATTTAATTTATTAACCACTTGCCGTCCGCCTGCTGTTTATAAACGGCAGGGCGGTGGCAGTCCTGGAGCGGGTTGCCGTTCATAAACGGTACCCGCCTTTTCTAGCTGTGCGCACTCCCTGAGAGCGCGCAGCACCACGATCCGGTGCCCGCTGTGTCCTCTGGACACAGTGAAACACCGATCATCAGACGGGACCTCTGTACGAGGTCCTGATCATGTGATCACTGATTGGCCAATCAGTGATCACATGCAAAGTAGTAAGCAAGATGTCACTTGTGACATCATTGCTTTACGTGTGAAATCTGTGAATGATCACAGAGGTCACATGGTACAAGGCTATTCACAACAGCCTTGTACTATGTGACAAGCTGTGACCAATCACAGCTCACACAGTACTTCTCAATGACTGCAAGAATGCAGACAGAGAGAAAGAGAAATGATTGCTTTTACATCCTATATGGGTGTAAAAGCAATCAGTGTAAAAAAAAAAAAAAAAAAAATCTTCATCACCCCCCACAAGTAGTACAGTGTCACCATGGTGACACTGTACTGCTAGGGTGACAGTATGTAAAAAAAAAAAAATTAAAAAATAATATAAAAAAATAAAATAAAAATGTTAAAAAATGTTTAAAAATTATAATTTTTGGTTATAAACTAATTTGGGTTATTTTTTTTTTACTAAAAAATAACGGAATTAATTTTGGACAAGATTTATGATGAAATATTATTTATTTGCAAAATTTTATTTAAAAAAACACTTTTTTTCAAAAATTTTAGACTTTTTCATTTACATAGTAAAAAAAATAAAAATCCCAGCAGTGAATAAATACCACCAAAATAAAGCTTTATCTGTCTCAAAAAAATGGCAAAAAATTCATATGGGTACAGTATTGCATGACCGCGCAATTGTCATTCAAAGTGTGATAGCGCTGAAAGCTGAAAATTGCCCTGGACAGGAAGGGGGTAAAAGTGTCCGGACAGGAAGTGGTTAAGGGAAAAAACTGCCTGTCCCTATGTGAAAAAGTAATTGCCCCCTAAACCTAATAACTTGCTGTGCCACCCTTGCAGAATTGTTTTAATTCAGCCATATTGGAGGTTTTTTGAGCATGAATGGCTTGTTTAAGGTCATACAACAGCAACTCAATCGGATTTAAGTCCAGACTTTGAATAGGCCACTCCAAAAACCTTAATTTTGTTTTTTTTAGCCATTCAGAGGTAAGCTTACTGGTGTGTTTCAGATCATTGGCCTGCTGCATAACCCAAGTGCACTTGAGCTTGAGGTCATGAACTGATAGCTGGACATTCTCCTTCAGGGTTTTCTGGTAGAGCACAGAATTCATGGTTCCATCATTTATGGCAAGTCGTCCAGGTCCTGAAGTTGCCAAGCAGCCCCAGACCATCACACAACCACCACCATGTTTGACTGTTTGTATGATGTTCTTTTTATGAAATGCTGTCTTAGTTCAACTTTTGTCTCATCAGTCCACAAAATATTTGCCCAAAAGTATTGAGACAAGCCTTTGTGTTCTTTTTGGTCAGCAGTGGCTTTCCCCTTGGAACTCTCCCATGAATACAATTTTTTTCCAGTCTCTTTCTTATAATTCAATCATGAACACTGACCTTAACTGAGGTAAGTGAGGCCTGCAGTTCTTTAGATGTTGTTCTGGGTTCTTTTATGACCTCCTGGATGAGTCATCTTCATGCTCTTGGAGTGATTTTGGTAGGCCACCCACTCCTGGGAAGGTTTACCACTGTCCCAAGTTTTCTCCATTTGTGGATAACTGCTCTCACTGTGGTTTGCTGGAGTCCCAAAGCCTTAGAAATGGCTTTGTAACCTTTTCCAGATAGAAACATGTCAATTACTTTGTTTCCCATCTGTTCTTGAATTTCTTTAGATCACAGCATGATGTGTTGCTTTTTTAGATCTTTTAGCATGCTTCATTTTTCCAGACATCTTCTATTTAAGAGATTTCCTGATTCAACAGTTGGCAGTAATCAGGCCTGGGTGTGGCAAGTGAAATTTAACTCAGCTTTCCAAAAAATTTGGTTAATCACAGTTCATTCATGATTTGGGGGGGATAGGTGGGATTACTTTTTCACACAGGGCCAGACGGGTTTGGACAGCTTTTTTCCTTAATAAATGAAGTCATCAGTTATGCAAAAAAAAAAAAAGGGGGGGGATGCTTTTTCACTTTTGTGTATTCATTTACAAAATAAATGGCCCAAAATAAATAGCCCAGTTATAAAATATGGTGACTATGTGTTTGTTTGTTTGGTCATGATGATTTGTTCATCTTTAGTTTATAGATTAATACAGACTTACATGTGTATACAGTCTGTAGGAGTAAACTTTAGTGGGTGGACATTTCATTACTTGTTTACAGTCTGCTGTCAGTTATTACACAATGGGAGGTTTATGTAATATCTGAATTTTTTGGCACACACAGGCATGGACAATTTTGTTGTTTGTTCTAGGGCTGAAATTAACGATTGTTTTCATATTCATTTAATTGGCCAATTATTGTTTTGATCAATAGAATAAAAACTTTCTAAAGTGTGGCGTATAATTTAGTTAATATGTAAAGTTAAAAAAAACAACAATTTATACTTGAATATCTATATGCAGTAGTAAAAATTAAATAGCCAGATATACAGTATGGTTAGGGAAAAAAATATCTAATCCACTCACAGAGCAACAGAGACGATATACTGTATATACTATTAAAGGTTGAATTTGGTACGTATCAGACAAATTTTTATCTAAAGAAAAACAAATGTTAAAATACCTAAAATGCTGTAAAATTTTCAGACAGGACTGTAATATAATGTTATGCTTGACATAGACAGGTAGCTGATACAAGCAACCTGCACCTGCTGTCACTTATGCTGGCCATACATGAACAGATTTTTCCTTTGACATTTGACATTCGTTTTTCCTTTGACATTTGTTTTCGACCACAGTGACAGAATAATTTGAAGGAGCAGAATGGAACTAATTTTCAGACAGTTTACGTGGGTTTTCATTAAGAAATGACATTCATTTTAAAATTGAATGCTAAAAGCATCAGAACTTTTCCAATGACATTCGTCCATTCATTGAATGTACAAAGAATTTTCGTACAAATATTCTCATCCGAAAATCGATATGTGTATGGCCAACTTAAGACATTTAGTACCAGCAGCATGCTTTTTTTAATCATCTGTCATGGTGGGTTTAATAGTACAATAACAGAATATAATTACTATTATAAGGGGTTAATTTATATTGTGAAACAGTGAAAGTAGTAATATATAACCTTTATTTATACTATATACATATATATATCTCTATATATATCCTCAGGTAGTATATAGAGGCTTGAAATGTATGGATGGTGTACTGCGCTGTATTTGTGCTGCACTGTATTTTCTGATATGTAAACAAATAATGCATTCTGTATCCAGGCCAACAAATCGGCTGCCCAACTGAATAATTCTGAAAATAGTTGACAACTATTTTCATATTTGATTATGTTGATTAGTTGTTTCAGCCCTATACCCTTCCAAAAAGAAAAAATAATTTCCTCACTAATACTTAAAACTAACGAAAATTATTGTCATCCATTATTCTTTAACCATTTCAATACCGGGCAATTTTCCCCCTTCCTGCCCAGGCCAGTTTTCAGGTTTCAGCGCTCTCACACTTTGAATGACAATTGCGCGGTCATACAACATTGTACCCAAACTAAAATGTTATAATTTTCTTCACACAACTAGAGCTTTCTTTTGGTGGTATTTAATCACTACTAGGGTATTTATTTTTTGCTAAATTAACAAAAAAAGACCAAAAACTTTGAAAAAACACACGTTTTTCTTTGTTTCTGTTATAAAAGTTTGCAAATAAATAATTGTTCTTCATAAATTTAGGCCAAGATGTATTCTGCTACATGTCTTTGGTGAAAATAACCCAAATTAGGATGTATTTTTTAGTTTGTAGGAAAGTTATAGAGTTCACAAACTATGGTATAGATCTGAATATTGATCAATCCTGAAGTACTGACAGCCAATCTAATTTCTTGAGGTCCAAGAAAGTCAGAATAGTACAGATATCCCCCAAATGACCCCTTTTTGCAAAGTAGACAGTCCGACGTACTTCATAAGAGGCATGGCGAGTTTTTTGAAGTTGTATTTTTTTTGTCATAATTTTTCGGAAAATGAAAAAATTTAAAAAATTAGTTTTACTATTTTTTTTTACATATTGTCACCAGTGCAGTACAGCGTCATCATATAACTGGCATGGCGGTGATCAGGGACACTGACTGGTGACAGTATGAAAAAAATATATATTTTTTTTTTATTTTTTTTGTTATTTTTTATAAATTTTTTTTTCTTTTTTTAAGATTTTTTTTCATATTTCACTATGACCAAAGTAGTACAATGTTACCATAGTAACATTGTACTACTTTGGGGAAGTGATCAGTATTTTTTTTTTTACACAATTTGCTTATAGCAAAGAATTACTTTGCTATAAGCAAGCATTTACCTGAATGACATCGATTCATTCAGGGGTTTTTTTTTTTTTTTGTGCTTAGCTGTGATTTGGCCACAGCTAATCACATGACATGTGCATGTGATTAGCTGTGACCATTCACAGCTAGACACTAGTATACAATGGATGGCATTAATGAAGCCATCCATTGTATACAACTGTCATGTGACCTGCTGTGATTGATCACAGCAGGTCACATGGTACCGGCAACAGGGGCCGATACTCAGATCTGTCATCGGCCATGTCCGAGGTACACGGCCGGTGACAGATCGCGCCGCTGCGCGGCTCTGCAGGAGCTCAATCTGCACATGTGCGGGAGGACGCCATATGGCGTCCACCCAGAATGCTGATGACATTTGCCGGCCGCCATTCGGCCATAGGGCGGGCGGCAAATGGTTAATATTCAATAAAAATCTGACTTTGCTGTCGAATTTTGACCCAACAGATTTTTTTTTTAAATAATAAAACAAATGAATATGGCATGGACAAAAATGATGGGACCATTAATGTAATATTTTGTTGCACAACCTTTAGAAGCAATTACTATAGGCCATAACTGGTGCAAATTCCGAACAAATTTTCTATTGAAAATAGTAACTAACTAATCTTTGTTCAATTTTTGCACCGTTAGTGGGCTGCAGCATTGGCCGATTTTCGTGTGGCCATCGTATTTGAGTGAATGGGCATGTTGGAAATTTTTTGAAAAACAAACTAATTTTAATTAATGATGGGAGAATTGTGCAAGAAATATAATCGAAAAAAAAATAAGCTTGAGCTGGAAGCTGGAAGGAATAGAAGATTCCAAGCCACGAAAATTCTTTTCTGTAGCAACCTGAGGTGAAACTGAAGGCTTGGTTAGTTGAATTTCAAAATTAGTGGTGGCACATCTGATAGTAGTTGCACAAAATTTTTAATTTTTTAAAGAAAATATGGCCTGCCTAAAAAAGTGATTTCTGTAGCAGACCTTCTCAGTGAGAGCAGCTGTTTCATGTGTGAAGGTTGACTTGTCCAGACTGCATGTTTCAGCTTTTGCCATAAATTCTCCATAGAATTCAGACTTGAACTCACACGAGGCCACTTCAAAATAGTCCAATATTTCATTTTTCGGCATTCTTCCTTGCTTTTAGCTGTGTTTTTTTAAAGTCATTATCCTTTTGGAGGACCTATTACCTGTGACTGATGCAGAGCTTTCTGACTCTGGGTCGTACTTTTTGCTCTGGAAGTCGTTGATAGTCTTGAGATTTCATTGTGGCCTGCAGAGGTTCAGGGCTCCCCTAGACGCAGCAAAGCAGATACATAACAGAACCATACCTCTTCTATGTTTCACAGTAGGTACAGTGTTATTTTCTTTAAAAGCTTATTTTTTATTTATTTGTGAACATAGAGCTGATGTGAATTGTCATATAGCTCCAGTTTTGTCTCATCTGTCTCCCAGAAGCATTGTGGCTTGTCAAAATGCATTTTAGCAAATTCCAGTCTAGCTTTTGTTTGTCTTTTGTAGAAGACCTTCTACTTTTAAGCCCACCATTGAGTGAGGGATGATGCAATCAGACGCTGATGTACTTTAGCCTGGGAGTTAAGTTTGTATCTCCTTGAAAGTTTTCTTTGGCTTTTTGTTTACCATTTACACTATCCTTCTGTTCAGTCTGTGGTCGGTTTTCTCTTATGGCCACATTCAGAGAGGTTGATTACATTCCTGAACTGCTAATTATAATAAATTGTCCCAATGGTATGGACATCACATCCCAAATATAGCGATTTACATATAAACAACATTTTGTAATAGGGTGTTAAAGGCCAAGCTCACCTTTAGGAGCATGTTACAGCTGTATTTAGTGCGTAACATGTAACCTGCTCCTTTTCATATGGCTCCTGCCGCCAGAACCCTCTTCCCGTGATAGTGAATGAGGAATCTTCTCCCAGTATCCACTGTCACATTTCAAAATCAGCCACGTCATTCATTCACAGGAATCTATGAATGCGAAAGCTAAAAGTCCCATCTGCAACCGCGACAGACAGACTTGTAGTTTTAATGAACTGCGAAGGTGCTAATAAGCGCCCTTGTAGTTCATTTACAAGCCCTGCAGCTTTCAAACTGACAGCCCGTACAGAGGTATAGCAGAAAGCTGTAGGGCTTGTCTGCAGGAGCCACACATTGCACCCCTGAACTTGTTTGTAATGCTCTGAAAAAAATTATAAATGCATTTTTTTGTTGTTGTAAAAACATGTACATTAATAATTTTTTTCACAAAGCTGACCTAAACCTTTGCGGTATCAAACAATGTACAAATAATACTGGAGCAAATTGTTAATGAAACACTTATTTACTATTATACATATATATGTTTTTAAAAGAGCAAAATATACAGAATCCTGCACTGCATATAACAGAAGATATAATTATACATCACTGATACCCTCAGTGGTATTTACTGCTTTTTCCCAGCCTTTAGTTTCGTTTACACAGAACTAAAGGTTAGCATGACTAGGATGCGGGCGGCGGGGTCGCTCCCGTGGGATACAGGTGGGAAGCCACCTTGATTCTGCTTTCTGTCATTTCTGTCTCCCAACACCCTCTCTTCTCTCTTTTTTCCTCCTTCACTATACTTACCACTGGCTTCTTTTTTCTCTCTCTTTTTTTATATGTTTATTTTTCCTTCTTTTTCTCAGTTTGGGTTTACACTCTGGGTTGTATGGAGTTCTCTCATTTTGTTCCATACATCTTGCCCGGGGACACCCCCCTGAAGCTATGTTTTGTTGTCTCCGTAATATGGGTTATTGATCCTTCCCTCTTGCTGTTATTTTATTCCATCCACATGGATCATAGCCACACCTGTGATGTTTTTCTGTTTACTTACTTGTACATGTTACTTTTATTTCTCATGCTTTGTTCTGTTAAATTTGTGCAAAAAATAATAAAGACAAATTTGCCTTTAAAGGTTAGCATGATACTCCACAAACCGTTGTTGATAGAATCTTAATGCCTTTCGCCGATATATTGAATCTGCTTCATCAGAAAATGAACCATAAGAGTATCTGGCAATAACATCAAGAATGTATTAAACATACTTATACATAATATCAATGAGAATAAAAATGCAAAACCTATTCAGGACAATCCTCCCTCCATTGAAATCGATGTATCCTATGGATACTTACATATAATGTCACATATAAACCAAAATAAAGTGTGCTTCCCCTTTAAATACAAGTCAATCAAGGTGATAAATAATAAGCAATCCTTTTACACAAATATAAATATCATAATAAATGAATGTATAGTGATAGTAGTGAAATAAACCAAACTGTCCCAATTAACAAAATGTTCCAATTACATAGTCCACATACTTCTTCAGTGCCAGCAGATATCAGCCAGGTGCATATGTCAGAAAAAAAGTATCAAAGCTGCTCCACCAAGAGTTTTACAAACTCCATACCACTTTCGCAAAGGGAGATCATACAGCACCTTGCCGCCCTGCAGGCTGAAGTCCCCAGTCCATGGCAATTCAGCAGTGGTTCCTAGATGTATACACTCACTAGGGAAGATAAACATACAGGGAGACTCTCATAGTGTAATATGTAAAATTGCCTCTGTTTATACAAGCAAATACACTTACAATGTCACTCAAAATTATTGCATCTCAGTAACAGTAAACATTACCGGCTCTCCCATCAGTGTGTGTGATAGCGTCATGTATCCAGCCCCGCCCGACGTGTTTCTCTCTAACAAGCGCCTTCAGGGAAGGAGGCTGATATAATGTCATATGGTAAACCATATTGTGTATCCTGGGGGAGACAGTAGGAGACATTAAAATGGCCGCAAGAAGTTCCATCCAAAAGTTCATGGGTTCTACAGTATTCATATTAAGCCTCAGTCAAGCATTAGATCACATCTCCTATATTCTGCTTAACAGCTTAATGCAAATAATCAACTGCCATCAACTATCCCTTTGTGATTTATCTGCCACCAATTTATTTTCTACTAACTGGATCCACTCTATTAGAAATTAGTTCAGCACCACAGAAAGCTCTGCGTGTGCCGCTAGTAATACAGAGCAGAGTCATGTCGGAGCTAACTGAGCTTCAGAGAAGGCAAATTGTTGCTGCCACTTAGCTGGTGCCTCTCTAATGAAGACTGAGATTGAGCCCAGCAGTCACTTTTGCAGTAGTTATTTTCCTATTCCAGGTCACAATCCTGCATAATGTCTTTTTCGGTCAGTTGGCCATGTGGACCGCTCTTATGCTTATCAGACGATGTTTTCCCGGAAACTGAATATGTCGTCATAACCTCTGATGTTGTACCTCGTGACACGGCAAATAAATTGGCAACTTCAATCACAGAGGCATCAGCTAAGCGAGCACCAATCTGCCCTCTTTGCAGCTCAGTAAGCTCTAATATGACTCTGTATTACTAGCAGTCCATGCAGTGAGTGACGAAAGTGAGGCTTCCCACCTGTTAGCTAGGTGTCTCATCACACAGCAGAAACAAATAAAATGTTACATCACTTCCGCTTTCAATGCAAACTTGTAATTATTATTATTTATTTATTTCAGGTACTTATATAGCGCCATCAATTTACGCAGTGCTTTACATATATATTATTATACAGGATTTATATAGCGCCAATAGTTTACTCAGCGATTTACAAAATGAAGGTAGACATTACAGCTACAATAAAATTTGGTACAAGAGGAAACAGAGGGCCCGGCTCGTTAGGAGGAAGGGTTGAGTGATACAAAAGGTAATAGCTGTGGGGGATGAGCTGATGGAGGAAATAAAAGGCAGTTTACTAGTTAGATGCAGGATAGGCTTCTTTAACCACTAGCCTACAGGGCACTTATACCCCCTTCCTGCCCAGGCCAATTTCCAGATTTCAGCACTGTCACAATTTGAATGACAATTGCACGGTCATGCAACACTGTACCCATATGAAATTTTTATCATTTTTTTGTGACAGAGCTTTATTTTTGTGGTATTTATTCACCTCTGGGTTTTTTATTTTTTCTTAAACCAAAAACCACTGAAAATTAAAAAAAAAAAAAGTTTTTTCTTTGTTTTTGTTATAAAATTTTGTAAATAAGTGATTTTTCTCCTTCACTGATGTGTGCTAGTGAGGCTGTAGTGATGGGCACTGATAGTCTGCACTGATGGACACTGATAGGTGGCACTGGTAGGTGGCACTGATGGGCATTGACAGGCATCACTGATGGGCACTGAAAGGCAGCACAGATATATGGCAATGATGGGTGGCACTGACTGGCACGGTTAGGTGGCACTGACTGGCACTGTTAGGCGGCACTGATAGGCAGCACTGACGGGCACTGATAGGCGGCACTGACTGGCACTTATAGGTAGCACTAATCGGCATTGATAGGTGGCACTGATGGGTGACACTGAAAGGCAGCTCAGATGGGCACTGATATGTGGCATTGATGTGCACTGGTAGGTACTGATTTGTGGCATTGATGTGGCACTGATGGGCACTGGCAGGTGGCATGGATGAGCTCTGAGAGCTGGCACTGATGGACACTGACAGGTGGCACTGCTGGGGCTACACAGATTATCAGGGCACACTGATCATCAGTGCCCTGATGATCAGTGTACATGTCCCCTCCGAGGAATGCCGATTACCGGCTCTCCTCTCTCCTGACAGCTCGTGAGGAGAGAAATGCCGATAACCGGCATTTCCCTGTTTACATGCGATCAGCTGTGATTGGACACAGCTGATCACATGACCGAGCCGACATCTTTGGCTCTTTCCGTGGATCGGTGATCCACTGTGTCCGAAAGACACAGCGCATCGCCGATCACTGTGCTGCGCGCTCCCGGAGCCGCGCATGCGCGGTGAGAATGGGAGGACGTCATATGACCTCCTCCCAGAGCGAGAGAACCGCCTTGCATCCATCATTGAACTATATGGCAGGCTGGAGGCGGTTAAAGAGAAGGGTTTTCAGGAATCATCTAAAGGTGGATAGATTAGGAGATAGGCGGACAGATTGAGGTAGGGAGTTCCATAGGATGGGAGAAGCTCGGAAGAAGTCCTGGAGGCGAGTATGGGAGGAGGTGACATGGGAATTTTCACACCTGCAAATTATGTAGCATTTGCATTTTTTTGTCCAACCCTTGTAGCTCCAATGCTGTGTTCGGGGTCAGGCGGTGATTCTAGGTTTGGTGCTGTCATGATAGGAAGTAAAAGGTGTTTAGGAAGAAAAAAAGGGGGAGGGTGTGAAGAGCAGGAAAGGACAGGTGGAGAGGAACAGGAAGAAGATGGTTAATAGTTTTATCTCTTTTCACACTTTGTTTTTCTCTGACATACCAAATACACTTTATACATGAGACACAATGACTTTTGATGAAATCACTTTTCAGGAGGAATAAAGCATTGTTTCAGTGAGCTGTAAGAGTACCAACAAATCTATTCATGCTTTTACAACATTATGTGCAGTTTATTAAGCACTAGATTTTTCCCTTTGTATGGTTAAGTATGTTGTGTTAGGCCTTGCTTGAAGCTAATCCACAGTGAATTACTGGTGCCCATCTAGAGCTATTATTTGTATCCAGCTAATATACATTATATACTGTGGTGTTCAGCAAGGATTGCCTTTTCTACAATCTCCCTACTGCACTTAATCTTCCTCATCTCTTGAAGTCGATATAAACACAGCTTCAGTCAATGCATAAAGCAGCAGAAAGAGACTACATTTCATAATTCCTGCTGGGGTCTAAGCCTTAACTGGATCTAACATTCAGACAAGAGCCTGGAAATAGCTTGAAATGAAAGAGCGGAGACTTTTCTAACAGGTAATATATGTGTTTAAGGAACACGTTGAGATGTTTCATTAGTAGACCAGTTTAAATAATGTTTGGTTTGCTGTTAAATTTCTACATATTAAAGGATGAAACTGCAGGCTTTATATCTGCATACTTGTTCCATGTCATTGACTTGGAAAGATTAAAGCCATTGGTTCAGCATGATGGCTGAAAGCTAGCATTTTCAGAATGTGGGCAGTGATGGCAGAGTACTCCCAGTGCTGGTTTGCTTTAAATGATAAATTTACCTTTTAATAAAAAATATTAAATGCACATTTTTTGCAGGTAAAAAAAAAGTGCATTTATTATTTTTTGTTTTTGGAGCCTCTAAAGCAGGGGTATTGAATTAAAATTCAAGGAGGTCCGGTCACTAAAATTTTCTTCTGGTCGAGGTCTGAATCTCATGTGTGTGCTATGCCTCAGAGTGTAATCACTGTATGTCTATAAAAAAAATGAGAAATGTACAATTTCCATAGCAAGGAAGGAAGGGGTAGATGGAAGGAAGGGAGGGGTGGGTGAAAGGAAGGGAAGGGTGGGTGGAAGAAAAGGAGGGAGGGGTGGGTGGGTGGAAGAAAAGAAGGAAGGGGTGGGTGTTAGAAAAGGAGGGAGGGGTGGGTGGGTGTTAGAAAAGAAGGGAGGGATGGGTGGAAGAAAAGAAGGGAGGGAGGGATGGGTGGAAGAAAAGAAGGGAGGGAGGGAGGGATGGGTGGAAGAAAAGGAGGGAGGGGTGGGAGGGTGGAAGAAAAGGAGGGAGGGGTGGGAGGGTGGAAGAAAAGGAGGGAGGGGTGGGTGGAAGAAAAGAAGGGAGGGAGGGATGGGTGGAAGGTAGGTTGGACTCATGTGACTCATTCAGATGCATCAGAG
This sequence comes from Staurois parvus, assembly GCF_062004578.1. Taxonomy (NCBI): domain Eukaryota; kingdom Metazoa; phylum Chordata; class Amphibia; order Anura; family Ranidae; genus Staurois; species Staurois parvus. Next base: position 5,125,695 of record NW_028317964.1, on the reverse strand, counting down.
CTGTCAGCTGCTGTTTTCAGTTTCTCGCCCACACATCCTCTGAAGCTGCACAGACTGGAGTGTGGGCGGGCACAGGGGGAGGCAGAGCAGATCCAGCCTCACTCCCTTCTTCTGCTATTGGTGCAGAGGATAGAGGGAGGGGCTGGGCATTGAGAAGAACACAGTGGCAGTGGGAAGGAGAGGGGGGCGGGGGGTTAGAAAGAAAACTGAGCCATCAGGTATGTTGTTTGCAGCGGTGGGGGCAGTGACAAGCTGCGATCTCATGTATGTCTTTCAATAAAGCAGCTGGAAACCGATTATCCTCTCCCTCCTGCGGCTTCCAGCTGCTTTATTGAAAGCCATAAAGGAGATCGCTGCTGGCCACTGCCTCCACTTTCACCCCTCCTACACACCCCTAGTCCTGGCACTGCTCGCCACCCCCACCTTATTTCATCTCGCGGGCGACTGGAAATTTTGAGGGCTGCGGGGATGTTGGCAACTCTCCTCTGGGGGGGGCTTCAGACCCCCCTGACTTCCCCCTTATCTACGCCCTTGCCGCAAGGGGCGGGGCGCACACTGTGATGTCATGTTGTCGTGACAACTGCCCTGCTCAGCAGTGGATCTGTCATTGCGGACTGGTGCTCTGGAAGGGAGCACTGCTGGGGCCGTTCTTGGACCGTGGTCTGCCATTTAGTGATCGCTTCTCTAAAGCATTGCACCAGTGATCAGCAGATCGCTGGTGCCATGCAAGTCTTCTGCAGTCTTGTCAGTATATCTGCTTGCCTGTACATCCCATACAGACAAGCAGATAAATTTTGACAGGAAGACTCAATGAACTACCACAGCATTCCACAGCGCCGTGGTAGTTCATTGAGAACTACAAGCCGACAGTCGCAAAAGCTGGAAGGACCTATAGTTTTCTCATTCACAGAATACTGTGAATGAGTGACCCTGGGGCGCAGAGCCCCTCACAGCCACATTTTCGTAAATTGTGAAAGCGGGGGAATAAGATCGCCTACTGGCTGTCGCAACCGAGGATCAGCAGGTGCGGGGCTGGCCCATTTGTTATATGTTACACTCTGAATATGGGTGTAAAATGTTGTGAAAGGAGGACTTATCCTTTAAAGTAAACCCTTACATATACCCAGTGAAGTGACTGGCAACAGGTGATACACAGAGGTGAAACCAATCCTCCTACATAAGTTGTACCTGTTTATCTGCAGTATTTTCTCCTCTACACCCATGAAAAGTGCTGAATTTATAAAGCTTGTCTGAGAGTTAAAAAACAAACAAAAAAAACGGGGCAGAGAGCTGAAATTACATAGTGCAGAGCACAGTAAGAGCTCTGAAGACTGATTGGATGGAAGAGACACACCCCTCCACACAGCTCATAGGAAAAGAGTTGAGGCTGTCACGCTGCTGGAGGTCCCTCCCCTCTCACCATTTTTCTCTTGGTGTCAGGAAAAATTGTAAGAGGTGATTCATGCAGATAGTAGAGGAACAAGGCAGCAGACAGAAATGACACTTAGTGCTCTTAATTGAGACAAGTACGCACTACTGTATAGAGGGATATGCTTTGTTCACACTTCATGTCTGAGGTTTACGGCCACTTTAAGATAGAGCTCTCATTATAAAAACACACTTACATGAATCAATATGGCACGTGTCAGCATTACTAAATTGCATTATCTTTTTGAGTAATAGGTTCTTACCATGAATAAAATATGCTGTTCCATTAGGTGACTTACAGCTTCAGCAAGAATAAGATGGTCTCTGCCTACCAGGCTCATTGTGTGTACTTGACATCATTAGTGACTGCAGTCTAATGTCTCTAGTCTAAAGCTGGCTATACACTACACAATCTCTTTTAAAACAGTGTAATATGAGGACTAATCTAAACCATTTGTATCAAATCAAGCAGGCCTTTGCAACACATAGTTAATGGAAGATATAAGTAGATTGTACAGTCCAATTGTGATATATGGCCATCTTAATGTTTTTGGAATGGCAGATCTTTTTAATGAAATGAAAGTGTTTAGCAGGAAGCAACGTTTTTAATACCAAGACACATAATATTTATGTTTAGCCAGTCTTTTTTTTTGTAATTCTTTATTCAAGGCATACAGGACATGTCCATCAGTAATGAAAAATACAGACAGTGAAAGATCAATATAGACATAGGCCTATATAAACACACGTCTTATACATGATGCAACCCCCCCAGGATACTGTGTACATATACAAAAGAATTACCCGATAGGACATGGAATGCCTAAAGCTGGTCTTTTCTATATGTACTGTATGTATGAAATCATTCCTAAACCTGTAAAAGTCCTATTTATAGTATAATTAGACTTAAAAATTAATCATGTTTGTTTTTTCTTTAATTATTATTATTATACAGGATTTATATTGTGCCAACAGTTTACGCATGTGCTTTACAACATGAGGGCAGACAGTACAATTACAATACAAATTATTACAGGAGGAGTCAGAGGGCTCTACTCATAAAAGCTTACAATCTAAGAGGGAGGGTCAAGAGAAACAAAAGTTAATAGCTGTAGGGGATACACTGATGGAAAAACTACATGTAGAGTTGTTAGGTGGGGGCAGGATAGGCCTCTCTGAAGAGATGAGTTTTCAGGGATTGTCTAAAAGTGGACAGAATAGGAGATAGTTGGACACGTTGGGGAAGGGAGTTCCAGAGGATGGGGGGGCTCAGAAGAAGTCCTGGAGGTGAGCATGGTAGGAAGTTAAAAGGGAGCTTAGAGATCAGGAGGTCTTGGGAGGAATGAAGAGAACCATGTGGTTGGTATTTTGTCTCAGCAAGTGGGGAAGCTTACCAATAAAGATGCTGATTGGCTAGTTGTGCCTTAATATGAGTTCCTCTTTTGGGTGGCAGAGCTTGTCTGCCGTCACTGTTAGGAGTTAGTTGAGTTACCATTGTTATCTTTCACATACAAGCAGTCAATTGACGTTGGTAATTTGTAGATGACTTTTGTGATTATTGAAATACTCTTTCAGGGAGATGATAGTGGAAAGCTTTAGAGGTTTACTTATTTTTAATGACTGCACATTTGTTTTAAGTGAAAAAGATAACCTGTAAGTGATGTTAACTAGAGTGTCAGAAAATAAGACTTTTCAGGTGCCACAAATAGAAGGGGGGGGGGGAATCCACACCCAAAGCCCCCCCCCCTTTCTCTATTTGGGTGGTGACGCTGCATGTATGTTAGACATGTGCACCCCAGAAATTTTTGTTTCTTTTCATTTCGGATGCATTCCTTTAATAAAGAAATTTGTTTGACCTTATTCATTATGTTGAACCGATTTGTTTTGCATCTTTGGCATTCATTTTGTATATTTGTTTCTCTGGGTGGATTTGAAGAATTTTGCAGCTTTTCCACAGGATTGCTATGTATTCGATATATTGTCAAACTGGATGGATTCGAATTGTAAGGATTCAATATTTACCGGCACCAGTCCAACCCACCAAGAGAAACAACACAAGCTGATTGGACAATGTCGATTGGCATCATGTGTTTCCGAATTAATGATGAATGAAAGAGAGAGAAGCAAAACCATCTAAGTGCAGCAATATAAGCAAACGTCTCTGTGAAAGAGGTATTTTGGATCTATACCTTGGACACTTTGGCCCCTCGCGGACTGAATGAGGAACTTGAACTCAGCACAGTTCTCTCATTGCCTCCATTGTTTTCCCCTTTTTTGAGAGGCAAGCTGACAGTCCTTTAGTGGTGGTGTTGTATGGGGGGTTCCACCGCCCCTCCTGCCTGCCTCTTAGCACTATAGTTGATCCACATGTTTGTATGTACACCATGTGCTTTGTTTGTGCCGGCTAGTGATTATCATATATTCTACGATTACATCTACTCACTTGATACCTCTGGTGCTTCAGCTTATACATAGTTATATCCATTTCCTTATATTTCCGGTAGCTGGCCATCCTTCCAAGAATCTTATTATATCTCTATCCTTTATTTGTTTTCTCTTGCTCTACATTATTTTCATTTTTCCAAATGGCATAGGTAGCATTATTATTATCATCTAGAATTTTTGTATACACATTTTCAATAATATAGAATCACCTGTTTATATACAAACATTTCTATTTTTACGTATCTATTTATTCATTTATTCATACATTCATTTATTCAGGACCCTTATGGTCTTTATGTTATAGTGCTTAGTGAGATACATGCCTAATTTGCATTAGGGATGCACTGAAATATCTGCCAACGAAAATAGCACTATCGGCCGCTAGGAAACATTTAGCCGACACAGGTGCCAATACAGGGGACTATTTGTACTGCAGATGTGGGGTGGCAGCAGAGAAAGGAAGGAGAGGAGCAGTATATACAGTGACTGACTTTCACTATACGTCAGTGCCGGTTTTTTTTTTGTTTACAAACGATTTTATTGTACATGAGTAGACAGTAAAACAACAGCACAGTATGAAAGTGATATTGTCAACAAAAATAAGACATATTTGAAATGTACAATACATAAAAGTATATTAACATAAAAAAGAAGATAGAGGAAAAAAGGAAGTTATGAGTGCATGAGATACATAAATGATAAAATAAATTGAGTGATACGTCTATCAACCATACATGTCAGCCAATCTTTACCGGGGGTCAGTGCCGGTTTTTAAATGTAATTACCGGCGTTTTTTTTCCTTCACTATAGCTCAGAGAATCAGCTATAGTTTCCTTTTAGTTTATTTCCCGAGATAAAAGAAACAAAGTTTCCTTTAGCTCCGGGGAAAGTGACAGCTAACTCTGTGACCTATAGTGAAGAAAAAAATTAAAAGCCAGCAATTGCATTTATCGGCACCGACCTATAGTGACAGCCAGTGAGGGAACCTCTCTGTATACACTGCTCCTCTCCTGCCTAATCCACTGCTCTTCTCCCCACCCCCTCCCCCCTACAAAGAGGACCTGTCACTCATATGCTATCACATAGGGGACTATTGGTCCCCTATATGATAGCAATAAATTCAAAATTGGAGCCTCCCCACCCCCACATACGCAGACATTTTGGTTTCGGTTCGGTTTTTGGCCACATGCATTCTGATTTTTCGGTATCGATTTCGGCACCAGAATTTTGGTGCACCACTAATTTGCATAATTTTCCCTAATATCCTCCTTGTATGTTATATTTTATTTATTGTTTTTTAATTTAAGAGAGCTTAGTCTAATTACTTTAAGATAGGAAGGTTTGCTATGTTTTTTTGTACTAACCTATGATGACACTTGGATCTCTCCAAGAGTTGGTTGAGCCCTATAGTCCACCACTATCATTTGTCAGTATATGCCCCCACTATGACCTGATGAAGGAGCATGCATGTTCCGACCGCGTGCCACGCATACTGCTGCTGTACCTGGAGCTGACATCGCTCCTGCCTGCCGTGATGATCCACACCGACCAGGAAGTACTGGGAACCACCAGCACAGCCAAGGACAGTGCTTTGGAGACTTGCCTGTAGCGGGACCAGCCAGGAGTTGCACTGCGGTTGACACCAGTTTGGCAAGCGCTCACATTTGCTTATATTGTTGCACTTAGATGGCATTGCTTCTCCCTCTTTTATGGTCACACAGTCTCTCTTCTAGCTCTTTTTGAATCGGCTCAAGCATTGTTGGAATATCCGTTAATCACCTTTCGATTTTAAGGACTTTACTTGTGTTGTTAATATACTACCCATCACAGTATACTTCTGTTTTTTTTTTTTTTTTTTCATCTTAGTGCGCCAAATATTTCTCTTGTTCCAAATTATTGAATGGAAAGAAATTTGGGTCCATTCGTTATCTGAATTATCAAACAAATTTTAAAATTGAATTCATTTCTCCATGGGCTCAAACTGCTATTACGTCATCCGAATGAAACAAAGCCATTCATTAATTTCATTATAACTATTGTTCAGATTAGTTGACGTTTGTTACTATGTCCATTCAGAGATTCATATACATCCAAATCTCCAAAAATCCAATTTTTGTCCAAAAAACAAATCCTAATGAAATGGAACGCACATGTCTAATGTATGTTATTTCCCCTCCCTGTTATATTGTAAAGCTCTTGTGAGTAGGGCCATCCCAACTTTCTTGTCTTGATTTGTATTGTAACTGTACCTTCTCCCTTTATATTGTAAAGCACTCTGCAAAAACTGTTGGTGCTATACTGTATAAACCCTGTATAATAATAAATGGTGATCAGCAGCTTATGCTTTAGTTATATCATAGCTTTTACTATGAACCAGTGAGAAGTATGAATATCCAGTGAAAATGTCATTCTATTTGTGGGAATACTAATACTTTATCCCTATATAAAGTTGTGTTCAAAATAATAGCAGTCAGACATAACTAACCTGATCAATCACTGTTTTTGGTAGAAATGATATTTCTACATGGCAAATAATTTACTAGCAGGTGTAGTAGAGTAATAGAAATCCAACAGACCCAACAGTCATGACATGCATGCTGCTGATTCTGTGTCATTGAATCACTAATTGAAAGGGGCATGTTCAAAATAATAGCAGTGTGGAGTTCTATTAGTGATTTCATTCATTCTTTGAAAAACAGGTGGCAATTATTGCCCTTATTTAAGGAAGGAAGGCAGCAAATGTTGTTCATGCTGGTTACAGTGCATTTCTCTCTGAAATTCTGAGGAAAATGGGTCGTTCCAGACATTGTTCAGAAGAACAGCGTACCTTGATTAAAAAGTTGATTGGAGAGGGGAAAACATATAAAGAAGTGCAGAAAATGATAGGCTGCTCAGCTAAAATGATGGCAAATGCTTTAAAATGGCAACCAAAACCTGAAAGACGTGGAAGAAAGCGAAAAACTACCATTCAAATGGATAGAAGAATAGCCAAAATGGCAAGGACTCAGCCAACAATCAGCTCCAGGAAGATCAAAGAAGGTGTAAAGTTACCTGTGAGTACTGTTACAATTAGAAGACGCCTATGTGAAGCCAAGCTATCTGCAAGAAGCCCCCGCAAAGTCCCACTGTTGAAAAAAAGACGTGCTGAAGAGGTTACAATTTGCCAAAGAGCACATTGACTGGCCTAAAGAGAAATGGCGCAACATTTTGTGGACTGATGAAAGTAAGATTGTTCTTTTTGGGTCTAGTGGGTGGAGACAGTTTGTCAGACGACCCCCAAACACTGAATTCAAGCCACAGTACACTGTGAAGACAGTGAAGCGTGGTTGCACAAGCATCATGAAATGGGGATGTTTCTCATACTACGGTGTTGGGCCTATTTATCGCATACCAGGGTTCATGGATCAGTTTGAATACATCAGAATACTTGAAGAGGTCATGCTGCCTTATTCTGAAGAGGAAATGCCCTTGAAATGGGTGTTCCAACAAGACAACGACCCCAAACACACCAGTAAACGTGCAACATCTTGGTTCCAGACCAACAAGATTGACGTTATGGAGTGGCCAGCCCAATCCCCGGATCTTAATCCAATAGAAAACTTGTGGGGTGACATCAAAAATGCAGTTTCTGAGGCAAAACCAAGAAATAGAGAAGAACTGTGGAATGTAGTCCAATCATCCTGGGCTGGAATACCTGTTCACAGGTGCCAGAAGTTGGTTGACTCCATGCAACACAGATGTACAGCAGTTCTCAGAAACAGTGCTTATACAACGAAATATTCATTAAGTGATTCAAAGGAAAGCAAAATCTTCAAACATTTTTCAGTTTATATAGTGAATGTTTGAGTTTGTAAAGAAGAATACAAACACTGCTATTTTTTTTTGAACAGTCTAATATTCACTTTTCTTCAATTTTTTTAGAGGAACAACACAAATTTTATATATTTTTCTTCATGTTCTGATTTGGAATAGAATGTGTGGTGTTCCCAATGCATTTGTGTGTATGGAAATAAAAGCTATTAGAAGGATTGTGAGCTTTATACACTTTTTTCAACACACTGCTATTATTTTGAACACAACTGTACCTCTAAAGATTTGTTTTAGTTCAACAGTGAATAATTGACACAATAATGGCATGTGGACTTTTTTAATATATAGAAGCATATAGTCCTTGTTGTAGGTCTGGCATTCCTGTTTTTGATTACATCACTATACCAGCACTTAAGAATATATACATTTCCTGGCTTCCCAGACCTGACTGTTTGACATTGAAAATATAGTAGCATTTAAAGGCATAAATTTTCTGGTTTCTCAGAAATTCCCATGATACAAACTGTTTCTTCAGACTGCAGATTCACATATCCCTTTTTTATACTCTTCTTTTTCCCTTGTGGGGTTGATTTGTGATTGTGACTTCCCTCCATTTACCATACATATATTTATTATATAAATCTGTAATAAGCTTTCCAAAACTCCTCATGAAGCAAATCCCAACAGTCTAAGAAACGTGTAGAGTGAGCCTCATCCTACAAGATACAGTATGTGTACAGAAATCATTGATGTCGATGATCCTGCTATATACAGTATATGGTAATACTGTAGCTTTCAATGTACTGCTTATTTGTAATCTACTGTATACCCCCAGCCTATTTTTATGGTTTTGGAGGTTTTTTTTTGCATTATAAAATAAATGTTTTAGTTTTTTTTAATGAACAAAATGTGTTTAAATCTTTGTGGCTCCTGAAAAATCCCAGTCCTTTGACACTCTAATTCAGCAATTTTCCTCTAAAAAAAAATGCAAAATCTTGAGACACCCCAGTCTAAAATGTAAAATATTTAAATGTTAATGTGGTTGTAAAGGCTCAAGGTTTTTTACCTTTATGCATGAAGATAAAAAACCTATGTGCAGTAGCCCTCAGTAATACTTACCTGAGCCCCATCGCAATCCAGCAATGTGCACGAGAGCCTTGGCTTTCTGGGGACTCTCCCTTCTTAGTCAATCACAGCCAGTAAGCCATTAAGGAGATGGAAAGGGCAGGGCCGAGCCATGGCTCTGTGTGTGAATGGACACTCAAGGCAGCAACCGTAGGAACCCCCTTAGCAAACTGCTTGCTCTGGGGGCACTTGGTAGGAGGAAGGGGCCAGGAGCGCTGGTGGGGGGCCCGAGAATAGGAGGTAAAACCATATCACAGAGCAGGTAAGTATGACATGTTTGTTCTGCTCTTTTTTTTAAATTTGTCTTTAATATCACTTTATCAATGGGAAAATGTGAACCTGGGACAATGCACACAACAACCTTGATGAAATTAACTTCACACCAGAAGCCCTTCTTCATGTCTGAGGCCACCCCTATACGGTCTACTCCCACATCACAGAGTCCCCAGTTACACAGCCCCACCCAACACAGAGCCCCCCAATAACAGTATCTTCTTCACTTCAATGCCCTCCCTTTTGTCTTCAATAGTGTGGCAGAGGGCAGGTGGTGGAGCAGGTCTGGAGGAGGCTTACATCTGTCCTTTCATGAATGCTGGGGCTCTGCATGCTGCTACTCTGGATCAGCACCGTGCTCCATCATGGTGCATGCCAGTCGGTTGCCAACAATGTAGCAATGAATAATGCAAGCTGGGTCCCATGCTAATATAACCCCAGGAAACATTGCTCTATTAGCTATTCTTCCAAACCTTTGGGATGTTCCAAACTTTACTCACCTGTAATGAGAGGTGGCTCTCTAATTAGGTGGTTGCCTAAGGCCAATCGCTCACAGGGGCCTGGCGGTTACCTAATTTGCCTAACGCAGCCAATTACTTTCACGGAGCCAGCAGCACAGTGCCTCCCCCCCTCCTCCCGTGGTTCCCGGGATCTCCCACTCTTCCACATCCACCAGCTAGGAAAGGGAGAGCGCTGTGAGACGATGGCAAATCCATGCCTCAATCTCTCACGCAAACAGTGAAACCACGAGTGATGTCACTTCCGGTTTCATATGTATCCTTTCCTGGCCAGTACAGCCAGGAGACACATATAACCAAGCCAATATGTGCTTGGTCAGATGGTGTGAAGGGCAGGGAAGACATTGGGGTCTAGATCCCTGATGTCTCTATAAAGAGTATCACCTGCCCTATGCTATCACATGGGGGTTTATTAATCCCTTATGATACCAATCAAGTAAAAATAAAAAAGTTTAAAAAAATGAAAATTATAATAAAATATATTAAAATTTAAAAAAAAAAAAATTGCCATTACCCCTGTTGCCCCGCACACCTGCACAAGCCCAGATTGTGCACGTGTATGTAAACCGCTGTCGCACCGCACGTGTGATATATCGCCATGAACGTCAGAATGTGAACAATAATTCTAGCACAAGTCATAGTTAACTTTAAACTGATGAGCTGTAAAGGCTTTTAAAGGGTCACCTATGCTGATTTTTGGGCACTATAGTTTTTGGCGATATTGCGGGCACTCACAATTTTAAGACATGGAATGTTTGGTATCTATTTACAATGCAATTACAATGCTACCTCATCTTTTGATATTTTAACCAAAAATGGGTATTTTATTGTTTGTTTTTGCACTAAAATTCATTATAATATATTTTTTCCTAAAATTTGCGTTTAATAAATAGTTGCGCAAATATCACCTTTTTAGTCTACAGAGCATATTCTTTCTGAAAATATATAATATTTTGGGGGCTTAAGTAATTTTATTGCCGACAATTTAGATTTTTTTACATGTATGCGAAAAATAAAAAAAATAGCTCGGGGGCCGAACTGGTTAACACCGCTGTGCGCTGGCAGCATTAAGAGCCCTGCACACTTGCCTCTTGCATAACCTAAGATTTCTGGAGCTTTGACTGCCAGCCATGATGTTGCATCCGCTCATGTCACCCCTCCCATCCATCACATGAGGATCTCAGTCTGAGAAGGCCTGCTGCTTATCTGATGGACAGATGTATAGACGGATGGATGTGAGTGGGGTCTCAGGTCTAAATTTTGCCCAAGGCCTCACAAAGCCTAGAGCTGGTTTATATATGTCAGACAGTTGTAGTCAGCACCCTTACTGAACATCTACTGTGAGAACAAATTACAGGTTAGCAGGTAAGGCAGTTAAAGATTTTTTTTCAGTAATCGGGAGAGGAGCAGAACGGCACAGCCACTATAGAACAGACAGGATGGCCTGTATATGTAAGAAATATAGCTACCTGTTGCACAAGGGCTCATACACACAGATAGTTTGTGGTGCAAATATGCCATGGTGCTTTAAAAAAAAAAAAAAATTCTGTTGTTTTTTCCATACCCAGAGTGCAGTTGATGTGTACAACTGGCCATAGAAGTGAATGGCTCTATGCGGTCATACTAGGATAATGATGGGTGCACACTGTCAGGTTTTTTTTTTAATTAACCTCTATATCAGACCACCCTATATCAGAACTACTGCTATAGGGTGGCAGGGCTGCGCAAAAACACGTATATATACATGATTTTGCATTGCTGGGTAGGGGGTGCGCACACTGCCCTTGGCGGCTAGGCATGTCAATGACCGGGTCACAGCCGGAGATTCCCCGCTGGCATCCAGCGATCGCTGAGTATCACTGGCCGGCAGGAGACCTGTGTGTAAACATCACAGGTCTGTCTCCTGCCAGCAGTAACATTCTGATGTGTATTTCTCTGCACAGCAGAGAAATACACAGTAGCATGTTTCCCTAGTAAAACACATACAGCACATACAGTAAAACAGCACACAGTTAACCCTTTGATCACCCCAGATGTTAACTCCTTCCTGCCCAGTGTCATTAGTACAGTGTCAGTGCTTTTATTAGCACTGATCACTGTATTAGTGTCATTGGGATGTTAGTGGCAGCTAATCAGTCCCCCCCCCCCTCCGTCAGAATGCCTACCGCAGTCCCACTATAAGCCACTGATTGCTGCCATTACTAGTATTAAAAAAAAAAAATATTCCAATATATGTACCGCCATTTGTAGATGCTATAACTTTCACGTAAACCAATTAATTTACATGTATTGGGATTTTTTTTAGCAAAGACATGTAGCAGAATACATTTTGGCCTAAATTTATGAAGAAATTTAGATTATTAAAACATTTTTTTTTTACTGGATATGTTTTATAGCAAAAAGTCCAAAAATATTGTTTTTTTTAATCAAAATTGTCGGTCTGTTTATAGCGCAAAAAAATTAAAAGCGCACAAGTGATCTAATACCATCTGAAATAAATCTCTATTTGTGGGGAAAAAAAGCACATAAGTTTCATTTATGTACAGCATTGCATGACCGCGCAATTGTCAGTTAAAATAACACAAAGTCGTATCGCAAAAAAATGTTCTGGTCAGGAAGGGGGGTAAATCCTCTGGAGGGCAAGTGGTTAAACCCAGCGGGCTGACCGTAATAAAACTGAAGAGCTTGCTGTACTACCTGTCCGATGTTAGTGCAGCGATCTCTCAGCTGAGCTATTATGTCCTTTCGGGGGACGGCTCTACCCCTGTTAGAACACACCAGAAAGTGCCGATCAGGTGCTGGTTTTCCAGCATGCCCATTGGACAGAAGCCAGCCGTTCTGCTGCTGGCTTCTGTCTGACAGGTGAGTATACACATGGGCCGAATGTTGGCCAGTTTCTATTGAACCAGCCAATGTTTGGCTCGTCTGTATGAGTTCTAAACGCCTTACGGTTTTTGTATCATCGTTTACATACGCATATGAGATATTCCCTGAGTGTGGAAGTTCTGTATTCAGGGAATAAATCACATGCTTATGTGAACATTGATGCAAAAAAATCATTAGTGTTTATATGAGTACAGCTTCATATAGCCACTCATTTCTATGACCAACAGTAAGCACCACCTGTCCTTCACCAGGCAGGGAAAAAACAGCTAAAGCATATTTACACCCCAAACTGGCCATGTGCATGAGCCTAACCATTAACTTCTCTCACCTGCGGTCTGTTAAATATACCTGTTCAGTATTATCATGTTATATCATTAGGATAAATGCAAGAAAATACCAATTGATCCTGCCAGAAATCCAATGAGCTTGTAACTTTCTGTGCCTTTTGCAGTGTTGTCTCAAGCAGTGTTTTCAGCCAAGCCCAGTTCTCTTATCCAGCATACATCTATAGATAATATATAAGTGAGTGCTAAATAAATTCTAAGTATCTAAATATAGAACTCTTAATATAAGAATAGCTGCTAGCACTCTGGATATCGGCAACAGTCCCAAAATCAACATGAAAGATATAAGTGCAGCGCTATAAACGCATGTAACATAAATAACATATATCACATATAATCCGTAAAGTGCAGAGAAGTGCGTCAAAAGTGCAACTATGTGCATCAATGTGCGTCCGTGTCAACTGTAAATGTGATTCAACGGGCAGAAAAAACTGTTAATGTCCTTTATGATAAGGTACTATTTGAAGTGCCAAAGTGCAAATGTGCAATTATTCCTGAAGTGCAACCGTGCAGAATTTCATGAAAGGAATCCATCGCCTTGGATGGAGGTACGCTCACCGGACAGTAAATAATAATGCACATTTGTTTATATCAAACATCTGGGGGTGCAGTGGTTTACTGCCGGCTCCGGATTTATTCCTGCAGCTTCATCCATTTGATCCTGGGGGAAAATCAGCAAAATGGCCACTGCTTCTCAGTAGCGTCAGCGTGACGTCAGCAATGAGGCTCCACCCAACGTGTTTCGTGCGACAGCAAGTCTTCAGCACGGTTGCACTTCAGGAATAATTGCACGTTTGCACTTTGACACTTCAAATAATACCTTATCAAAAAGGACATTTAACAGTTTTTTCTGCCCGTTGAACTACATTTACAGTTGACACGGACACATATTGATGCACATAGTTGCACTTTTGACACACTTCTCTGCACTTTACTGATTATATGTGATATATGTTTATGTTACATGCGTTTATAGCGCTGCACTTATACCTTTCATGTTTATCCAGCATACAGAACACCTCCCTCCGATGTTATGGAAATGAAGAGAGGTGGAAGTGTTCTGTTGTGTTAACACTTTCCGTCATAAGTAGAACTGTAAATTTGCTCAGATCTTTTCTTCCAGCCTAACAGAACGCTTTTTGGGCTCCTTCTGCCTTTGCCTACATGGTAAAAAATGCCATTTTAAAGCACAGGCTATTATCTGATGTGTAGCAGCGTTGAGGACGCTCTTTTACATTGTTACAACACAAGACACTGTTTACTTTTTTCCACCAAGTGACATTTCATTCATCTCTGCCTTGGTGCAATGACATGAGCTCACATAATGTGTGATGCAAAAAAATGCAACACAGTGCAATCCACCCCAATGCAGTGTTTTGGTATGAACAGGCACATAGAAAACAACTGTTTTCTACTTTCCCTTTTGTTGACCTTTGCACTTGGTGTGAATGAGCTCTAAATCTGGTTGGGGATCTGTTTTCTCAGAAGCAGAACAATTTGGAACAGTATAGTCAAGTACATAAGTCAAAAATAAAAAACCAATGGGGTACAAGTGTTCCTTTCCTCTGCTAATGAGAGCTTCTACTATACCACCCTGCACATACCTCAAAGGGTTACTTGTGGCCTTAGAATTCTGTGCTTGTACCTCCCTCCTAATGTTCATCAAGCAATGCCCGAATTCAGATGTGTTTTTCCTAATCATTCATGCAGGGTCTGGCATAGTAAATGTGTGCCATGTGCAATTTTATAGCTTCATCAAGGCATTGAAGAAACATTACCTAGAACTTCTAAGCAAATGACCCACAGCTGCCAAAACCTTGAGCAGTGAAAGAAATGTGTTTTTTAGGTCCTGTGTGAAGATCGACTGTGTTTTTCAGGAAATATCTGAGTTTTCACAAGCACAAAATCTAAACCATACATATTTCTGGGGCTTTTGTGCCCTGTTTCTGTTTATTTATGTGTAGCTTTTATGAGGTTGTTAACCACTCTTGAATTTATGAATACATTTTTAATTTAGTCCTTTAAATGGACTTAGGTGTCCCTGACATCTGTCATTGCGTAGTTCCGAACACTCGGCATGGGGCCTTCTGATTGGAGAAAGCTTTGCCGTTTCAGAGTGTTGCAGCATGGTGACCATTTTCACTTCATTGGTTCATCTGACATGTTTTAAATCCCCCATATGAAAGGGCCTTCTAGAAAAACAGTAATCTAAACAAGGTGACTATAGACATACATTGCATATGGTGGTGTATTTCATTAGAAACACCCACTTATTTTTCTTTTCAGCTAAATGAAGTGTTACCTTGCCTTGGGTACAGTTTAGGAATGCTGTTTGGTTAGAAAAAGGACATGTTAGGTTAATGAAGAGCTGCTAAAAATTATGGATTATTATTATCATTATTATTATAGAGGATTTATATAGTGCAAATGGTTGGATCCAGGTACATTACAATACAGTTCAAGACAAGGGGGTCAGGAGGGCTTTACTTACAAGAGCTTGCAATCTAAAACAAGAGCAAGTAAAATGAAATGCAATAACTGCGTGGGGATGAGTTGGCTGAGAATTAAAATTGCAGTTGTTTGGTGAAGGTAGGATATGCTTCCCCAAAGAGATCAGTTTTCAGGGATCACCTGTAGGCAGAGTAGAAAAGCCAACACGAACAATGCCCGCTTTCCTCTATGGGCAGTCGGATTTAAACGGACTGCCTTTCCATTTACATCCAACTGTCATCCAATCTGCTAGACCAGGGGTCTCCAAACTCTACAAACAAAGGGCCAGTTTACTGTCCTCCAGACTTTAGGGGAGCTGGATTGTGGCCAGTGGGGGTAGAAAATGTCCTGGGCCCAACATCAGTAAGAATAAACATTGCCACAGGGTTGGTCAGTTACATAGCACCTGTGGCCAGTAGGAGGAGGAATAGTGGCCCATCATTGGTATTGCTGGGTGGAACAGTACCCCATCATTGGTGTCATTGGAAGAAATAGCACCTTATTGTTGTCAGTGGGAGGAATAGTGCTCCACCATTGATGTCAGTGGGAGGAATTGTGGCCCATCTTTGGTGTCAGTGGGAGGAATGGTTCCCCATTATTGAGATCAGTGGGAGGAATAGTGCCCCATTATTGAGATCAGTGGGAGGAATAGTGCCCCATTATTGATATCAGTGGGAGGAATAGCATCCCATCATTGATATCAGTGGAAAGAATAGCGTCCCATCATTGGTGTCAGTAGGAGAAATAGTGCCCCATATCAGAGGGAGGACTATTACCCCAAGGGCCGGATAGAGGCCAGCAAAAGGCCACAGTTTGGAGACCACTGCATTAGTCAGATGGGAAACAGATCTCCATCCATCTGTTTTTAGTTGGGTGTAAACAGACACATGTCCGTTTACATCTGCTGCTCCATAGAGGGAAATTGATGTTCCGAACTGTCCGCCCGTGTGAAAGGGGCCCTAGTTCTATTTTAATCTAAGTTGTTTGTAATCTGATGCAGCCACAGCATACAGCCCACAGCCCTTCCCTACTGTTACTGAACATTTACTTCTGAAGCCTCTGTGTAAAGGCCTTTCCCATTTCTTGTAGGACCAATCACATTCAAACATCAAGTTCTAGTGTGAGTTTGATTGGTGGCTGTAAAAAATGTCTTTATAATGAAGTTTTTTTTTTCTTACATTAGGCTTTATGCATGTGAGATACATCAAGGATTCTGCAATGGGTGTATTTGGGAATAGCTTTTTTGCATCGTAAGCAGGGGTTCCCAGGGCAGTTGATTTCTTACAGAGGTGAGAGCAGCTTGAACTGGTACACTATGCCAATGGCTGGATTAAAAACCGAGCAGATAGGCTATGCTTCATTTATGCACCTCAAGATTTAATTTTCAATTTTGATATATAAGTACGGGTATCTTTAAAGTGATAATAATTTTCTTGTTTTTTGTTTTAAAAGCAGACATCCAGACTTGCCTAATATAACTGAGTCCTATTACTTAAAACAAATGTTGCTTTCCTCATCATCCAGCCAGTTTCTAGGTCACTGCCCCACCTCTGTATTGGCAGGTGTCTCCTTTAGCTAGCTGGCTGCTAAGAAGACACCAGTGCATGGGTGGCCAAGACCAGAGCTGAGCTGTGTGCGTTCATAGATACATACAGCGCCCGGCAAGCCACACCCAGATCCCTCCTCCCAGCAAATTGACAGCTGCCACACCCTTCCCTCAGTGCCATTCTACAACCCAGCAAAAGGGGTATGGCAGGACATAGAGCCGGTGGCAGTGAGAAGCAGAAAAGTGTTTGGACATAGGGGAGCCTATAAACGTATTATGCTGTGATTAGATAAATGAAAACAACAGCAACTATAATTGACTACTACTTTACTGGTGGAGGGTTTAGTGATATTAACCCCCCCCCCCCAGTTTTTAAACACTTTCAGCAGCAGATTTAATCATTTACTGAGTATGCAGCTTCTTTATATTTTACTCCTAGACTATATTTCTGTTTAAAGAGTAACTCCACTTTTGTTGAGGAAAAAAACAATCCCCTCTGGGTGACCTATGTACGTTGCAAAGATTTTAACAAACTTTGTTGCAGATTCCTACCTGTTTCTCCTGTGAAGAAATATCTGTTTGTGTCAATGTGCAAAGTGAATGTGGGCGGAAGTGACTTTTCATTATTAAGCATTTGCCGCCCGCCCTATGGCCGATTGGCGGGCGGCAAATGTCATCAGCGTTCCGAGTGGACGCCATATGGCGTCCTCCCGCACATGCGCAGATTGCGCTCCTGCAGAGCGGCGCAGCGGCGCGATATGTCACCGGCCGTGTACCTCAGACACGGCCGATGACAGATCTGAGTATTGGCCCTGTTGCTGGTTGGTACCAGCATGAATTAAGCCATCCATTGTATACAACTGTCATGTGACCTGCTGTGATTGGTCACAGCAGGTCACTTGGTAGTGACCTGCTGTGACCAATCACAGCAGGTCACATGACAGTTGTATACAATGGATGGCTTAATTCATGCCATCCATTGTATACTACTGCCTAGCTGTGAATGGTCACAGCTAATCACATGCACATGTCATCTGATTAGCTGTGGCCAAATCACAGCTAAGCACAAAAAAAAAAAAAAAAAACCCTGAATGAATTGATGTCATTCAGGTAAATGCTTGCTTATAGCAAAGTAATTCTTTGCTATAAGCAAATTGTGTAAAAAAAAAAAAAAAAAATACTGATCACTTCCCCAAAGTACTACAATGTTACTATGGTAACATTGTACTACTATGGTCATAGTGAAATATGAAAAAAAAATCTTAAAAAAAAGAAAAAAAATTAATAAAAAATAAAAATAATTTTAAAAAAATATATAATTTTTTTTTTTTCATACTGTCACCAGTCAGTGTCTTTGATCACCGCCATGCCAGTTATATGATGACGCTGTAATGCACTGGTGACAATATGTAAAAAAAAAAAAATAGTGACACTAATTTTTTTAATTTTCCGAAAAATTATGACAAAAAAAATACAACTTAAAAAAACTCGCCATGCCTGTTATGAAGTACGTCGGACTGTCTACTTTGCAAAAAGGGGTCATTTGGGGGATATTTGTACTGTCCTGACATTCTTGGACCTCAAGAAATTAGATTGGCCGTCAGTACTTCAGGATTGATCAATATTCAGATCTATACCATAGTTTGTGAACTCTATAACTTTCCTACAAATTAAAAAATACACCCTAATTTGGGTTATTTTCACCAAAGACATGTAGCAGAATACATCTCAGCCTAAATTTATGAAGAACAATTATTTATTTGCAAACTTTTATAACAGAAACAAAGAAAAACTTTTTTTTTTTCAACATTTTTGGTCTTTTTTTGTTAATTTAGCAAAAAATAAAAACCCCAGCGGTGATTAAATGCCACGAAAAGAAAGCTCTAGTTGTGTGAAGAAAATGATAAAAATTTTAGTTTGGGTACAATGTTGTATGACCGCGCAATTGTCATTCAAAGTGTGAGAGCGCTGAAACCTGAAAACTGGCCTGGGCAGGAAGATGTAAAATTGCCCGGTATTGAATTGGTTAAGCTGATGACCTTGCAGAGTCCTAGTGAGGAAAATTGCAATATTTGAATCCCTTTGGACATGATTTCCCTTTGGGAGTATCTCGCCAAAAATGAAATGTGTGCTGCATGGGATGCCTAAAATCTGATTTGTATCTTACTGGGAATATAGTAGTAAATTACATTGGGGGGGAGGGGGTGTACACCATCTGTGTATGGAACACTTCCAGGTTGCCATATTGAATTTTACAGAAAATGACAGATTGAGAAGGAAAGTAACATGTTTAATGTTTAGTAACATTCAGTTACAGTATGGCTTGTGTAGCAATTGTATACACTATATTATTTTTTTATTTGCTGTTTTTGTTCCTCACGAAGGTGGAGTTACTCTTTAAGCTTGTTCCATGACTGCTGCCCCAGGTTTCCAATTTTATTGAGGCCCCTTTTCCTTGCAGCATTTTTTTGGATCCACCCGTGCATGCAGGGATTAGATTTGTGTCTCCCTTCTCTATGTGCATCAGTAGAAACCCACAGCCCTGTAATCTAGGATAACAAGGCTCTCCCCTGCGTCTCCCCCCAACTTTCTCCAAGCTAACATACTGACTGACGACTGTACTGTCCATTTTTGTATTTCAATGGTTTTTATTAACTTTTGTAAACAATTTAACAAGAAGGATTAACGCAAAAGACACGCCCACGCAGGGGCTATCAGTGGTACATAAAAAATAAAGAAATCAGTATTGTAACTCCAACAATGCAAGAGGTGCGCCCACGTAGGGGCTATCAATAGCACATATAATACAGAAACAGTGATATAACACCTACAAAAAGTTCCAGCCAAAGGCAAATATCTATCGCCTCACGTAATCAAGCAAAAAAGAAAGCGTAAAAAAGAGTAAAGGAGGAAAAAGAAAACAAGACCAGAAGCAGGGATCCAGGAACGCATTTACCATACAGCATCATAAACCCAGACTAGCCGGGGGGAGCATGGGAAAAGCTTTTATCTACCACAGCTCCCATATTTTCAAAAATTTTCCTTGAGAGTCATTACGAATACTCGACATCTGTTCATTGCACTGTCCATTTTTAACTCTTTCTTGTGAAGACTGGAAGTTCAGGGAAGCAGCTCTGAAAGAGCAGGAGCGATCAGTATTGAAAGCTTTAAATGGCAAGTGCTGGGGTAAGACTTTGTACCTAAATGTTTAATGGGGAATATTTATTATATTGTGCTGAATATGTCATACTAAAAAATAAGCTGCTGGTTCAATACTACTTTAACCGTTTCCATACCGGGCACTTTTACCCCCTTTCTGCCCAGGCCATTTTTCAGGTTTCAGCGCTCTCACACTGTGAATGACAATTGCGCGGTCATACAACATTGTACCCAAACTAAAATTTTATCATTTTCTTCACACAACTAGAGCTTTCTTTTGGTGGTATTTAATCACCACTGGGGTTTTTATTTTTTGCTAAATTAACAAAAAAAGCAGAAAATGTTGAAAAAAAACACGTTTTTCTTTGTTTCTGTTATAAACGTTTGCAAATAAATAATTGTTCTTCATAAATTTAGGCCAAAATGTATTCTACTACATAGTGCAAAAATATTATATATCCCCTCAATTATAAGTGAATAAACATGTCTATTAAATAACCTCGTGCTTATAAACACACAAAAAAACTCCTATAGTGATGGTGAAAAAACAGTCCTAGTGACTGATAATAGTGCGTGTTTTACCAAATATATATAGATATATAAGATGCACTTAATACATGTACATATATATATACAGTCATGGCCGAAATTGTTGGCACCCTTGATATTTTTCCTGAAAATCAAGTATTTCACACAAAAAAGGTATTGCATTAACACATGTTTTGCTATACACATGTTTATTCCCTTTGTATGTATTGGAACAAATATAAAACAGAGGCAGAAAAGCAAATATGACATAATGTCACACAAAACCCCAAAAATGGGCTGGACAAAAGTATTGGCACCCTTAACTTAATATTTGGTTGCACACCCTTTGGAAAACATAACTGAAATCAGTCGCTTCCTATAACCATCAATAAGCTTCTGACACCTCTCACCCGGAATTTTGGACCACTCTTCCTTTGCAAACAGCTCCAGGTCTCTCTTATTGGAAGGACACCTTTTCCCAACAGCAATTTTAAGATCTCTCCACAGGTGTTCAATGGGATTTAGATCTGGGCTCATTGCTGGCCACTTCAGAACTCTCCAGCGCTTCTTTGCCATCCATTTCTGAGTGCTTTTTGACGTATGTTTGGGGTCATTGTCCTGCTGGAAGACCCAGGATCTTGGACGCAAACCCAGCTTTCTGACACTGGGCCCTACAGTGCGACCCAAAATCCTTTGGTAATCCTCAGATTTCATGATGCCTTGCACACAGTCAAGGCACCCAGTGCCAGAGGCAGCAAAACAACCCCAAAACATCATTGAACCTCCACCATATTTTACCGTAGGTACTGTGTTTTGTTCTTTGTAGGCCTCATTCCGTTTTCGGTAAACAGTAGAATGATGTGCTTTACCGAAAAGCTCTATCTTGGTCTCATCTGTCCACAAGACGTTTTCCCAGAAGGCTTTTGGCTTACTCAAGTACATTTTGGCAAACTGTAGTCTTGCTTTTTTATGTCTCTGTGTCAGCAGTGGGGTCCTCCTGGGTCTCCTGCCATAGCGTTTCATTTCATTTAAATGTCGACGGATAGTTCGCGCTGACACTGATGCTCCCTGAGCCTGCAGGACAGCTTGAATGTCTTTGGAACATGTTTGGGGCTGCTTATCCACCATCCGGACTATTCTGCGTTGCAATCTTTCATCAATTTTCCTCATCCGTCCACGACCAGGGAGATTAGCTACAGTGCCATGGGTTGCAAACTTCTTGATAATGTTGCGCACTGTGGACAAAGGCAAATCTAGTTCTCTGGAGATGGACTTGTAACCTTGAGATTGTTGATATTTTGCCACAATTTTGGTTCTCAGGTCCTCAGACAGTTCTCGTCTCCTCTTTCTGTTGTCCATGCTTAGTGTGGCACAGACAGACACACAATGCAAAGGTTAAGTGAACGTCTCTCCTTTTTATCTGCTTTCAGGTGTGATTTCTATATTGCCCACACCTGTTACTTGCCCCAGGTGAGTTTACAGGAGCATCACATGCTTGTAACATTCTTATTTATCCGCAGTTGTGAAAGGGTGCCAATACTTTTGTCCAGCCCATTTTTGGAGGTTTGTGTGACATTATGTCGAATTTGCTTTCTTTCCTCCCTTTTTTTGTTTTGTCCCAATACACACAAAGGGAATAAACATGTGTATAGCAAAACATGTGTTAATGCAATACGTTTCGTGAGAAATACATGATTTCCTGGAGAAATATCAAGGGTGCCAACAATTTCGGCCATGACTGTATACACACACCTACACAAATCTCATAAAGTGAATAAAAACAAACTCGTGTGCAAAAGTGAACTCAAATTAGTGCAATAATATACACACAATAATAAATTTTCATGCATTTTTAAAGTCCAACTTTCAATAATCACACTCCAGTGAACAAAATAACTCGTGCTGATATCCGTGTGAAAAAAACGTGAATTGATAGCTGTATAGAAAATCATCCGATCACTGGCTGAATGAGCCTCTCACCTTCCAGACTCGACCCTTGCGAGTCAAAGCGTTTTTATAGGATCCCTCTCACAGATCCTCCAGGTTAGTATCACTCCAAATGACAGCTCCCAATATATGCGGATCTCCCTCTAGGGATCAGGACTCCAATAATAACTCCTTCTCCAGGCAGGATCACATACTGCGCTAACCACTCACCTTGGTCCTGTGTTCCAGCATCGAGGAAGCAGTTCACTGATGGACGCACTCAAGCAGGGTGTCAGTCTGTCACATTGGCTCTAAATAAATCAGCCAGCCCGCATTCAAGATGGTAATAGTGCGATCACGTGATCCGGACTCGTGCATCAGCATGAGCAGTGACGTCACAGGAAGGCCACACTTTTTTCACATTTTAGCTTTAAGGATCATTAGATATATGATTTAATGTTGGCAGCTTCTTGCTTTTAATTATTATTATTTAATATTATTGTGAGCGCAGGAGGTTCACACCACTATTGCTATTCTACTACATGTCTTTGGTGAAAATAACCCAAATTAGGATGTATTTTTTAGTTTGTAGGAAAGTTATAGAGTTCACAAACTATGGTATAGATCTGAATATTGATCAATCCTGAAGTACTGACAGCCAATCTAATTTCTTGAGGTTGAAGAATGTCAGAACAGTACAGATATCCCCCAAATGTCAGAACAGTACAGATATCCCCCCAAATGTCAGAACAGTACAGATATCCCCCAAATGACCCCTTTTTGCAGAGTAGACAGTCAGACGTACTTCATAAGAGGCATGGCGAGTTTTTTGAAGTTATATTTTTTTGTCATAATTTTTCAGAAAATTAAAAAATTAAAAAAATGTTCACCTTTTTTTTTACATGCTGTCACCAGTGCAGTACAACGTCATCATATAACTGGCATGGTGATGATCAGGGACACTGACTGGTGACAGTATGAAAAAAAAATATTTTTTTAAATTATTTTTCATTTTTTATTAAATTTTTTTTCTTTTATTTACAATTTTTTTTTTTTCATATTTCACTATGACCAAGGTAGTACAATGTTACCTTAGTAACATTGTACTACTTTGGGGAAGTGATCAGTATTTTTTTTTTTTTTTTTTTTTTTTTTTACACAATTTGCTTATAGCAAAGAATTACTTTGCTATAAGCAAGCATTTACCTGAATGACATCGATTCATTCAGGGGTTTTTTTTTTTTTTTTTTTGTGCTTAGCTGTGATTTGGCCACAGCTAATCACGTGACACAGCTGGGCTGTTATTAGCCCAGCTTGTGCATGTGATCGCTGTGACCAATCACAGCTGCACACACTAGTATACAATGGATGGCATGAATGAAGCCATCCATTATATACAACGTTCATGTGACCTGCTGTGATTGGTCACAGCAGGCCACATGGTATCAGCAACAGAGCCGGTACTCAGATCTGTCATCGGCCGTGTCCGAGGTACACGGCTGGTGACAGATCGCGTCGGTGCACGGCTCTGCAGGCGCGCAAACTGCGCATGCCCGGGAGGACGCCATATAGCGTCCACCCGGAACACTAAGGGATTTTGCACGCTGCCACTCGGCCATTGGCCGGGCGGCTAATAGTTAATTAGGCCAATCAATGACATATTAAAGCAGATGATATTGAAATGCTGAGTACTGTATACTGCTTTTATATAAAAGAGAAGTATGGCTTTTTTCCCCCTTTTATACTTATCTAGGTGGATGCAGCATTGGACCTGCCGGCTCTAAGTGTGAGAACTCAGTGATCACATGATCTCTGAGTTCTCACAGCCGCTCTGAGCAGAGAGCAGTGACTGTCAATCACCACTGTCTGCTCTGCCCCTCCAGCGCTCACTGGATTGCTGGGCTGTGGAGGGGGAGGGGGAGGGAGCGGCTGATGCTCTCCGCATCTCACGAAGTCTGAGCCAGGTGCTGCTCCATACTCTAAGGTGGATGCTGACTTTAAAGTCAGGATCTTTGCCCAGCTTGGACCGGCTGAGGGACATCAGCCGACAGTGAACTTCAGCTGAGGGCGGGTCACAGGAGTGCAGAACAAACTGCACTCCTGTGATCCATAAGAAAAGTACAGCCAAAAGAGCTTTGGTTGTACTTTTTCCTTTAAATAGAACTCTGCAACTGTTGTATAGTTCTTGTCCTAAAAGTAGACCTATATAGACGAGAATTCATTCTGCCAGTTCACATGACATCACTAAGTACATCTTTACGATTTCCCGTTACACAAAACGTTAAGTAACTAAAGATGGGAAAATGCAATATATGCATATGGTGGGACCCGTGTCTTGACTGCTTCCTTGTCTATGATGCATCGTCTACCGGGCAGACACAGCTTTACATTACTTGCCCAAATAAGGTGACAGCTTGTTATTCTTGCCTTTGATTGTCACATGATTATAGCTTTGTCATTTAAGAAGCAACATCTGTTTTTCAATGGATCCAATGTTT
The DNA here is from genome assembly GCF_062004578.1 of Staurois parvus. Taxonomy (NCBI): domain Eukaryota; kingdom Metazoa; phylum Chordata; class Amphibia; order Anura; family Ranidae; genus Staurois; species Staurois parvus. The sequence continues at coordinate 5,100,719 of NW_028317964.1, read as the reverse complement.
ACAAATTATCAACAGATGGGTGGACTGGAGCACAGAGAGGTCGAGCAACTTGTGCAAGGTCAAAGGGGAGTGCAGGAAAAGAAGAATCATAGGCTTATGCCGCCTGCTGATTATATGAGACACAAGCGCTCCTTGTTCATTAAAACACAATGCTCTATTTTATGGTGAGCCAGGAGGACATAATTATAAGATATGTGTGTTTTCAATATAATAAGCAGTCTAGTTTCCATAAAAGTCTTATTAGTCTGCGAAACAATGTTTTCTTGGCCTTTAGAAATTGATCTAACAAAACGGTATAGATATAAAATAATTACATTCAGGGAGTATCTGCTAAACTAATTGGAGTAGACCTGTGCCTAGGATAAACTTTTACTGTCACTATAAAGACTCATGCACATGGGCGCATTCCTCATTACAGCAACAACGTATTTTATTGCCCGGGAGTTCCTGGTGTTGTGTATAGCCACCCATAGACATGAATAGTTGTAGGCGGCTAACATTTGCTGACTCCTTAACAATCAGCTATTTACTGGTTGTTAAGGATGCCGGCAGGTGCCCGCTCCATAACAACCAGCATACTTTTGCCAGGTAACCCCAAAAACACACCCTGGGTGCAATTTTGGTGCATTTCCCATTGACGTCAATGGAAGGTGCATCGTTAGTCCTTTTTTTAAATAGTGCACCAAAGATGCGTCATGCAGGACTTTTCAAACTGCGGTGCAAACGCAGCACAGCGATGTGAAAAGTCACATAGGATTTAATGGGAAATACTTTCCATGTGCTGTTTTCAAGCTGGAAACGTGCCTTTGGATGCAGCAAAAGTGCATCAGTGGTAAAAGGGTCTAACGCAGGTATCTAGAAGAGGGTAAAATCACTGGGACACGCACAAAGGTCCCAGAAGACTGCGGGACCAGTCATGCAGCACAGCAGGAAAATGGTTGTGAAGGCTTCACTTACCCAAAATGCTGGCTCCTGCACCCGAAGATGATTGAAGAATCAGCTTGAGTGAGGACATCGCTGGATCCCTGGACAGGTAAATGTCCTTACATTAAAAGTCAGCAAATACAGTATTTGTAGCTGTGGACTTTTCACTTCTTTGGGGAGACTGGAGCTCCACTTTAAAGACAGGTACAAATAACATGCTCCTCTGGATGACACTTTTCAACCAATTGGATTTGATAAAGATTTGTGTGGTTGAAACACTTCATCCAGAGCAGAGTGTTTATTGTACCTGCTTTGTGTCGTTTTTGAACAGGTTATAATAAGGCACCTTGTATAGGGAGTTGTCTAAGTGCCATGTGTCCTTCCCAGCATTTTAGATGAAAGTCCAGCCCCAAGCATTCATCCCTGAATGTATAGAGCCCTACACACAGGTACCAATCAGTGCAGCGTTTAGCCCCCAGCCAGATGCAGCCTGATATAGACTTTACCAGGCTGTAAGCAGTAGGGCTGAGCGCTCCACCTGTCCACTCCAGGGCACACAAAAAAGCCCCCCCAAAAACACAAGCACAAGGAGGGTTGTATGGCAGCTAGATGGCCCTGTCTGCAAGGGGCCTAAAGGATTTTGTTTTATTCTGCAGGCTGTGCCAATCCATTTGAGATGAGAGCATGTGGAAGGTACGCTGATTTGGACACTTGTCCAACAAATTAGTTTTGAATAGCGAATTGCTCCCCAAATGGAAACATTAATAAAATCCTGTCAAAATATATACATCTGACTCCGACAGTACTTGTGACCATTAACAATATGTGAAAATGATATATGACATGAGAGTGTTAATTAGCAAAGAATTCCTCTTAATCTATGCCATACTACTTTATAGGTGCAAAGTCCAAAAGAAGTAAGTGCAACTCAAAGTCCAACTATACATAAAAAGTCCATAGAGAGTGAAGGAAGTGCTTGTATCCAAAGACACCACTTGTATAATATTCCACCACGTGTAATTGTAATCACTTCGCACTCACCAGATTGCATCGCCCCCTTGTTTTATAACAAGAAAGGTCGCTGCGTTTTGTGATCAATAAAGGACCAGATCAAACCTTATATTTGGCACCATATTTAGATGTCATCTCCTCATCTACAGGCCGAACGATGCTTCAATGGTTCGACTGACAGGTAATCCAAAAAAAAAAGAAGAGTGTTCCACTTATAGTGTGAAAACTATTTGTTTTGTAAAAATAATTTGCTTCTGAAGATGTCAAGTATTGATGACGAAATGCATCAAGTGGGACTTCCGGTGCGTCACTTCCAGTCTGGCTGAAGGAGGCAGCGGATTCCAAACAGTCGGGAGAGAGATTGCTTATATGTTTTCTACTTGGCATACTTTTATTCAAGTTATTTTTTTTTTTAATTAACAAAGTTTTCACACTATGAGAGGATCCCTCTTCTCTTTATGAATTTCCTGCCATTCGAGCTATTAAAGCATTGTTCGGCCTGTTGATGAGGAGATGACATCTACATATGGTGCCAAATAAGAGGTTCGATCTGGTCCTTTGTTGACCACAAAGTGCAGTCTGACTTTTTTTTTATAAAACAAGGGAGTCATTGCAATCTGGTGAGTGTGGAGTGTTTACAGTTACATGTGGTGGAATATAACAAGTGGTGTCTTTGGATATAAGCAATTTCTTCACTTTCTTTGGACTTTTTATGTATAGTTGGACTTTGAGTTGCACTTCTTTTGGACTTACACGTATATAATAATATGGCAAAGATTAAGAGGAATTCTTTTTCTAATTAATACATTCATGTCATATATCATTTTCAGATTTTGTTAACCTCCTTAGCAGTATTCCCGAGTGTAGCTCGGGGTAAAATGTCAGTACCAAAAGTGGTAACCCCAAGCTACACTCGGGCTTACCATGCGGCGTTGCTCAGGGAGTCCCTGTCCTTACCTTGTCCTTCGCTCCCACGATGTGTCCCCTGCAGCATCCCTGGCCATCTCCTCCGGCCGATGCCGGCATCCAGCTTCTGTTTTCCGGGCCCTGTGACATCGGGACGTACGGGCGCCGGAACCGGCGGCAAATTTGAAATTTTTTAAAAAATGTCATTTATTAAAAAATGATTATTACATAGTAAAACATTGCTGTTTCAATGCATTTCACATATATTTTGTCCCTACTGCTTTGTCCTGTGCCCTGCCTGCATTTTGACTGTTCTTTCTGCCTGGAAACTTAGAAAAGTCCATGGCGTCCAAAAAGCGTCCCTTTACGTCAAAAGCGGTTTTAGACCAGCTAGAGAACAGCGATAGTAAATCAGAACCACTTGCAGAATTGAGTGATAATGATTCGTGGGGGAAATTCGTCATCAGACACTGAAAACGATTTTGCGACTTTGCTCAGCGATGTGCGAATTTGCCTCTGTATTTCAAATTTCAGTGTTTTCGGTTTGATTATATTATTGAATTAAATTTATTATTATATTATTATTTTTTATGATTATTTATTAAATTATAATTTATGATTTCGTGTTTCAAATTTTATCATACCCGGAATGTTTAATAGACTCTTGTTCGTACAGATTTCAGTGAGTTATTCCTAAAAATTACAGCCTACAATAAAAAACTACATATTTCCATGCAAAATAATGGTACCGCTTTCAGCACAAAAAATCGGAAAGAATCAGACTGCCGAGGAGGTTAAGTTGTCACAAGCACTGTATATATGTTTTGATAAGATCTTTGAGATATGAGATAGCAGCTGCATTTACATGCTTATGGTATATATTTGATGCAGGTGGTTATTCATACACCATTAATAAAATCATACCAGAGGTCCTAACCCTTCCCCCTCTGGAATGAAAAAAAAACAAATTCAGTTGAAGCTCTGCTTTAACTTATTTTCATGAGTGCCCCAGGATCCCTGAAACCCAGGATGCTCAGCTATACATATACAGAGATCAGTTTATGAAGTTGCACTTTGTCCCGTCCTGTTTTTTTTCTCATACCTCACTATTGGTCCACCAAAGTGATGGATGGCCTAGCTGACTAATAGTGAAGGGGTGGACCAGAGCTTGAATCGAGCGGTTGATTTACTAAAGGCATTTTTTTTTTGTATGATTTTTTATTTTGTTTTGTATGATTAGTGTTGCCCACTTTAGTATACCAATGAAAAATAGACTGTTCACTTTGCAAGGGAAGCTGTGCTTTGCAAGAGATTTTGCCCCAGAGCTTCGTGAATGAAGTGAAGCTCTGCTGACTTCCATTATCCATTCATGTTCAAGCAAAAATTATGTTTTTGTATTTTTCTTGCGTGTAATTGAGAATTCCCTGCAAAGTGAAATTTCATCACATTCACTAATCTCTGGGGGAAAATCCCTTGCAAAGTGAACAGCCTAGAATAATGACTGTATTTGCAAAATTGGCCTTCCCAGTTTTGAGCGCCTGAAAGTCCCCATGATGATGTGTAAAGGTACCTGTAGATACCTTTAGTTGCCTGTTACAGCCTTTGTAGCAGTTTATGACATTTATTCTAGGCAAATTTAAATACGATTTGTTGACAGCCGCCAGCATTGTTTCTTTTCTTTTTCTTTCACCTGTCTTGGTAGAAGACACACTGAGGAATTCAATAATCATTTGTTGTTGTAAGTTGTAGCTCGTTATTTCAAGAAGTTTGCAATTCTGCAATGATTTCTGATTGTCGAAGGACTTCTTGTCAGAAATATCCTCCATCAGAATTAGTAAATGTGACTTGTGTGGGCTGGCGTACCAGCTAGACACAAACAAATCCGGTTTGCTGAAATTTGCTAATTACAGTAATTTTTAGGTGATGGAAAACACTGGTTTTCACTGAGCTAGTAGTATTTGTGCTATGTTCGAATCCCCTAAAATTCCATTACAGCTTTGCACATTTATTTCAATTCCCCTGAATATTTTTATTTTGCCCCTAAGATTTTAGATATTATTTGTTAAGATTATCCTAAAATTATGTACAAAAAAAAAACAGGATCTGAGAAGGACAACTAGCTGCCTTCTCATTTTTTAGGCAATAGCAGAGTTTACAGCCGGTCTCGTGACTCTCGGCCTCCCTGTTGCAAATGTCCAGCCCAGGCATGCACAGGTGAAAGGGCTCTGTAGGGTTCCATAACAATGGCGGCAGGAGCACTTTAACCTATTCTTGTTTACAGGAACTGTGCAGCTGAATAATCTGCCAACGTTTCCTGTACACTGTAGTGAACTGAGGGCACCTGGCATCAGACTTCGCCCACACTTCTTCCTTCTGGCATCAGACTTCGCCCACACTTCTTCCTTCTGGCATCAGACTTTGCCCACACTTCTTCCTTCTAACTATTAATTTTCCAGAGGGGAAGAGTGGCAGCCTTATTGCGCTCTGCACTAGCTGAAGGTGCAATGTTCTACCCTTCACTGGCCTACAACACTCTGGGGGAGACTTACTCATGGTGGCCACACACTGTTAGAAAATTGTTTGAAAAAGCACTGGATACACTTGATCGTTCAGCTTTCCAAATGTTAGTGTGCTAATTTCAATTATCGAAGTGCAAAGTTTTATGGCAACAAAATGACGTCATGCCAGATTTTTTGAGCCAAAGCGTTCGATTTTTCTAAACATCAGTAGTGGAATGGATCGAAAACAGTTAAAAAAAAAAAATCTACAGTGCATGTGAGTGTTAAAATGTAAGTACACGCAACGAAAAGAACGATCTTTTAACCTCTTTCTGTCCGGCCCATGTCGATAAACGTCTGGACGGGAGCATTGCCGATGCGGGTGGATGTTTCTAAACGTCCCCCCGCAACCATTGCCTGTGCGCTCCCTGAGTGCGCACAGCACCATGATCGGTGCCCGTTGTGTCCCGCTGTACGGGACCTCTGTGTGAACTTCCGATTCATGTGATCACCGATTGGCCAATCAGTGATCACATGAATAGTAGTAAACACAGTGTCACTCCCTGACATCATTGCTTACTACGTTTGAAATCTGAGAATGATCACAGAAGTCACATGGTACAAGGCTATTCACAACAGCCTTGTACCATGTGACAAACTGTGACCAATCACAGCTCGCACAGTATTTCTCAATGGCTGCAGGAATGCAGCTAGAGAGAGAGAAATGATTGCATTTACAGCCTGCATGGGTGTAAAAGCAATCCATGTAACAAAAAAAAAAAATCTACATCACCCCCCACAAGTAATATAGTGTCACTATGGTGACACTGTACTTCTAAGGTGACACTATGTTAAAAAAAAAAAAAACAATATATTAAATAAAAATTAAAAAAATGTTTTTGAAAAATTATATTTTTTGGTTATAAACTAATTTGGGTTATTTTGTTTTTACTAAAAAGATAGATGAATACATTTTGGCCAAGATTTATGAAGAAAGATTATTTATTTGCAACATTTATAAGAAAACCCCCTTTTTTTTTTTTTTTAATTTGTGGACTTTTTCATTTATATAGAAAAAAAATAAAAATCCCAGTGGTGAATACCACCAAAATAAAGTTTTATCTGTCTCAAAAAAATTGCTAACAAATTCATATGGATACAGTATTGCATGACCGCGCAAGTGTGATCGCACTGTAAGCTGAAAATTGGCCTGGACTGGAAGGGGGTGAAAGTGTCCGGACTTGAAGTGGTGAAATAGAGTTAGCAAGTAGGATGATTCACAAATGTAAAACCTTCTTTATAGCATTTCCACCGATCAATGAAAAATGTATCATTTGTGGTGTTAACAATCGACAATATGTTGACAATTGGGGGAAATATTTTCATGCAATGAAGGTGTTACCGTGTGCGTGTTTTATAGATCTTTATAAATCTGACCTTTTTTTTCTAACACTTTTCTAATCGTGTATGGCCAGCATAGAACTGCAGCACACAGAATCTGGTGCAGCAGTGCACAATAACTAATCAGGTTCTAACTTCAGCTTGTTCAATTAAGCTTCAAAGTGATTCTAAAGCCTTGCATTAATATTATTATTTTTTTTTAATAACAAACATGTCTATACTTACCTGCTGTATGCAGTGGTTTTGCATAGAGCAGCCCAGATCCTCCTCTTTACGGGTCCTCCTCCGGCACTCTTGGACCCTCCCTTCTGTTGGGTGCCCCCACAGCAAGCAGCTTGCTATGGGGACACCTGCTGCTCCATGTGTCAGCAGTGGGAGCCAATGGCTCCAGCTGCTGTCTCAGCCAATGAGGAGAGTGAGTCTTGGGATAGACAAGACTCCAGTGCACATCACTGGATCTAGAGGGGGCTTAGGTGAGTATTAGGGGGGCTTGGTGGGATGCTGCACAGAGAAGGCAATAGAATGCATGAAGGTAATAAAACCTTGAGCCTTTACAACCACTTTAACATCGGTTTTCGTACATTTTCCCCCTGTGGATTCTTGCTGACCGCTCACCTATACCCAATTTTGCACTCAAATGTACTGATGTGCAATTTTGCACTTACCAACAATACACTTCCTAGCACTTATGCATTCACTGACATCACACTGCCACGTATTAGCCAATACTGCACCTCCGTTCTAGCCGATATGACAACTAGACTCACTTCTACACTTGCCAACGCTGCAACAATGACACTGCAATGACGCACACCTTTTCACTTACCAATAGCATCCATATTCACCTTGATTAATGAACAGGCACACTTTGGCCTCTTGCACACTGCAGCTTGAAAATGCTCAGTACAAATTTTCTTTTTTTTTTCTGCACTAAAATGCACCCATTATTGTAAACAAGCGCTGTGTATTCTTGAGAAAAAAAAAGAAAAGAAAAAAATGTGTGTTCCTGGTCAATATTTGTGTTGGTATGTGCAGATATGCGCATATAAGCATAAATATGAATGGATTTTGCCTAGAATTTGTATTTTACACACAAATACACACAAAACAAATTCCTGAAATTACATCCAGAAATGCTGGTGCTCAAACATCGGTATCGTGTGCAAGAGGCCTTTTGCTAGTAATATTATACATTTTTTGAAAAAGTAAACCCAATGGATGGTACCTAGAATGAATGCGATATGTCCCTTGTTGTGATGGATACTGTTTTAGTTGAAATCTTCTGTCCTCTGTTCCCCTCTATACCATTGCAGTCAACTATGCCCAACCTTTCCTCCCTCCTCCTCCATTCACGGGAAAAAACAAAAACAAACGAACACCCCCCCCCCCCCCCCCAATGAAAAAATAAACAAAAAACCGACCAAAAGTCGGACCACTCGTCTTTTTCTGCTGTCCACTGAATTAAAGGTCTGCCTCCTCTGTTTATAGATTGTTTTTATTTGTTGAATATATAGTAATGCTTCTATGAATGGAGGAGATGGGAAGAAAGGGTGGACATACTCACCACTTTTGATTAGTGCATATGGCAGGTTCTTTGGCTCTGTTAACCCCCGCAGCACTGGATGAGGGTAGAGGGGTGGACAGGAGGAGAAAGATTTCAACTAAAGCAGCAGCCAGCAGCACAAGGGACACATCGCATTGATTGTACTGTATGTACTGTTCCTTGTGCTGGTTTTTTTTTTAAAGTTTTGATTAAACTTAGGCTTTAAGGTGAATCTGAGAAAGTAATGTCTGTCTGGTTAAAGTGTTTCTAATTGTCTTTTATTGCAAAATTTTGTCCATACATGGAATATTTATAACAATATATTGTTTAGATGTATTCCCCCAAAATATAACCCTTGTGTGACCTGAGGGAGTCTTTCCACTGAGCCATGTTCATTGGCAGTATTTGGTTATGGAAAAAAGAAGTGTGTCCTGTGACCACATTTTGTGATCTATGTGGTCATTGTACAACTATTTCTAAGTCTCCTGAGCTGTACAAGGCTCACTCAAACAATGGAAGGTTGGATGTTTTAGATTATATCATGAGGCAGAGAGTATTTTAAAAATCTAATAAAGATGTGTTGCCCAAATGGTAGAAGAGTAACCAATGACACTAAATAATCTTTTTCTATCTGTAAGGTGTGTGGGGGGGAATCATACCCAACAACCATGAATGTAAGGAGTATCGGTACCTGTGACCACCACACCAAGCTCTTGTGGGTTGTAGATAGTCATTAGCAGGGCTCCCTGAGCCTGGAGAGTTATATAGAGGGTTCTTCCATGTTTAAAAAAAGTTGAGAACAAGGTTTAGACTGTTAGGCCCCATTCACACTTTTGCATAGTAATTTACATGCAATTTTGTGTGTTTCATAGGGCCAGCCTATTCAATTGAATGGCCTGCCCTATGTGGCTTTGTTGCCCATAAAGTAGCTCCTGCTCCTTTTTGGGTGACAATCTGCACATGATTTTTAAAGGTGTGACTTGCTGCATGATCCTATCGCTCGACAATCATGGCAGAATTGTAAAAACTTGATTCTTGTGAGCTGCTATGGTGTATTTTATGCGTACATGTCTTTTTAAAGTGAATGAAAATTTAATAAAAAATATAAAAAAATTAAATAAAAATATCTAAAAATAACCACTATGAATAACGTGCTGAAAAGATACTTGTGTGTAATATGAGAAAATATTTAAATACATTAATAAATGAATTGCATTACATTTGGGGTTGTGCAGCAATCATCACACAAAATGGGATCATGCGCAGAATTGCAGTGATTCAAAAGCCCCCCCCCCCCCCCCGATCCCAAATCAGGAGATCAGATCTGCTCGTGTTCAAAATTTTTCACATTTTTTTTCGTCCAGGTGCTGAAGTTCCTAGTTTATTTGTCAGTACAATCTGCTTGTTAGGTGTCAGATCACTTCAGTGTGTTTCTCTACCACTGGCTGATGGTAGAGATGCGTAATGCCCATAGAAAAATCATGACAATGCCTTTCTTTTCATCCAGTCTCTTTATTGACAGTTAGGGCTCATGTACATGGAACATTTGGAAAACTCTTCTGAACGATGGAAACTTACTGCTGGAAAACGTAGGTTAAAAAACATTGGTTTAGACGCGTTTGAATACCGCGTTTATGCGCATTTGCATTAGAAGGGTTTTTTAAAGATAACATCAGGAGACCTTCCAAAATGCCCAGAATGTACTGAAAAACAGTAAAAAATGAACTATTTCAGACATTTTGAGAGAAATAGAGAGAGCAGAAGCAGAGAGAGCAGTACGTGTTGAGATGACCTGTCTTTTCTGGTTGTATTCACTATCGATCCCATCATAATGCGGCACGTTCTACCATTTTTTCCTTCACGCAAAGCCTGGAACTGACTGCGCTGGTGTACCGGGTCCATTTGAATACATGGAAAACACTTTGCATGCATTTCTGATGATGAAAAAAGGCTCTGGACAGCATCTGGATATGGAACAGTTAAAAAATGCTTCTAAACGCAAACGCTTATAAACGCGTTTACACGTGTTTGAAACGCTGATAAAATCTACTCCTGAACGCAAGTTTGGTGCGTTAAAAAAAAAAAAACGACTGTAAACTCAACTGCCTGTAAATGACTAAGTGTACATGGAGACATAGGAAAACATTAGGGAGAGTTCAGGGGCTGCTAAAAAAAAAAAACCGCAGAAAAGCTCCTGAACGTTAGTTTATCAGCTGCAGTGTACATGAGTCCTTAAGATGGCATGTTAGTAAAATATCTGTATATATCAGCTCTAGGACTCTTGCACACAGGCGGCTGAGCCCATTCAGCATAGTGCTGGTGTATCTCCTCCACCCAGGTGCAGTGTACAGCCTGCTGTTGACATGAGTGGCTGTGCGAGGCTGTACTTGTGTATACAGCGGTGCTGTCATAAACAGGAGTAAAGCTACAGGCACATAAAAAAAAATAGAAAATGTTTTTTTTTTGGCATATGCCCGTCCACTGGATTCTTATTTATATGCACACAACACATTCTCATTGATGGGGTTGATTTACTAAAGGTGTAAAAGATGTTGACTTGGCAAATTAAATGTTCAAAAACTGTTCCCATTGCAAAGTGAATAATAGTAAGATACATTCCTGCATCACATTTTACTGTACATACAGTGGGGATCGAAAGTTTGGGCACCCCAGCTAAAAATGTGTATTAATGTGCATAAAGTAGCCAAGGAAAGATGGAAAAATCTCCAAAAGACATCAAATTACAGATTAGACATTCTTATAATATGTCAACAAAAGTTAGATTTTATTTCCATCATTTACACTTTCAAAATAACAGAAAACAAAAAAATGGCGTCTGCAAAAGTTTGGGCACCCTGCAGAATTTATAGCATGCACTGCCCCCTTTGCCAAGCTGAGACCTGCCAGTGTCATGGATTGTTCTCAATCATCATCTGGGAAGACCAGGTGATGTCAATCTCAAAGGTTTTAAATGCCCAGACTCATCTGACCTTGCCCCAACAATCAGCACCATGGGTTCTTCTAAGCAGTTGTCTAGAAAACTGAAACTGAAAATAGTTGACGCTCACAAAGCTGGAGAAGGCTATAAGAAGATAGCAAAGCGTTTTCAGATGTCAATATCTTCTGTTCGGAATGTAATTAAGAAATGGCAGTCATCAGGAACAGTGGAAGTTAAAGCAAGATCTGGAAGACCAAGAAAAATATCAGACAGAACAGCTCGCAGGATTGTGAGAAAAACAATTCAAAACCCACGTTTGACTGCACGATCCCTCCAGAAAGATCTGGCAGACACTGGAGTTCTGGTACACTATTCCACTATAAAGAGATACTTGTACAAATATGGTCTTCATGGAAGAGTCATCAGAAGAAAACCTCTTCTACGTCCTCACCACAAAAATCATCGTTTGAACTTTGCAAATGAACATATAGACAAGCCTGATGCATTTTGGAAACAAGTTCTGTGGACCGATGAGGTTAAAATTGAACTTTTTGGCTGGAATGAGCAAAGGTACGTTTGGAGAAAAAGGGGCACAGAATTTAATGAAAAGAACCTCTGTCCAACTGTTAAGCATGGGGTTGGATCAATCATGCTTTGGGGTTGTGTTGCAGCCAGTGGCACAGGGAACATCTCACGAGTAGAAGGAAAAATGGATTCAATAAAATTTCAGCAAATTTTGGATGGTAACTTGATGCCATCTGTGAAAAAGCTGAAGTTAAAGAGAGGATGGCTTCTACAAATGGATAATGATCCTAAACACACCTCGAAATCCACGGGGGATTACATCAAGAGGCGTAAACTGAAGGTTTTGCCATGGCCTTCACAATCTCCTGACCTCAACATAATTGAAAATCTATGGATAGACCTTAAAAGAGCAGTGCGTGACAGACAGCCCAGAAATCTCAAAGAACTGGAAGACTTTTGTAAGGAAGAATGGGCAAAGATACCTCAAACAAGAATTGAAAGACTCTTGGCTGGCTACAAAAAGCGTTTACAAGCTGTGATACTTGCCAAAGGGGGCAGTACAAGATATTAACTCTGCAGGTTGCCCAAACTTTTGCAGACGCCATTTTTTTATTTTCTGTTATTTTAAAAGTGTAAATGATGGAAATAAAATCTAACTTTTGTTGACATATTATAAGAATGTCTAATCTGTAATTTGATGCCTTTTGGAGATTTTTCCATCTTTCCTTGGCTTCTTTATGCACATTAATACAAATTTTTAGCTGGGGTGCCCAAACTTTCGATCCCCACTGTATATGACACACATAGGTAAGCATTACACAATTAAAAAGCATAATGTGACATTATAAAACGTAATCCCCTCATTCTACCTCCAGAGTTCTATATCCAATACAGCAGATACAGTATAATAGAGAGACATAAATTAAATGTAATTATAGCATATGGTTCTAATATCTCTCCAATAGATGTCAGGATGCATTACATACTATGATCCACATATTCTGTGCAACACAATGAGAAAAATCCATCTACCAACAGAGACCCATATGTTATATATCACAGGACACTGGTAAATGTTGGTGCAAGTCCATATATCTGAGCAGGAGTAATGCCGGCCATAGACGGCGGAAAGAAAAATCGGCCGATTTTCGCACTGTTAGTGGGTTAATTGGTCGGCCGTTTTTTGTTTTTTTGCATAATTTTTTTATCGGTGATGTTGGAAAATTCGCGTCCGATTTTGACGAACGCCCGAATTTCCCGGCAATGATGGGCAAATCGGCTGATCATTTTACCGATAAAAAATCTGCGCATGAGCCGTGACCTGCAAGGGACAGAAGTATGGGGTGAACTTTATGATTTTGTCGGGCAATTTTTTTTACCGTTGGTGGTAACGTCGGCCAAACAAACGATCAATTTTTCGTTGTTTTTTTTTTTAAATCGTCCGATGTTCGACCTGTCTGTGGCCTGCATTACTGAAACATGCCTGCCATTGTCTAGAAGGCTAGGTTCACATTAGTGCAGTTCTGTATGGGTTCAGCAGGCTGATCATTGGAATGGGCTGCTGACTGCATTTTCCTGCAGGAAAAAGGTACTTGGACCTTTTTTTCTTTTTTTTTTTTTTAAAAAGCAGCCACATGAAATCTCATGGTGCCAAAGAAGGAAACCACGCCATGTTTTCCAGTGCATTGCGGTGCCATTAAAGTGTTACTAAACCCACAACAGTAAAATCAGTCTGCACCTCACATATGTTTGTTCATTGAGATCTGTTGTCACTATCTCTGGTGCTCGCTGCTTCTACTTGTATAGCGCTCGCCATTGGCATTTTTGAGTAAAATCAGTCTGTATATGCAGTAAAGGGGTTAATCCTCTGCATTGTGTAAAAAGGATGTTTGATCCTGACTTCTCTGATCTTCCCCTTCTTCCACAGTCTTCAATCCATCTGCTGATAGAACAGAGCCTTGGGGGCAAAGTGCATATGCTCAGTTTGGTGTGTATTGTTAGAGTGTTTTTTTTTTTATAATTGGGGCCAATCAACACTGACCAGACAGAGGGTCAGGGGTCCTGCAGCTTCATAGGACAATTAGGCGAGAATGAAAACTCCTACAAGCTTTAACCAGTGCTCTGCTGGACACTGATAGAAGTCACAAGACTTCTCCAACTGTTGCTGAGAAAAGGTATTTAGCAGTTTATATTTACTAAAATTGCACTTCCATGTTGTGTGTACTGTGGGAGAGCAGATATAGTGAATGCAGGGTCCTAGGTTTAGTAACACTTTAAAGAAAACATGCAGGGTGCCATTAACTCTTAAAGTACTGCAGTTTTTGCGTGCGGCTGTGAGAATGTGTGCAATATACACACATTCCCGCACCCACATGAATGTGAACTTTGTGGTTCACACCAGAATGCCATGAGTGTGTGTTTTCCACACTGCCGTTGATGTACTGCAAGTGCCAATACCTTATTAATGACTCCCCATATGCAGTTCACTTGCAGGCACCAGGTTGCATGGTACCACAGAACCATGCGATTTGGTGCAGTGCATTTTTCACAAGTAGTGCATGCACTGCTTTTTGTCAGATCCAGTGGAATTTCAACTCCAAAAAAATTAGTGTTGGGAAAAAGTCCACACCTGACTGGTTTAGCCATGCTCCGCCAGCTGCGTCAGAGGTATGGCTAGTACATGTTTGGTTAATTGAAATAATGAGGGGAGTGTCTTGCTATCCCAGGCTATGGGAGCTGTGTGTTTCTATTGATGTGTGTAGGGAGACATTCTAGTCCAGACTTAAACTCAATTCCATCGCTGACCGCATCAGCATGATGGTTGTCCTCAAAAGGCTGGTTGTATCTGTAAGACTACATGTCCAGAGCACCCCACCTCTGTCAAGAGCCCACCCATTTTCAGAAATCAAGAGTCCCCCACCCTCCCTTACATCATTGTGCACTCCCCTAACTTTGTGCTACTGCTGGGAAGAAGCTGGGGGAGTAGCTGGAAAGTAGAAAGTGGTGCAGGATGTGTAAGAGGCGTTCTGTCCTCCTCTCTGCTGCTGACTGCTGAGACAAGGTGAGGGCGCAGATGAGGGGGTGCCGCAGCTCAACAGAGAGGTGCAGGATCTGTAGGAGGAGTTCTGTCCTCCTCTGTGCTGCTGACTGCTGAGACAAGGTGTGGACATGAAACGGACTGATAGGCCTTGTGTTTGACATGTGCTCTAGTCCCTGCATACAAGGGTGGCTCCAGAGGACACTGCAAGATAAAGGAGCCACCCTGAAACAGAAAACCTGGGGCAGCAGTAATGGCACCAGCTTACAGCGGTCATAAACTTTCTTTAAAAAAAAATGAGTATGCCGTCCCTTCAGAACATCACCGGCTGCATCCCCTCACACCGCAAGTTGAGGAGATATTCATTGTTCCTTCAGGTAAGCCTTATTATAGGCTGGCCCGTAGGCAGTGGCGTATTTATTTCTTGTGCTGCCCTAAGCAACACTAAAATCACCACCCCACGAGCTGCAAACCTAACCCCTTCCTGGCACCACCGCCAGTATCCGTCACCGCCCAATGCTGCCCCCCCCCCGAAAATTTCCCCAAAATTTACCTTCACTTTAACCACTTGCTAACTGCGCTATAGCCGAATGACAGCTACAGCGAGGTTGTCCACTTCTGGAATGGCGTCATATGACGTCCTCCCAGAACATGCACCCTGTGAATTCTGTGATCGATGAGTCCTACGGACACAGCTGATCACGTGATGAGGTAAAAGGCCAGTCAAAGCAGCCTTTTATGACATGATCAGCTGTGTCCAATGACACAGCAGATCACAGAGTAAATACAGTTGTCAGTTATCGGCAGCACTTTCCTCACGCTGTCACAGGGTGAGGAAAGCACTGCCGATAAGTGCCAAATGTGACAGAACAGATCGGCACTGATCATCAGTGCCCAGCAATGCCACCCACCAGTGCTGTACAAGCAGTTGTGCCCAGCAGTGCCACCAGTCAGTGCTGTCAGTCAGTGCCCATCAGTGCAGCATCATTAGTACCTCCTCATCAATGCCCCCCAGTGCCGCCTCATCAGTGCAGCCTATCAGTGCTCATTAGTGCAGCATCATTAGTACCTCCTCATCAATGCCCCCCCAGTGCCGCCTCATCAGTGCAGCCCATTAGTGCAGCATCATTAGTACCTCCTCATCAATACCCACCGGTGCCGCCTCATCAGTGCAGCCTATCAGTGCTCATTAGTGCAAACATCATTAGTACCTCCTCATTAAAACCCACCGGTGCCGCCTTATCAGTGCAGCCTATCAGTGCCCATTAGTGCAGCATCATTAGTACCTCCTCATCAATACCCACCGGTGCCGCCTCATCAGTGCAGCCTATCAGTGCTCATTAGTGCAGCATCATTAGTACCTCCTCATCAATACCCACCGGTGCCGCCTCATCAGTGCAGCCTATCAGTGCTCATTAGTGCAGCATCATTAGTACCTCCTCATCAATACCCACCGGTGCCGCCTCATCAGTGCAGCCTATCAGTGCTCATTAGTGCAGCATCATTAGTACCTCCTCATCAATACCCACCGGTGCCGCCTCATCAGTGCAGCCTATCAGTGCTCATTAGTGCAGCATCATTAGTACCTCCTCATCAATACCCACCGGTGCCGCCTAATCAGTGCTGCCTATCCGTGCCACCTCTTCAGTGCCCAGCAGTGCTGCCTATCAGTGCAGCCTCATCAACACACATCACTGAAGGAGAAAAATTACCTGTTTGCAAAATTTCGTAATGGAAACAAAAACGTTTTGTTTTCAAATTTTTTGCTCTTTTTTTGTTTATAGTGCAAAAAATAAAACACCCAGTGGCGATTAAATACCACCAAAAGAAAGCTTTATCTGTGTGAAAAGATAAACATTTCATATGTGTACAGTGTTGCATGACCGCGCAATTGTCCTTCAAAGTGCGACAGCCCTGAAAGCTGAAAATTGGCCTGGGCAGGAGGGGGGTAAAAGTGCCCGGTAAGTGAATGGTTAAACTGGAACATAGCAAAGGATCAAACGATAAAGAAGCTGCACACTCTGTAAGTAATTAAATCGGCTGCTCACAAAATTGAAGGTTTTATATCCCTTTGCTAAGTGAGCAATCTTTTTTCCTTTAGGAAATCAGCCACATTGAGTATTAGATAGTCTTTAGGATTATTGAAAAATAATACCTTTGGTGAACGTCTTTGTGAATGTCCTGTCGGAAATCTATGCAGATGTTTGTAGTAGAGATATTATTACATGTTTCCAGCTGCACGGCCCGGTTTGGAAAGCTTTCCTTCTAGAAGCCGATTCTCCTCATTTTACTTGCAGGAAGGAGTGCGGATATCTCCTATAAGTTTGTCTGACCATTTCCTTTACCTAGAATCGTATCCCCAGGTCTGAATGAGTATTCTGGAAATATTTAGATAACGCAATTTATTTTACAGTTCAAGATGAAGTCAGGCTGGATATTTTCACAAGGAACTTGGAAGGCGTACAAGGAAAATGTAATTGACATCTGTTCTTTGAGGTTTGAAGTGAAATTGAGCTTTAAAGTGTCCGTCTATGTGACAGAAGCTTAAGAAGTTTTGATTTAATGTGGTTTGAATGTGTTAGGAGGGTCAATATTCTCCCTTTAAAATAAGCGAAAATAAAACGAAAACATATCCTTGAGGCTCAATTCACACCACAGCATAATAAAATGCTGCATTTTAGCGTGACTGTAACACGTTTATCACTTTTTGTGCTCTTACTGCATTTTAGCATACATTTTTTGGCATTTAAATGCATTTTACTGCATTTTCAACCTGTGCTTTGCTGCCCATGTTGATGGAGGCAAATGCTATCAGTGGCTGATCTTTGTGTTCCTAGATCTCCCTTCTGAATGACACCATTAGTGTAATCCAGTGATCAGGGGTGAGAGTGGGTGGGATATACCTCTGATCATGTAAAAGCGTTTCTACCCTCTGTGAGGCTAAATTAATGGATGGTGCCTAGGCATGGTCACATTGGCTGGGCTGCTTCTAACGGCACTAAATGCTTTTTGTGCACCAAGGCTGGCCATACATTATACAATTGTCCTGAGGTTTTTGCTAAATCTAAAGGAAATTGGGCAGAAAACTGTAAGAAAATTGTATACCGCCTGAACCCCCCCCCCCCCTCCCCAAGCTCCAAGGAGCAGGGCCCTCTAATCCAGGGGCGGACTGCCCATTTGAAAATTCGGGCACTGCCCGAGGGCCCAGGGTCAGTAGGGGGCCCCATGAAATGCCCCTGGTACCTTTTTTATAGGCTTTTTTGAGTTTGGGCAAGGACACAGGGGCCCCATGATGCCCTATTGCCCGGGGGCCCCATGAGTTGTCAGTCCGCCCCTGCTCTAATCCCTCTTGTATTGAACTGTATTGTTACTGTACTGTCTCCCTCCATTATGTAAAGCGCTGAGCAAACTGTCGGTGCTATATAAGTCCTGTATATTAATAATATATAATAATAATAATAATATAGTGTATGGCCAGCCTATGGCTAGGTTCACACCTATGCAGGTTGCATTCGAGCCATTTTTGCATTGTGTTTTTGAGCCTGCATTTTTGCCGCTTTTTTGATGCAGGTTTTTTTTTTTCCATGTTTTCTTTCTTGTTGCTAGGCAGATTTAAAACGCGTCAAAAACACAGCAAAAACGCACTACATGCTTTTCTGCAGTGTTTCCATTGAAGTCTATAGAACTAAAATCACAACTTTTTGCGTTCCAAAAAGTCTCTGCCCCTTTCCAAAAAACGTACTGGGTAAAAACACGGAGATGTGAACATGTCAGATAGGAAATCATGTTAAATGGACTGTGCTGCGTTTCTGCAAAACAAAAAACGCTGTGGAAAACGCTTAGGTTTGAACCTGGGGTAAAGCAGGGTCTATTTTAAAGTAATTCAAATGGTACAATTAATAAAAAAAACATGTAAATTGTTTTGCACAGAGCAGCCCCAATCCTCTTTTTTGGGGTCACCTGTTGGCACTCATGGCTCTTCTTTCTCCACTGATTGTCCACCATAGACTGCCACTTGCTATGGGTGCACTTGTGTGTGCTCACTCTTGAGCCAGTTTTGATGTAATGTGGTTTGTGTGCTCGCTCTAGAGTCGGTTTTGATTTTAATATGGTTTGAATGTGTTAGGAGGGTCATTATTCTCCCTTTAAAATAAGCGAAAATAAAACGAAAACATATCCTTGAGGCTGAATTCACACTAGAGCTTGGCCTCATCCCCTGCTCCCCCCTTACTGGCTGAAATTGACAGCAGTGGGAGCCAATGAGGAGAGACAGAGAGACGCTGCTTTCGTGCACATTGCTGGATTGAGATCGTTCTCAGGTAAGTATAAGGGTGGGTTGGGGGGGAAGAGCTGCTTGTGGAAGGTTTTGTACCTTAATGCATAGCATGCCTTCATGTAAAAAAACTCTGACCTTTATACTCACTTTAACCACTTGCCTACAGGGCACTTCTACCCCCTTCCTGCCCGGGCCAATTTTCAGCTTTTAGCGCTGTCGCACTTGACAATTCCGCGGTCATGCACCACTGTACCCATATGAATTTTTTATAATTTTTTGAAACAGAGCTTTATTTTGGTGGTATTAAATCACCTCTGGGTTTTTAATTTTTTGCTAAACAAACCAAAAACCACTGAAAATTTAGAAAAAAAAAAATTTCTTAGTTTTTGTTATACAATTTTGTAATTAAGTGATTTTTCTCCTTCACTGATGTGCGCTAATGAGGCTGCACTGATGGGTACTGATAGGCTGCACTGATGGACACTGATTGGTGGCACTGATGAGGCACTAGTAGGTAGCACTGATGGGCATTGACAGGCATCACTGAAAGGCAGCACTCATATATGGCACTGATAAGTGGCACTGACTTGCCCTGTTAGGTGGCACTGACTGGCACTGTTAGGCGGCACTGATAGGCAGTACTGATGCGCACTGACTGGCACTGATAGGGGGCAATGACTGTCACTGATAGGTGACACTGAAAGGCAACTCAGATGGGCACTGATATGTGGTATTGATGTGCACTGGTAGGCACTGATATATGGCACTGATGGGCACTGGCAGTTGGCATGGATGAGCACTGAGAGCTGGCACTGATGGACACTGACAGGTGGCACTGCTGAGGCTACACTGATCATCAGTGCCCTGATGATCAGTGCACATGTCCCCACTGAGGGATGCCGATTACCGGCTCTCCTCTCCTCTCGAGCTGTCAGTGTGACAGCTTGCGAGGAGAGAAATGCTGATAACCGGCATTTCCCTATTTACATGCGATCAGCTGTGATTGGACACAGCTGATCACATGACCGAGCCGACAGCCCACCACCGATCGCCACTCCCAGAGCCACGAATGCATTGTTTGAATGGGAGGACATCATATGACGTCCTCCCAGAACGAGAGAACTTCCTTGCACCCGTCATTACCTTATATTGTGGGCGGGAGACGGTTAAACATTAACTTAAAGTTGGAATGGATATAGTTAGGGCTCATGTACACTGCAGCTGATAAAGTCACGTTTAGAAGATGTTCAGCGTTTTTTTTCAGTAGCCCCTGAACTCACCCTAATGTTTTCCTATGTGTCCATCTTCGTTTACAGGTATTTGAGATTACAGTCGTTTTTTTGAACACAAAAAAACTTGCATTCAGCAGTCAATTTTATCAACGTTTCAAATGTAAAACGCTTGTAAACGCGGCAAATCACGTTTATAAGCGTTTGAAACATTTTTTTTTAATCTGCCAGTTCCCGATGCTGTGCAGAGCCTTTTTTCATCGTGAAAAATGCATGCAAAGCATTTTCAAGGTGCTCAGATGGACAAAACACTTAACACAGGATGTTCCTACCAAGCTTGTCACACATTGTAATGACCAATTCACACCTCAGACCTCTCCCACCCTTGGAAACAAAAGATATGTTAATGACCATTCACACCTCAAATTCCTCATGAAGACCCCCTGCCAGGTGACCTTAATGACTCCTCCACCAGACACCTTTCCCACCCTTGGAAACAAAACAAATGTTAATGAACAACTCACACCTAAGTAATCTCACCACATACTGCTGTCTCTGCTTCTACTCTCTGTATTTCCCTGAAACAGTCTGAAATAGTTAATAATTTACCACTTTTCAGTGCATTCTGGGCATTTGGGAGGTTCTCCTGTGCTTATCTTTAAAAAACACTTCTAAACGCAAATTCGCATAAACTCGTTATGCAATCACGGCTAAACAGACGTTTTTTAACCTACGTTTTCTAGTAGTCAGTTTCCATCGTTCAGAAGTGTCCCGTGTATATGGAGCCTTGAAGTCGAGCAAGAGCTGAGTTATTTACCTTTTCTGGAGGAAATGCTGTTGTGAGCTCAGTCCAATGCTGTTCCCAGGGCCAGAAGCCGGGACATATCATCTCTGCTTGGATATAACAACCACACGGAAAGGAACCTGGCACATGATCTTTTCTAGGAAATAAATGTATTTCTGTAATTCTGTTATTTTTAATTTACATATACCAGCAACTGCAATACATTCATTACATGAATGTTTGTGTGTAGGTCAAGTATAATGCACTAGGCAAATCAGCCTTGTACTTGCAATGGAGAATGTGAAAAAAGATGTTATGTATAGGAGAGGATGGCTGCTAGCTTCCTAGGAGTTGTCCAGGAGCAGTTAGAAAATGTACAAGAGATGGTTTAAAAGAGAAGTATAGACAAATCTTTTTTGGTCATGCTTCTCTTCTGGGTCACAGGATTGCACTAACTTTCGCTCTCCTGTGACCCAGAATCAATCGAGAGCAGCTGAAGGCCACTTACAACCTGACGTTTCAGAACCACTGCAGGCTCTGAAAGGATCCCGACCATATTGGCAGGATCCATCCATTGACAGCTGGTTACGCTTCTCAGCGCATGACCTGCCCCCTCTCCAGCCCAGCATTCCAGTGAACGCTGGAGGGGCTGAGAGCGGTGACTGACAGTCACTGCTCTCTGCTCAGAGTTGACTGAGAACTGAGCGATTGGTGGTCATGTGTTCACTCCGTTCTCAGGCTCAGAGCCGGCAGGGGACAGCTTCACCATTACACCTGTGCTGCAGCTTGGAGGTGAGTGTTCAGGTGTATTTTTATTTTATCTAAGCTAAACTTCTCCTTTAATAATTTATAAATGATATAACTAATAACCGACACCACCAGCACCACTGCTTGAAATGATAAGATGATTCATTGCTTCAGGCATTTACATCTTCTCTTAGCCGGCTGGGCACAGTAATGCACACTTGATAGTTGGCTTCAGAGATCTTAATGGCATTACAATGCATTACTAAAAGGATGGGTAGTTCATTAAAGATGATGTACAATCTCTCTCTAGTGCATGCCAGCTAAGAACAGGAAATCTATACAAAGCTGGAGTGTTGCGTGGCTCTTCCACCTGACGCAATAAAATATTTGACATGGGATTCGTACTTTTCATTTCTGATATTTCCAAAAATTTATAGCGCTCGCCGGCTCTCTTTATGTGACCTGCTGTGTCCTGGGCTGAATCCAACAGCGTTCAGAGTAGCTGTAATCTGCCAGGTGCCTGGACTTTCTATGCATTTCCACACCCAGCACTGAAATTTAGCAGATGCGGTCTTTCAGACTGATTTTTGCCAAACATTAGAGGTATAGTCCCCACCCATCATCATCAGGGAGAGAGAGCAGCATAGGAGGGGGTAACAGCACCGCCACTCGCACATTTTTATTTAATAGGAAGAACTGATTTTCAAGAATTAGCTCCGTAGAATTCAGGTTTGAGTCCTCATGCACACTTGACGATTTTACAGCGGCTGCTTTTGGATTTTGATGTTTTCTTTCTACAGCCAGTAAACCCCCCAGCATGTTATCCTATGTGTCCATGTACACATAGACTAACGTTTTTTTGGCTGGAAAAAACCCCCAGAACTAGTGGGTTTCTAGAGTAGTTTTTTAGCTGGAAAAACGCTCTAACGCTGAAAAATGCAGTAAAATGCTGCAAACTGGCGTTTTTGGACTTTCGTGACCAAAGAAAAAATATTTTTTTTAGTAAAAAAAAAACCCCACAAACGCGGAAAAACGCCACTAATTAATGCAAAACACCACTAAATGCTAATGCAAAAACGCTTTAAAAAGCTGAAAAACTAACGTTTTTAATGTGACTTTACACAGCTAACGTTACCCGTTCTCAAAACGCCACGTGTGCATGGAGACTAAATATGCAGCTTTCTAACACAATGGGTTAAATTAAAGCCCTAAAAATGAAACCCACGCACATTTACTTATCCCTTAGCCTAAGCAGTAGAGGCACAAACAGAAATGCAGGCAATGTTCTTCTGCCCTAAAACTGATGTCACACGACCACTTTAGGCATAAAATTAAAGAAATAGATGAATTTCTTTCCTGATGTTACCTTTGATTATCTTGTTAAGTTACCTTTTGCTTTTCTGATACAGCAAAACACAATAAAAGATTTATAAAAATATAACAATCATAGTTAAGCTGGCCACAGGCCGGTAAAACTTCATTTGAAAATTGTCATTTTTAGGAATGTTAATGGGCTCAACCGATGATTGTTTTCAACCATAAACATCAAAAAATTTTAATTCGGGGAATGGAAACTTTTTCTTGAACTAAATTTTAACTGAATGTGGGTTTCGTTTTAAGAAATGTTACATTTTGGTTGAAAAATATATTCTTTATTGTATATAAAAAAAAAGATACTTTATCAGGGTACATTCAACCCTGTACTGCGACGCAGCACATAAATACACTACATTAAAATACAGTTCCAATCACTCAATAAATACAGTAGATTCTGGCTGCGTTATGATGCCTAACCTGTGGAGCAGGTATCCTGAACCATCACGTCATGCATGATGCCCCTTACCCGAGAACAATATGTGGCTCCTAAGGTACCACCGCAATACCTCGTGGCATAATGTCAGGTGTGCAGTGCCTGAGTTAGACCCCTGTCCCGCACATCCTTATTGGCACCCCAACTAAAACCAAACCATGCAACATTTCAAAACCAGTTCAATAGGCAATAGGTGTGATGGGAGATAGAAAAGAGGGATGAAGGAGGGCAAAGTGTTGACAGGCCTAAAACTTTATTGAAAGTATAAAGACACAAAAGGAGAGTGGGGGAAGGGGAAATGTTCAGATGTCCTCTTCCTCCTTAACCATCTCCCGACCACACCATAGCCGAATAAATACCACAGCGGGGACGTCTGGTTCTAGGAGGACATCTGTATACAGTCATGGCCGAAATTGTTGGCACCCTTGATATTTCTCCAGGAAATCATGTATTTCTCACGAAACGTATTGCATTAACACATGTTTTGCTATACACATGTTTATTCCCTTTGTGTGTATTGGGACAAAACAAAAAAAGGGAGGAAAGAAAGCAAATTCGACATAATGTCACACAAACCTCCAAAAATGGGCTGGACAAAAGTATTGGCACCCTTTCACAACTGCGGATAAATAAGAATGTTACAAGCATGTGATGCTCCTGTAAACTCACCTGGGGCAAGTAACAGGTGTGGGCAATATAGAAATCACACCTGAAAGCAGATAAAAAGGAGAGACGTTCACTTAACCTTTGCATTGTGTGTCTGTCTGTGCCACACTAAGCATGGACAACAGAAAGAGGAGACGAGAACTGTCTGAGGACCTGAGAACCAAAATTGTGGCAAAATATCAACAATCTCAAGGTTACAAGTCCATCTCCAGAGAACTAGATTTGCCTTTGTCCACAGTGCGCAACATTATCAAGAAGTTTGCAACCCATGGCACTGTAGCTAATCTCCCTGGTCGTGGACGGATGAGGAAAATTGATGAAAGATTGCAACGCAGAATAGTCCGGATGGTGGATAAGCAGCCCCAAACATGTTCCAAAGACATTCAAGCTGTCCTGCAGGCTCAGGGAGCATCAGTGTCAGCGCGAACTATCCGTCGACATTTAAATGAAATGAAACGCTATGGCAGGAGACCCAGGAGGACCCCACTGCTGACACAGAGACATAAAAAAGCAAGACTACAGTTTGCCAAAATGTACTTGAGTAAGCCAAAAGCCTTCTGGGAAAACGTCTTGTGGACAGATGAGACCAAGATAGAGCTTTTCGGTAAAGCACATCATTCTACTGTTTACCGAAAACGGAATGAGGCCTACAAAGAACAAAACACAGTACCTACGGTAAAATATGGTGGAGGTTCAATGATGTTTTGGGGTTGTTTTGCTGCCTCTGGCACTGGGTGCCTTGACTGTGTGCAAGGCATCATGAAATCTGAGGATTACCAAAGGATTTTGGGTCGCACTGTAGGGCCCAGTGTCAGAAAGCTGGGTTTGCGTCCAAGATCCTGGGTCTTCCAGCAGGACAATGACCCCAAACATACGTCAAAAAGCACTCAGAAATGGATGGCAAAGAAGCGCTGGAGAGTTCTGAAGTGGCCAGCAATGAGCCCAGATCTAAATCCCATTGAACACCTGTGGAGAGATCTTAAAATTGCTGTTGGGAAAAGGTGTCCTTCCAATAAGAGAGACCTGGAGCTGTTTGCAAAGGAAGAGTGGTCCAA
Source organism: Staurois parvus (assembly GCF_062004578.1). Lineage (NCBI taxonomy): Eukaryota > Metazoa > Chordata > Amphibia > Anura > Ranidae > Staurois > Staurois parvus. Next base: position 5,075,369 of record NW_028317964.1, on the reverse strand, counting down.
AATTCCGGGTGAGAGGTGTCAGAAGCTTATTGATGGTTATAGGAAGCGACTGATTTCAGTTATGTTTTCCAAAGGGTGTGCAACCAAATATTAAGTTAAGGGTGCCAATACTTTTGTCCAGCCCATTTTTGGGGTTTTGTGTGACATTATGTCATATTTGCTTTTCTGCCTCTGTTTTATATTTGTTCCAATACATACAAAGGGAATAAACATGTGTATAGCAAAACATGTGTTAATGCAATACCTTTTTTGTGTGAAATACTTGATTTTCAGGAAAAATATCAAGGGTGCCAACAATTTCGGCCATGACTGTACATCCTCCCAGAACCCTGCCCCCTGAGCAGGGCATTCATCGGGTGTGCTCTGTGATTGCTGTGTCCTTTTGACACAGTTGATCACAGATTGAGGTAAAGGGCCAATCACAGCATCCCTTAACCATGTGATCAGCTGTGTCCAGTCATCAGCATTCCCTTTCTTCAGTGTTGTCACAATATGAGCAAAGGAAAGCCAAAAACCTTCAAACTTGACAGCACACATTTACACTAATAAGCAGGACACTGATCATCTGAACATTTTTTTTTTCTAAATTTTTGGTCTTTTTTTGTTTGTTTGCAAACATTAAAAAAGCCAGTGGTGCTTAACTACTTGCCGACCGCAGATAGCCGAATGACGGCTGCACTGCGGCCGGCCAGTTCTGGGTGGACGTCATATGACGTCTTCCCAGAACGGGGCGCGAACCTGGCAATCTCCGTGATCAGCTGTGTCCGTAGGTGACGTGGTAAAAGGCCAATCACAGCGGCCTTTTACCACGTGATCAGCCATGTCCAATGACATGCTGATCACAGGGAAATGCAATTGCCGATTCTCGGCTGCACTTTCCTCGCACTGCCAGATCGTGAGGAAAGTACTGCCGAGAATCGGCAGTTGTCAGAGCAGGGATCAGCTCCGTTCATCAGGGCACTGATCATCAGTGCCCTGATGATCGGTGCCCAGCAGTGCCACCCACAAGTTCCTAACGATGGGGCACTATTTTTCCCATTGATACCAATGATAGGGCATGATTTCTCCCATTGATACCAATGATGGGGCATGATTTCTCCCGTTGATACCAATGATGGGTCACTCTTCCTCCCATTGATGCTAACGATGAGGCACTATTACTCCTAATACCAATGATGGTGCACTATTCCTCCCCCTAATACCAATGATGGGGCATTGTTTACTCCGACTGACGCCAGGATATCTTCTTCTCCCACTGGTCACAGTCCAGCCCCCTTAAAGTTTGAAGGACAGCAAACAGGCCCTTTGTTTAGAAAGTTTGGAGACCCCTGGTCTATCACATAAAATCCCAATAAGTTTGGAGACCCCTGGTCTATCACATAAAATCCCAATAAGTTTGGAGACCCCTGGTCTATCACGTAAAATCCCAACAAAATACATTTACGTTTTTGGTTGTAACATGACAAAATGTGGAAAATTTCAAGGGGTATGAATACTTGTTCAAGGCACTGTAATGAAACCTGTTTAATACATTCCATTAAAATAGCAGGTCTGGATGAAATTTTATGGTCTTTCAAATGGAATTAGTTGACTTAATGATAGTGAAAATAGAACGTTCTGGGGAATGGTTTTTCTATGAACTTTCAAACTAAAATCTAAAACACGTATGGCCAGCTTTATATTAGTTAATGTGCAACGTGTCAAAGTTCACAAAGAGTTGGATTTGCACGAACAAAGCTACCAGAATGCTGATAGATGAGTGTGTTGGTGGATTTCCCCACTGAAGAAGGTGCTCTGTGCAACACATTAACATAACACTCCTTGTGAGAAATGCTTTGTGTTTCTGCACACATTTCATGGTTATTTGACACAGGCTGGAAAGTCATTCTGGTAACCTCATTTAGCAGGACTAGAGAACTCATGCATCCAACATAATGACTTTTCAGTTTGTTGCAGTTGTCATATGGCACTGAAAACACTTGATCCCCATGTAAGTGGTACTGTGCTGGATAGTTTTGCGAGCTGTCTCTGAGAAATCACCAGATATACACACCGGGTGGGTTACTGGACTGACACTGTGCAATGCAACTATTTACTGTCCGCTGTGTTCATAGAAAGAAGTTTGCCGACATAGGGATTTACAAAACAGCTTCTATCTAGTTCAGCTGTTATTTCTTTTATACCACAACTTATTAGCTACCCCATAACTCTTGAAGTGTTACTAAACCCACAACAGTAAGATTAGTCTGTATATTATTATTATTATACAGGATTTATATTGCGCCAGCAGTTTGCTCAGCGCTTTACAATATAACAGGAGACAATACAGCAACAATACAGTTCAATACAAGAGGGTTAGGAGAGCCCTGCTCCTTGGAGCTTACAATCTAAGAATGCAGTAAAGCATATTTGTTATACCCACTGTGGAACCTAAGAGGTGAATCCTCCGCATTGTGCAAAAAGGCTGTTTGATCCTGTCTTCTCTGATCCTCCCCATCTTTCAGAGTCCCCAATCCATCTGCTGATAGTACAGAGCCTTAGAAGGCACTCTGCACATGCTTAGTTTGGTGCATATTGCTAGAGAGGTATCTTTTTTTTGGAGGGTGCATGTGATCGGCGCAGGGCCAATCGGCACTGTAAGGACAGAGGGTTGGGGGTCATGCATTCTCATAGGACAGTCAGAGGAAAATGAAAACTCCTCCTACAAGCTTTAACCAGTGCTCGGTCGGACACTGATATAAGTCACAGGACTGCTATATATTGCTGATGAGAAAAGGTATTTAGCAGTTTATATTTACTAAAATAATTGCATTTTTATGTTCTGTGTACCGTGGGAGACCAGATATAGTGAATATATGAGTCTACCATACAGGTGCATTTCCGTGCATTGTGTGTAGGACAGTTGATTAATTTCAATGGGCTGTCCTATGAGCCAGAGTTGCAGAAAAGAGGTCCTCAATTCTTTTCCAAAAATGCACCACACTGAACTGCATAGTGCTGCAGTACCTTGTGGTTTGTCACGCGCAAAAACACATACATTTGCAGATGCATTGGGTGCCATTAACAATTAATGGAAGTACCACACATCTGCTAAAAAGGATGCATGTTTCTGTGCATGTCGAGAAAATACAAGATTTTGCGCGCATTCCCAACATGCAAAAGTGTAAACCTTACTGTAATGTCCATTTAAAACAATGCATAATACATTTTACTTAAAGCAGACCTTCACCCTAAAGGGAATGTTGTGTTTATTGTTTTCATCTAATGTCACTTATTTTTGCTGATGCAGAGCAGCACTTCCAAGTAGCTCGCCTTGGAAAGAATTTTCCTCTCCCGTCCCCTGTATGTGTGCAGATGTGCTGCAGAATTTTTGGTCCTGAGTGAACCCTGCATATCAATTGCACATGCGCAGACGCACCAAAGGGCTTATTCCAGGACCAGAAGGCCAGGCAGAGCTCTTTGGTGTACAATAATGGCAGCACTAGATAGGGGGGGGGTGGAGCCTTACAGGGTGGGATTGAAGTTCCGCTTTAAACTGCGCATACACTAGCAGATTTTCGAAAGAAGATTCATACAAAAATTTTCTATACATTCCATTGCTTTATGTTTGATACATTTTATTCAAAACTACTTCAAAGTTTTGTTTGCTTTTAACATTCGATTTGGAAATGAATTGACGTTCCTGATTACCACACTAGGTTATTGCCTATTAAAATAACCAGCTTCAAGCTGGTGATAACTGAGATCTTTGATAACGGTTTATGGAGGAGGGAAGGAAAAAGCCATTTGAAATGGTGATAAAATAACATTTCACAAAATAAAATATTGATTTTTAAGAAATTAGGGGCTTTGACAGATGCATGTTTATTTCACGTGTTAAAATAAAAGATTACACCTCTTTATGATGCTTGTTTGTGAATGGAACAGTTTTAGGAGAAAGATACAAAATAAGAACTAACTAGAGTGATAACTCACACATCTTAAAGTGATACTGAAGTCTAACTATTTGTTTTGAAGGGCGGCTTCAACTTCCCTGATGTGGTCACGCTGGGGCAGTTAATCCCTGGTTTTCATGCAGGTTAGCTGTGCTTTCCTATAGACTTTTAATTGGTCCTGAGGTTTTGGTGTGGTTTCAGAAAGTGCACCGAAAACTCCTGCATACTTCATCTTTGGTGCGCTTTTTGAAACCACACCAAAACCACAGGACCATATGGAAGTCTATGGGAAAGCACAGCTAACCTACACGAAACGTGCGGGACTGCATCGGGGCAGTGTGAAGTAGCCCTTCATAACAGTGGTAATACTAACCTGCTCTCTGCAACGATATTACACAGAAAAAGTACCCTACCTCCTCCTCTGGCACTCCCCTGCCGGCACGGTCCTCTTCCCCCTCCTCTGGGTGCCTCCTGTAGCAAGCCGGGTGCAAAGGAGGTGTCCATAGACATACATAACAGAAAATGATATACAACGCTCAACAGTGTAAAACTAAAAGTAATAGTGTCCATCCAAATGAACCTTCAAATAACTTCAGTTCATAATGTGCATGCTTGTTTTTCTCAAAGCGCTCTGTGTTCAAAGCTCATGATAAAGAGACAGGTGCTCTGTAAAAGTGTTTTTCGAAGGTGCTCTTCTTATAGTGAACCCCCTTAGTGACCACACTCACCAGATTTGATGGATCCCTTGCTTTCACAATGGAGTCAAATAACACTTTATCTGGTGGTGGATGTCGCTTTCCTTCTGATATCCTGCTAATTGTTAGTCCTCCCCTTCAGCCATGTTTTTAACAATGGATGTCCTGTAAACTCATGGTGACCAAAAGGAGAGAGGATGCCTTCATAGTGTAATACTGCCTTTATTATGAAAAAAAAAGTGTGTAAAATATTGCACTTACAATTAAAATAAAACAATATGCTCAAACTTGCTGGGCAAGCTAGGACAATCTTGGAGCACCGCTGATTGTGTGCGTTCCATGGACAGGATGTGACATCACCGGAAGCCCTGTCCAACGCGTTTTGCCCCTCCCACTGGGCGTCCTCAGACAGGCACGTGATCTATTGTTAAAAACATGGCTGAATGGAAAGACTAACAATCAGCAGGATATCAGAAGGAAGCAGACATCCACCACCAGATAAAGCGTTATTTGACTCCATTGTGAAAGCAAGGGGTCCACCAAATCTGATGAGGGGGGTCTATAAGAAGAGCACTTTTAAAGAGCACCTCTCACTTTATCATGTGGTTGGAGCACAGAGCACTTTGAGAATAACAAGCATGCAAATTATGAATTGAAGGTTCACTTGGATGGACACTAATAATTTTAGTTATTTGCACTGTTGAGCGCTGTATATATTTTCTGTTTAGTATTATTATTATACAGCGTTTATATAGCGCCAAAAGGTTTGCTCAGTGCTGTACATTATAGTGGGGGACAGAACATGAGACAATACAGTAACAGAACAATACACGAGGGGTTCAAGGGCCCTACTCTTTCGAGCTTACAATCTAGGAGGTACTAGTATAACACACATGAACAGCAGCACCACTTATTGTATATTTTTTAGGTGTAGCACTATTGTGCAGTTCATACTTTGGTTATGTTTGGTCCCATAGATATACATAACACTGTAAGCCATGCCCCCACTCCCTCTTCACAGGACCCTGTGGCTTTGCGGCCCTTAGTTTCTCCTGTGAAGCAGGATGTGCAGGGTATGGTGCTGGAGCGGTGGCATGTTATTTATTTATTACAGGTACTTATATAACGCAGTCAATTTATGCATAACTGTACATATATATATATATTGTACATCAACATCAGTCCCTAACCCTCAAGGAGTGTACAATCTAAGGTCCCTAACTCACATTCATTCATACACATACTAGGACCAATTTAGACAGGAGCCAATTAATCTACCAGCATGTCTTTGGAGTGTAGGAGGAAACTGGAGTACCTGGAAGAAACCCACGCAGGCACACGGAGAACATGCAAACACGGAGTCAGAGAATTATTTAGGGATGGGGGGCAAGGTAAGACAGTTAGTGGGATTTTTTACCTTAATGCAGAGAAGATATTTAGGTAAAACATTTACCCTCGGTTCACACTAGATCCGTCTTGCGGGCTGCAGGATTGCAGCCCATTCCTTTGAATGGGCTGCCATACCCCTCAAAACGCAGGGAAAAGGTCCTTGCACCTTTCCAGAAATTGCAGCCCACACAGGGAACCGCACTTCAAAGCACTTGCAACAATGAAAATGCTGACTTAACCTCAGTCTACCCAACTGCAATAGAGGTGGAATTTAGGGGTGTCAAGTCGCCTGCTGGTCTCCAATGACAAGATATGTTCTAGCTCTGTTTCTGTCTTTTCCTATTGCGTTGCCAGTGATCTAAAATAATTAAAATTCAGCCTAAAGATTAGGATCACCTGGTACTATTGTTGTACTTATTTTATTCATTGGTACTAAATAACAATATTTGAAAATGTATTCTGTGTATATGAGAACTATGTTTTATGAAGCAAGAGGTTCTACCAATTTAATTCTTTGATCTAAAAAAATCTATGAATCCGGCTCTTTTCACATTCAGATCTCTCCCTTGCCAACAGTAGCACTTTTTCCCTGTCACGATTGGCCAGAATCGGTCTAGGTGCAATGCCTGGGATGGCTCAAGAGTACAATGAGCCCTTTCCACTGTGAACAAGGGAATACCGGTAAATGCATCTTTCCCGAAAATTTCCAGTAGCCAATTTTCAATAAATTTGGTAGGGTCCTTCAGCATGTCTGTGCTTCAAGGTATTCTCTGAATGCTGCAGCCGCATGCTGGCTCTCAGAGGCTGCTCCATCTTTCTTGTTTTTGCGGGTCATCATGAGGGCAAGGCCGGCATAAGAGGTACTTGATTCCCCTGGCTTATCTGAGCCGAATGGTACCAGTTTGGAGAAGATCACTAGCCGACGAGGATTGGTAAAAGGATCAATGGCAGGCACTCTGTGATGTCTTTTAGACCCTGGGTGCCTCAATAAAGAGAACCTGTCGCCAAAAAAAAATCATCACATGGGGACTTGAAAGTTTGTTTTTTTTATTTGTAAAAAGTTAAAGTTACACCCAAGCATATACCATCCCCCCCCCAAAAAAATTGAGGCCCCCCCACATACGCATGTAGAAACGTAAAAGCACACGCTGGGGCGCCTACTCATGAAAACGTCAATTGCGATACACATATCGCAGCGCATGCCAGAATGAGAGCAATAATTCTTGCACCAGACCTCCTCCGTAACGCTAAATTGGTGACCTATAAGGGGCTTTAAAATTGTCAACCTATAGAAAATATAGGGTACTGAAGGTTGTCACCATTTCACGAGCGCGCACAAATTTAAGGTTTGACGAGTTGGAAATCTATTTACTCGCTGCAACTTCATCTTTTATATTTTACAAAAAAATAGGGTAATTTATTGCTTTTTTGTGCCCTAAAATTAACTTACTTGTATTTTTTGCTGAAATTTTGCGGTAATTTCGTGCGATATAAATAGTTGGAACTACCACTATTTTATTCTCTAGGGTCTCTGCCTTCAGAAAATATATAATATTTGGGGGTTTTATGTAATCTTCAGGCCTAAAATTATTTTTTTAAACTTGTGCAAAAAACGGTTTTGGCCGCAAAAGGGCTAAAGTATAAGCCCCGATCCCACCCTTTCCTGAGGAGCAGCCAATCAGTGCTCATTATACTTAAGATCTCTCTCCTCCCTGCTAGTCCCCAGGTGCAGTGCTGGAGACAGGCAGGGAGGGGAGGAGGAGATAAATGGCGCAATGTTAAAAATATTAAACGTTTAAGTCGCCATAAAACCCCTTTTGTTTTTAAAAGCCCCAGAGATTCCTAATATCACCTCCGATTTAAATAGTTTTGGTTAAAATTTATTTATTTTTTTATCTGGAGTAGATTGGGGCCCCAATTTAGTCCCTGGACAAGTCGTTTTTTTCAAAAATTTCCATACTCCAAATCCAGTAAGGGATCCTACCAATTCAAATTCCATTGTAGTATACTAATAAAAGTCCTACCTGTTGTATTATACCCATGATGAAGGGGGCCCCTGCATTGGCATTTTTAAACAAATTTTGTTACCAATAAGTTCTTTATGGACTAAACATTTGTTTTTGCTACGCTCTTCTCTAGAACATCTGTAATAGCCATGACAGCAGTGTACCTAGGACTTGAACACATAGCTCTCCCACCACTGGAAGATGAATTCTTCATCCTCCGCCAGAATTAGAATGACAGATGACCCTTTTAGCATTAAGCCACTTTCATACACATTCTTCTGTTTTGTTAATACTATACCCTTTACACTTTAGAGCTCATGTACACTGCAGCTGCTAAACTGAAGTTTAGTGCGTTTTTTTCAGCAGCCCCTGAACTCTCCTTTATGTTTTCCTATGTGTCCATGTACACATAGTCCTTTACAGGCAGTTGAGGTTCCGGTCATTTTTTTGAAAGCACAAAAATTACGCTCAGGACTAGAGTTTACCAGCGTTTCAAATGCCAAACGCTTGTAACCACGTGTAAACGCATTTAGATGCGTTTTTGGGCTGGTCCATATCCGGATGCTTTCCAGTTCCTTTTTTTTCTTCATCAAAAATGCATGCACAGCGTTTTTTCCATGTATTCAAATGTACCTAGTACACCAGTGCAGTCAGTTCCAGGTTTCGTGTGCAGGACAAAATGGTAGAACGTGCCGCATTATTTCTGCACAGAACTGTATTGGAACACATCAAAACACAGCAACAAAAGCACAAGGAGTGTTGTGTGCCCTCCAGAATGCATCCAGAAGCATTACAGCACTATGTAGATCGTCCCACAGTGCCAAGCATGTTTCCCCAGCCACTTTTGTTACAGTTGCACCACCCGTCAGAAAGTAGTGCTCTCTCTGCTTCTGCTCTCTCTATTTCTCAGATGGACAAACACTGCACACAGGTTGTTCCTACCAAGCTTGTCACACATTGTAATGACCAATTCACACATCAGACCTCCCCCATCCTTGGAAACAAAAGATATGTTGATGAGCAACTCACACTTAGCTAATCTGAACCACATACTGCTGTCTCTGCTTCTACTCTCTGTATTTATCTGAAACAGTCTGAAATAGTTAATTATTTACTATTTTTCATGGCATTTGGGAGAGTCTCCTGAGGTTATCTTTTAAAAACGCTTCTAAACACACATAAACGCGGTAGGTAAATACGGCTAAACTGACATTTTTAACCGTTTTCTAGCAGTCCGTTTCCATCATTCAGGAAAGTTTTTCGAACGCCCCGTGTAAATGAGCCCTTAGGGTTTATTAACCTGTATTTACCATATAATGCAGAAGGCACATTAACCTCCCTGTTGGTCTAACTAATCAATATTTTTGAATGCCAAATCGGTACATTGTTTTGCGCGGAAATGTGTTGTTTTTTATTGTAGACCTGTAATTTTTAGGAATAACTCACTTAAATCTGTCCAAACAAGAGTCTAGTAAACATCCCGGGTATGATAGCGTTTAAAACAAGAAATCATAAATTATAATATAATAATTATAAAAAATAATAATATAATCATAATAAATTTAATTCAATAATATAATCAAACCAAAAACACTGAAATTTGACATAGAGTGCCAAGTTCGCGCATCGCTGAGCTCAGTCGCAAAATCATTTTCAGTGTCTGATGATGAATTTCCCCACGAATCATTATCACTCAATTCTGCAAGTGGTTCTGATTTACTATCGCTGTTCTCTAGCTGGTCTAAAACCGCTTTTGACCTAAAGGGACGCTTTTTGGATGCCATGGACGTTCAAGTTTCCAGGCAGAAAGAACGGTAAAAGGGACACAACTGAGGTGAAATGGTTTGATACAGTAATGTAATCCTAACAGATTACAATGCATTGTGTGTATGTCATGTTTTTACTTTTTTGAATCTCCCGCCGGTTCCACCCCCCTGCGTCACGATGCTCGCAGGGAACGGAACCCGGAAGATTGGTGCCGGCATCGCCCAGAGGACATCAGGGGATCGCAAGGGCAAGGTAAGTTACACTACAGTGTAATCCCGAGTGTGGCTCGGAGGTACCGCTTTTGGTAATGAAAATTAACCCTGAGCCACACTCGGGATTACCGCTAGGGAGGTTAAACTCATTGTGGATGCTTCCTAAATGCATGCACGGTAAACGGAATGCTTTTTGCACCAGAACGGGCATAAACGCAAAGGGGAGAAAAAAAGTTTACACCTAATCTGGCTCTTTAGTGTTAGGATTGCAATGGCAAACACCATAGTTATGCCTGTAAGGACAGACATACTTAGCACTCTGAAACAACTAAACAATGCAGAAGCCAGAGAAAGAGGCAGCAAGTGACCTCAAAGGAAATGCTAGCATACTCGTTTACCAATAAAGTGGGGAAAAAAAGCACTTGAATGCATTGCAAAAGAATTTAAAACATGCGTAAACATGTATGTGGAACACACATTGAACACGACGTTGTGTGAAGTAGCCCTTAGGGTAAACCTGAAGATTATTTAGGATATTTCAGAAATCCCCTCGGGCTTTTATAATGCTATACAATTCAAGTAAATGGGCTGCCGTGACCACACAAAACGCGGCTTGCAGAGCTGTATCAGTGGTAACTTAGCCTAAGGCTTGATTCACATCTATGCAGTTTGCATTTGATCCGTTTCTGCAGTGTGTTTTTGATGCATTTTGTTTCTCTTTCTTTCTTGTTGCTAGGCAGATTAAAATGCATCAACAACGCACTACATGCTTTTCTGCAGCGTTTCCACTGAAGTCTATAGAACCAAAACTGCAACTTTTTGCGTTTAAAAAAGTTCCTAACCCTTTACAAAAAACGCATCGGGTTAAAATGTGGAGATGTGAATGTGTCCCCTAGGAAATCATGTTAAATGGACTGTAGTGCATTTCTGCAAAACGCTGTGGAAAACGCTTCGGTATGAACCTAGGGTAAATGATGATACCTTTCTATACAAGCTTTGTCCTTCCTGCCATTGGATTATTATAGTAATGTCTGGTACACACTATCAGTCTTTTTTTTTTTTTCGTTCAACGCAGCGTGCTGAACGAAAAAATAAAGAGCACAAGAGAAGCTCGCTGTACTAATTATGTGATGTTCGTACAGCGATCTTCCCACTGAGCTATTGTGTTCTAAAATGGGACCGCCACCTCTTAATACCACTTTGTTGTGCATAATATGATAGAGTTGGGAAACGTGTTTTAGTAGGATGGGATTAAAGTCCTACTCCAGGAAACCTAAAAACTCTTCCCTGCAGTGGGGCTGTGCCTGCAGTGGAAAGGTTAACTGCTCATTTCTGTCTAGGGCAGCGGTCTCCAAACTGTGGCCCTGGGGCCAGATGCAGCCCTTTATTTGCTTTCATCTGGCCCTTGGATTATTATTCCCCCCACTGTCAGCAGTAGTGGGGCATAGTACTTGCCACTGATGCTAACAACGAGGCACTATTCCGCCCACGGACACCAACGATGGGGCAATATTCCTCCCACAGACACCAACGATGGGGCACTATTCTTCCTACTGACACCAATGATGGGGGACTATTCTTCCTACTGACACCAACGATGGGGCATTATTTCTCCCACGGACACCAACGATGGGGCACTATTCCTCCCACAGACACAAACGATGAGAAACTATTTTTCCTACTGACACCAATGATGGGGCACTATTCTTCCTACTGACACCAACGATGGGGCACTATTTCTCCCACAGACACCAATGATGGGGCACTATTCCTCCCACGGACACCAGCGATGGGGCACTATTCTTCCTACTAACACCAACGATGGGGCACTGTTCCTCCCACTGACACCAATGATGGAACACCGTTAACTCCTATTGACACCAAGACATTTTCCACACCCGCTGGCTACAGTGCGGCCCTTCTAAAGTCTGAAGGACAGTAAACTGGCCCTTCATTTATAAAGTTTGGAGACCCCTGTGATAGACCAACACAAAGTGGCACATAATTGAGAATTGGAAGAAAAATGATAAATGGTTTTCAAAATGTTATACAAATATCTGAAAAGCGTGGCATGCATTTGTATTCAGCCTCCTTTACGTTGATACTCCTAACTAAAATCTAGTGGAACCAATTGCCTTCAGAACTCACCTAATTAGTAAATAGTCCACCTCTGTGTAATTTAATCTCAGTATAAATACAGCTGTTCTGTGAAGCCCTCAGAAGTTTGTTAGAGAACATTAGTGAACAAACCGCATCACGAAGACCAAGGAACACACTAGACAGGTCAAGGATAAAGCTGTGGAGAAGTTTAAAGAAGGGTTAGGTTATAAAGAATTATTCTAAGCTTTGAATCCTCCTACTTACACCAAGGATGGGTCACCGTGAACTCCTATTGACACCAAGATATTTTCCACACCCGCTGGCCACAGTGCGGCCCTCCTAAAGTCTGAAGGATAGTAAACTGGCCTTTCATTTAGAAAGTTTGGAGACCCCTGGTCTAGGGGAAATAAAAGCAGTTTTACTTACCTGATCCTTCATTGCCCCAACAGATAGCTGTCCCTCATGCTTTGTCGGTGGACTGTTCCTCAACATCCTCACCCAATGTAGGGCTATGGTCCCTGCATCAGTCTTGATGATGTCAGAGAACCTTAGACCATTGGAAGAAAATGTTGAAAAGGATGCGAGGACCAGCCTCTAGCAGCAAATAGGAGTCTGCAAGTGTGGAGGATGAGGTAAGTAAAAATGCTTTATCGAGTCCTCTAGAAATAAACAAGAAGATAACCCTTGCAGTGTTGGTGCAGCCCCACTGCAATGAAGGATTTTTAGGTTTCCTGGAGTTCAGCTTTAACCTAGGTTCACATACATGCAATGCGGTAAATCACATGTGATTCACACAGAAACCGCACCGCATTCCTGTGCAAATCACATGCGATTTGCGTGCGGTGCGATTGTAGCCATACATTTTGTATGGCTCTAATCACACCGCACCCGCACCAAAAACGTGCAGGACCCTTTTTTTTGTCTGCACTAGAATCGGATCGCATGGGTATGCACACTTATGCGAACCGATTCTGCACATCTCACTGCGTTTTGTGGACCGCTTTCGGGGTTCACATGAACGGGGTGCGATTCTGATGCGGTGCGGAATTTGCACCGAAAACACTGCAAATTCCGCCCCGCATCAGGGCTTAATGTCCTTATTCTAGGCGTTTTACATTAGAAAGATGTGAACAATATAGTATTGGTCAGAAAGGTTTGAAATATATCTACAAATCTTCAGGGTACTAACCTTTGCTGCTTCTAGGTTAAAATATCATCATACCTATTAAATGTGTTTAATCAAAATTATTACAAGAGCTTAATGGAGGTGAGTCACAATATAGTCTCAATTTAATGCTATTAAAGAATGTCTACTGCTTCTTTACTTAATTTCCCACAAATTATGCTTCAGTAAAGATTAACGAATAAAAGGCTGCAAAGTAGAAGTCTGTGACTATGAACTGTAATCAGAATCATTTTTAAACAAATCGGAAGCAATTTCCTGCTTTATGCTAATCATGCAGTTCATTTTATAAAGGGAATGCACTAATTTTAAAATAATTTGCATGATGACATTCTAGTGATAATTTTAGTGTGATGTCAGCCGTTTACATTTGTATGCTACATGAATGACTGCATAAAGAGTCCCTAACTAAAAGCACACAGAGCTGCAGTGCCAAAGTGGACTTGTCACTCTCATGCACTTTCAGATGTAGACATGCAAGTTGAATAAAGGCTTTATAAACTATACAAGTAGATGAAGAAAAACAAAGCAATCAGCTGAGAACTAAAACTATAATGCTGCAATTATTCAGTCATAAAAGTACAGTACAAGCATCTTATACCTTTGTATTTATTTGACCTTGATTATGGTCCATGATTCATTTTCTGTACTCTTCTGTTTAATGTGCCTTACATTATACTTTACAATTGATCTACATTCCATTGTTGATTTTATTACCCATATTATAAGTGCATATATAGAGTTTGTTATGTTTTCCCTGTGTTCATGAGGGTTTCCTCCAGGTGCACAGTCAGTCCATCCACCCCAAAATATTGCAGAAAAGTAAGTTAAAGTAACATAAAACCTTAATTTTTTAAAATTAAAATAACAAACATGATATACTTACATCCTCCACAGAGCAGACCCAATCCTTCCTCTTCTGGGGTACCCCCACCGGTGCTCCATTCTCCTTCTCCTGCCCCCATGGAAGGCTGTTTACCATGGGGGCACCCTGTGGACTCTCTCCTGAGCCATTGTGTCTATTGACACAGAACAGGCAGCTCGGCGCTGTCCCCTGCTTCCTCATCACAGCATTTGATTGACAGCAGTGGGAGCCAATGGCTTCCCAGTGAGGTTGAGACAGCGACGTGCACATCGGGCTCAGGTAAGAAAAACTGTAGCTGCTGACTTTTAAAAAACAGCCACTCACATGTCCCACGATCCCACGTTGCCCCCGCCGTAGCTCGTTTCACCGGCCGTCCTGTATTCCAGGCGCCGGCATCTTCAGTGTGGGCACCTGGCTGTGACAGCTTGTGGCTTCACAGCCGGGTGCCCACTGCAAATGCGCGAGTAGTGCTGTGCTTCCTGAATGGCCCCATCGTCTTCTGGGACCTGTCACGTGTTCCACAAGACTATAGGGAGGGAGGGGGGGGGGGACAACTTCCGTTTCCGATCTATCCTAGGCTATCGGAGCGGAAGTGGGAGCGGATACCTGTCAGATTCGGGTACCCATTCTCTCCCTTTTGGGTGGAACTCCGCTTTAAGCATATCAGGTGATGTGTATTTGTGCAAATAAAAATTGGCCACCTCCCAAGTCTATAACTGGCATTGATCTATCCATTAAATGCATGTGCCTCTACTATGGGGACTCTCAGAAATTGTAGAGTTAGGACCACAGATTATCAGGGTGCCATGACGTGGCTCTGTGGCTTACGTATGTATTTGCAAATGTGTGCTAACTAAACTCCTGTTATAAACGCATACTGTTAGACAGAATAATTCGGTTGTTAGCAAGCTGGCTGGCAAGTTGTCCAAGAACATTTTTCTCTCCCCTTTATTCAAGATGTGTGTTTGTTTAATGAGGGAGGGTGTGACCTAAGGAGATCAACACCCTATATCAAGGTGTGCATAATTATTAGGCAGTTTCTTTTCCTCAGGCAAAATGGGCCAACAAAGGGATTTAACTGACTCTGAAAAGTCAAAAATTGTAAAAAAGTCTTTCAGATGCAGCACTCTTGAAATTGCTAAGGTATTGGGGTGTGATCACAGAACCATCAAACATTTTGTTGCAAATAGTCAACAGGGTCGCAAGAAACATGTTGAGAAAAAAAAGACGCAAATTAACTGCCAAAGATTTGAGAAGACTCAAACATGAAGCTATCAGGAATGCACTATCCTCCGGTGCTGTCATATTCCACAACTGCAACCTACCTGGAGTGCCCAGAAGTACAAGGTGTTCAGTGCTCAGAGACATGGCCAAGGTAAGTAAGGCTGAAACCCGAACCACCACTTAACAAGACACATAAGTTGAAACATCAAGACTGGGCCAAGAAATATCTGAAGACATATTTTTCAAAGGTTTTATGGACTGATGAGATGAAAGTGACTCCTTATGGACCAGATGGATGGGTCCATGGCTGGATCAGTAATGGGCACAGAGTTTCACTTCGACTCAGATGCCAGCAAGGCGGAGGTGGGGTTCTGTTATGGGCTGGGATTATTAAAGATGAGCTAGTTGGACCTTCTCGGGTGTTAGATCCAGACAGGCAGGACAGAAGATCATGACGTCACCACACATGCGTGGCCGCTATCGGGATCCCAAGATTGTATTATTCAATGCTGACTTTTCCCTGAGAGAATGTGAGTGATTTTATCAACTTTTACAAAAAATTGTTTACAGATTTACACTATGTGAGCATCCTCGCTGCTTTCCTTTTATCTCTCTAAACATTATTGAGCATTTTTGAAGCAAAGGGACGCTGAATGCCCATCAGAGGGAGGCTTTGAATATAGTTTTTCTTTTAAGCGTGTTTTGACTTCTCTATTGCTGAGAGTCACACTCATTTCGGTAAGTACATATGTGTGCTGTGGTAGAAGGATCACTCGGGTAATTTTTAGTTTGAAGAGTACTATTATTTGGAAGATTACTGCACAAGTGGTGGACACATTGCTCTGCATAGACTATTATATGCTGGACTATTTACTTTTTTTTATATTGATTTGCCACTTTAGTAGCGCAGCATATGTTTTGAATTGTATGTTTATTTGACATGCCCTGTACCTTTATGTGCTGCTGCCTTTCCATATCTTTTTAATATTTTTTTCACATAATTGTATTGGTTCCTTTTGCGTGGTGATTTTGTATTTTATTAACCGCTTGCCCGTCGCCCCATAGCAGTTGTACTGCTACAGGATGACTTTGGTGTGCAAAATCACATAAATATACATGATTTTGAATTTCTGGGTAGGGGGCACGTGCGCCGCCCTACCTGCGCTGCTATTGTCTCCTGAGGATGTCAATCACTGGGTCCAGGCCAGGGATTCCCAGCCAGTGATCATTGGCGAAGCTGAGGGGGTAGAGACCTATGTGTAAACAACCCGGGCCTCTCTCCTGTCAGCATGGACATGCTGCTTTGTATTTCTTTGCACAGCAGGGTAGTAAACTTGAGGAAAAGAAAAATAACTCCCTGAAAGGCATCTCAAACTAGCACATTATGAAAGACTTTAAAGGAAGCCCTCCAGCACCACTGAGGAGGCTTCCATCTTCACCCAGTCTTCCTTCAGGGTACGCAGGCTGTGGTCACTAGACTGACTGAGCCGCGACAATGTCACTCCCACACATGGACGTGGGAGTCTCTGCCTTGACACACAGCTCTGAAGGAACAGCATGGGTATGCCGTTTCTTCAGAGTGCGTGTGCCGGTGACATCACCGGCTGCCGCTCTCTAAAATATTTCCTAAACAGAGCATGATTAGGAGATCTTCATTTTATCTACAGGTAAGCTTTATTATAAGCTTACCTGTAGGAAGAGGAGACCGCTCCTCGAAGCGCGTCAGCCTTAAGAGCGTCCCAACGAATTTAGGAGCTGATCCTGTGTACTGGTCGCTTTGTATCTGAACACGCTTTTGTTTCTACAATGTTTGTGAGTATATTTTGCTTTGCATTATTAAAGTTTTCACCCTAGGTAATGCACAAGGCTGGTGCGCCCCCTTTTTTCCTTTGTTTTTACAGTTGGTTTCTGCGGGTTTTCCCCCAACCCCTAGAGGGCAGCAAGGCCAGTGCTGGTACTTGCTGCACGAAGGATGTGTCACAGTTCCATCTTTGTACATCACTCTTGAGCTCTGGGACTGATATATTTCTGCTGTACAAAAAATAGTTTACTACCACTTTTTATGGTTTATTTTGTGCACAATCCACTGAATTTTTTGTTTGGTATTATTATACATGATTTCTATAGCGCCAACAGTTTGTGCAGTGCTTTACAAAATGAAGGTAGACATAACAGTTACAATGTAATTTGGTTTTGTTTTCGGTGCTACTGTTTTTGTTGTCGTTCTTTTATTTTGTTCTTGCCCCAAAGTGTTGGAGCCTATGTCTGTTTTGATACCTCGTATGCTAAAGGTGAGAATACACGATTAGAAAATTGTCCGATCGGTCATCCGATGAATGTGAGGCGTTCGTTCGTTGGTCGAAATTGTGGCCCACATTAAGCAATCTAAAAAAATCATTTGTCGGGTAATACGTAGTGTTGACATCTTCCATACAAGTGTGTGTGTAACCTTTTAGCCATGCCCTGCCGCCCAGAATGAGCGATATACACAACAATTAACAGCAATGAGTATAAGGCCCCATGTACACGGGACACTTCTGAACAATGGAAACTGACTGCTGTAAAACGTAGGTAAAAAAAGTCTGTTTAGCCACGTTTGCATGCCGCATTTATGCGAGTTTGCGTTTAGAAGCTTTTTTTAACAGTAAGCACAGGAGAACCTCCCAAATGCCCAGAATGCACTGAAAAGTGGTAAATTATTTACTATTTCAGACTGTTTCAGAGAAATACAGAGAGTAGAAGCAGAGACAGCAGTATGTGTTGAGATTAGCTTAGGTGTGAGTTGCTCATTAACATTTCTTTTGTTTCCAAGGGTGGGAAAGGTGTCTGGTGGAGGGAGTCATTAAGGCCACCTGGCAGGGGGTCCTCATGAGGAATTTGTGGTGTGAATGTTCATTAACATATCTTTTGTTTCCAAAGGTGGGAGAGGTCTGAGGTGTGAATTGGTCATTCTAATGTGTGACAAGCTTGGTAGGAACATCCTGTGTACAGTGTTTTGTCCATCTGACCACCTTCAAAATGCTTTGCATGCATTTTTCATGATCAAAAAAGGCTCTGGACAGCATTGGGAACTGGAAGAGTTAAAAAAAAATTTCAAACGCAAATGCGTATAAACGCGATTTGCCACATTTAGCTGCTGAACGAGTTTGGTGCATTCAAAAAACGACTGTAAACTCAAATGCCTGTAAATGACTGTAAACGAAGATGTGTACATGGACACATAGAAAAACATTAGGGAGAGTTCAGGGGCTGCTGAAAAAAAATGCAGAAAAGCTCCTAAACGTGAGTTTATCAGCTGCAGTGTACATGAGCCCTTAGATAGTTTATTACATTATCTATATACATAAATAGTGATATATAAAAATATAATATGCAGAATTCTGGTTTCATTATCTCATTAGGCCAATCTACTTGTAACATTTGGATTTTTCGTTTGTGTTTACGAAGATTCCTTGGACATAACCATCCGGGTCATCTTCTGTGTCCGCTCATGCGTGATAGTGCTTGATAGATTTTTTTTCGTACAACCGTCATACCACCGCATAGAAAATAGGTAGTTCGTATGCGAAACGTCAACATTTTTCACTGTTGCTTAAGCTCCCTAGCGGTCTGATTATGTCAGTATTTCTGTGCTCAAAGCGGTACATTTTTTTGCATGGAAATATGTATTTTTTTTATTCTAGGCCTGTAATTTTTATGAATAACTCACTGAAATCTGTCTAATCAAGAGTCTATTAAACATCCTGGGTATGATAAAACTTGAAACACAAAATTATAAATTATAATTTAATAAATAATATAATAATAAATTTAATTCAATAATGTCATCAAACCAAAAACAATGAAATTTGAAAAATAGTGCCAAGTTCGCACATCACTGAGCAAATTCGCAAAATCGTTTTCAGTGTCTGATGACGAATTTCCCCACGAATCATTATCACTCAATTCTGCAAGTGGTTCTGATTTACTATCGCTGTTCTCTAGCTGGTCTAAAACCGCTTTTGACCTAAAGGGACGCTTTTTGGACACCATGGACGTTTCTCAGTTTCCAGGCAGAAAGAACAGTAAAAATGCAGGCAGGGGACAGGACAAAGCAGTAGGGACAAAATGTATGTGAAATGCTTTGATACAGTAATGTTTTACATTTTAGTGAATGTCACTTTTTGTCATTTTCAAATTTCCCGCCCCCGTACGGCCTGACGCTCGCAGGGGACGGAACCCAGAAGACAGATGCCGGCATCCGCCGGAGGACATTGCCGGGGACACTGCAGGAGGGACATCGCGGGAGCGCAGGACAAGGTAAGTGATCGAGGGACCGTGGAGCAGCGCCGCATGGTAAGCCTGAGTGTTGCTCGGGGTTACCGCTTGTGCTACTGAGACTTTACCCTGAGCCACACTCGGGAATACCACCAGGGAGGTTAACCGGATTTTTTCCGTTCACAATATCGTTATCGGTTAAAAACTTCTGCTCGTCAACGAAGAGAAAATAGTTCGATCAGTGGTTCTGCAAAATTTTCATGCAATTTTTTTTATCATGTGTATGGGGTATTAAAGCGGGGCTCCACCCAAAAGGGGAAGTTCTGCTTTAAGGACTGCTCCCCCACTCCCCATTAAGGATTGGCACCTTTGGGGGGCGGGAGGGGAGCGGGTACCCGAATTTGACAGGTACCCTCTCCTGTTTCCGGTCCATTCGCCTAGGCGATTGGAAACAGAAGGTGTCCTCCCTCCCTCCCTCCCTCCCTGTAGTCTTTTGGGACATGTGACAGGTCCCAGAAGACTACAGAACCATTCATGAAGCGCAGCGCTACTCGCACATGTGCAGTGGGTACCCGGTTGTGAAGCCGCAAGCTATCACAGCCAGGTGCCCACCCTGAAGATGCCGGCCTCCTGGAATCCAGCACAGCTCGTTAAACGAGCTGCGGGGGACACACCGTGGGACCGAGGGACAGGTAAGTGGCTGTTTTTTAAAATTCAGCAGATATAGTTTTTGTAGCTGCTGACTTTTATTTTTTGACAGCGTGAGCAGAACTCCACTTTAACTTCTAATGTTTTCAATAACATTAGAATGGACATAAATAACTATGATCTAGTTTTCTTATCTACCAAGGAAGCATGTATCATCTATTCTATATAAATAAATAGACTTCTAAGCTTCTGAATGGTTTTCAACATAAACTGGAAATAATCGACTTTGATGATAGGGGTAACATTTTCTGGTCGGCTATATATTTTCACACACATGCGGTGATGGTAGCAGTTTATCATGTTTAGGGAGACCATAGGGGGAAGCACAGTGGGCTTTATTAAGTGAGTTATCTTATCAGCCGTCTGTTTATGTATAGCATTTGATTTACATAACGCTCCTGGTGACTTCCAGCTGAACAGTTGAGTCTGGAGCGTATCAACCCTGGTCTTTTTTTGCAGGGCACAAAGCCCGATTCATTCTAAACAAACACACTGATAAGTGGCGATAAATCTGAGTGTAGACAGCCTTGTTTGGCAGCTTATTTCATTAATTCCTGGTTTCAGCTGGTAAACTTTGAGAATTAAGCAGAGAGATGAGAGCTCACTATTCCCTGGGATATTTAAGTGTTGATGTCATCAGTTTAGCAAGATAATGATTCTTAGGACAGATGTGTTCTACTTCCCTTTCAATGTGGGAGAAGTTAAAATTTAAACAGTCCTAATTTTGTTTCCTTCTATTTTTACGGCCCAGCCAAATGATTCTTAAAGCCTCTTTTGTGCCTCGTCGTTTGAAAAGGTGAATAGTCAGGTTGGAAAACACAGATTCAGAGGGCACTTATTTATTTTCTTTTGACCTTGGGCTAGTCATTTATGTTCAACCACCAGCAATGTTTTGCTTTTATAAGAATTTAGGCGTCTTACACGTGTGTGGATTAAAATGTTCCTGTCTATGCGGGCGCTTTCTGCTAGGAGCTGGCTGAAAAATCCAGTATATAAAAAATGCTTGTTTTGCACATAATTATGCGCATTAAAAGTGTATGCAAGTAAACGTATTCTAATGCCTAGACTATTATTATATTATTATACAGGATTTATATAGCGCCAACGGTTTGCTCAGCGCTTTACATTATAGGGGCAGCACAGTGGCTTAGTGGTTAGCACTTCCTCCTGGCAGTACTAGGGTCATTGGTTCGAAACCCAACCACGGCACCACCTGCCTGGAGTTTGCATGTTCTCCCTGTGCCTGTGTGGGTTTTCTCCGGGTACTCTGGTTTCCTCCCACACTCCAAAGACATGCAGGTAGGTTAATTGGATCCTGTCTAAATTGTCCCTAGTATGTGTATGTATGAATGTGAGTTAGGGACCTTAGATTGTACACCCCTTGAGGGTTAGGGGCTGATGTGAATGTACAATATATATATATATATATATATATATATATATATGTGTGTGTGTAAAGTGCTGCGTAAATTGACGGTGCTATATAAGTACCTGAAATAAATAAATAAATAGTGGGAGACAATACAGTTCAATACAAGAGGGATTTGAGGGTCCTGCTCCTTGGAGCTTACTATTCATTTACTTCAGCCACAAGAATGAAGATATGAGAATACGCGTGCACTTATTATAAATTATGTAGACTACACTCCGAACTCAGGTAAGTCCCTGAATGCCACTTGAAAATACAATCTAAGCGCAGCACTTAGGGATGCACCGATACCTGGATTTTTACCCACAAGTACAAGTTCCGATACTTGTGCTTAAATACTCGCTGATACCAATTACCGATACCTTTGTGGTGCGATTTGAGCCCATAAATAATGAATGGACTCAAATCGCACTGCAATGAATCGCATGTGTTGCCATTCCTGTCTGAATCACATGCGTTTTCTCGCACCACTTGTGTGTGACCCCAGGCTGAAGTCACTATGACAAGCCTGGGTTCACACAGGATTAGTGGGGGAAACCGCATGTGATTCGGACCAGAATTGTACCACGTTCCTGTTCAAATCACATACGGTTCTTTGCAGTACGATATGAGTTCATTCATTTTGTATGGGCTCAAATCACACTGCAAAGGTATCTGTTTTAGGTATTGGAGCATTTGCACGACTACAAGTACTTGTGCAAATGCTTAGTATTGGCACCGCTATCAGTGCAACCCTAGCAACAATGTATGAACACATTGGCTGAAATAGAGCTGTGTTCAGGGGCATTACCAAAAAATGCTTCCAAAAGTGTTTTTTTCCTGCCTGTGTGCATAAAAGGAACGTGTTTGGTGAGCTTTAGGGTTTATTTACATAGACATGCCGATCCGTATGCCCATGCAAAGCGGCCACCTTGGCCCATGTATGATGCACAGGTGTTCTGTGCAGGCAGCCAATGATAGGTGGCTGGCTGTATGGATCCACATAGATCTCCATGCTAATCCTGGAGTGTACATCTGTGTGAATGTGATGCACAGATCTGAATGTTGTTGGAATATCCATAGATTGGTGCGCCCGTGGGAATGAAGCCTTATAGATACTTTTACTTTGTAACACAACATGAGCAATAATATGGCAGTCACCTACAGTCCAACCAAGTATGAGTTGAAGTCAAAACATCTTCACTGTCCAAGCCATGTAACGATCACTTGAGCAAATGACTCCGTTGTCCTTTACGCATACTATTTTAGTTGCATCCACCTCTCCAAATCTTTTTTTCCTCTCACTTGACAATTTATTACTCATTTTTGTCTGTTTGCTATTTAACCCCTTGGCACTGGCGCCTCCCGGCCCTTTAAGGGGTTTCAGATGCCAAGAGGTGTGGCGGGGTGTCTGGTCATGGGGTGACCTTGTTTGGCTGTCGCAGCAATCACATGATCGGAAAGCTTCTGATCACAAGTAGATATTGTGAGCTTTTTGTTAGTCTATGGTAACTGTGTTGAGAGCGCACTTTTAGCACAGGTCTGTTTATCTTTGGGCACCCATTTATGTCTTGGCTTTAAGGCCCACCCACCGAGAGGCTGCATATATGCGTACATTCAATTCTGAAAATTAACATTCAGTATTTTCAGTCACATGACAGAAGATTGTCTTGTGTATAAGGATGCACCAAAATTTTGGTGGCCGAAACGTTTTGGCCGAAAACACCCCTTTTGTCCATCGGCCGATACGAAACAAAACACCAATACAGGTGCCGAAAAAACCTCGCCCCTCGCCGCTGCCCACCTCCGGCCGCCGTTTGGTAGTTCTCAGCCTTACCTGAGAATCCATCAAACGATCCTGGCGCTGAGCATAGAGATTAGTGAAGGAAAGATGGCCTCCACTCATCTCTATGCCCTTGGAGGACCGGAGCGATGTCCCTTCCAGTTCCTGACATTTTTTTTTTTAAAGCACTATATCAATGCTTTTTTTTATATCCAATGCTTTACGTTGCAGAGGAGAGATGTGGGGTCTTATTGTCCCCGTATCTCTCCATAAAGAGGGCCTGTCACTAATTATTTCTATCACAAGGGATGCACGCATTTCTTGTGATAAGAATCAAAGCGATTCAAAATGTTTTAAAGGGACAGTGCAAATAAATAAATAAAAAAGTTTAAACTGCCCTCAACCCCCCCGGTAGTGGTGAATGCATACGTAGGCCATGCCCACATATGTAAATGGTGTTCAAACCACACATGTGAGGTATTGCCACGAACGTCGGAGCAAGAGCAATAATTCTCACACTAGACCTCCTCTGGAACTGTACACTACTACAAAGAAAACAAAAAGAGCGCACCGGCCTAGTGCATTATCGTAAAAAATATTTATTAAAAGGGTAAAAAGTAGGTATCATACTCAAAATTGACATACAGGACAAAGGCACATCACTCTAAACAGCGGTGTCCAATCCACACTGCATATAAGTCCAAAAATGGAACCCTGGACTTCCAACTGGCTAACGCATTTTGAGGACTCAGCCTCTTAGAGGCTCTGAGGAAGAGGCTGAGTCCTCGAAATGCGCTAGTGGTCCAGGGTTCCATTTTTGGACTTATATGCAGTGTGGATTGGACACCACTGTTTAGAGTGATGTGCCTTTGTCCTGTTTGTCAATTGTGAGTATGATACCTACTTTTTATCCTTTTAATAAATATTTTTTATGATAATGCACTAGGCCGGTGCGCCCTCTTTTTGTTTTCTTTGTATTTAGTGACTTTGGACTACCCTGGTCCGTTGAGGACAGCAAGGAGTGCATATTCCAGGACATGTAAATTGTTACCATAGCCTTTGCTGAGTCCATCCCCAGTGCAGGAGTACAGAATTTGCTGACTTTACATTGCTAATCTGTATAAATTTTTAAAGCATCACCCATGGAGATTTTTAAGTACCGCAGTTTCACGCCATTCCACGAGCATGCACAATTTAAAGCGTGACATGTTGGGTATCTATTTACTCGCCGTAACATTCTCTTTCATATTTTCCAAAAAAATGGGATATATATTGGGTTTTTTTGTTTTTTTTTTAATCAAAGTGTATTTTTTTCCAAAAATATATTCATTTTTAAAAACTGCGCATTTCGGTTTTCGGCCAAGTGCATTTTGAATTTTCGGTTTTGGCACCAGAATTTTAATTTCGGTGCACCACTACTTGTGTATGCTTGGTCTTAAATTTTTAGCAAAGAAACAAGAAAACCAAGGCTGCTCGTACCATGGGGTTGATTTACTAAAGGCAAATAGACTGTCCGCCTTGAAAGGGAAGTTACAGAAATGATAGCATGCTTTTGTTATGCTGACAGTTATATACTTTATAGATTGTGAGTAGTATTGCTTTTATCCATATTATTGCTCACTATGCAGGTTTAAGTGATTCTTTCCCAGTACTGCTGTTCATGGTTTTATTTTATTTTTTTTAACTCCAAATGGTTTATTTTCCTTTTACTCTTTTCCTCTAAACAATCTTTTTTTAATCTGTTCAGACATTTGCAAGTAGAATAAAGCCGTTAAGAATATTTTTGTAGCTAAAAACCCAACCCAGTCATTTTGGCCAATGGTTTCCTCCTTTAATATGCTTGTGTAGGATTGGAGAGGAGGAAGGTGGAGTAGAGAAAACAACATCCTATCTGGTTTTACTAAGAGCTTTATCCGAAAATATCAAGTATTGTTACTGAATCTTTTCATGAAGTTTTATGATTACTGTGAAAATCACCAAATGAAGGATGAGGTATTAGTGTAGTGAGGGTATGATGTGGAGGAAAGGTGAGCATGATCATTAGCTAGGCTGAGAAGTGACATATTAACTAGATGACATGATGTTTACAGATTGTGATTGAGAACAGTGCTAAGAGACTTCTTTGAACTTCAGCAGATAAGTTGAAGTATAGTTCTTTGTTATGAGGGGTTTATTTATAGTAGGTGTATGTGTTTATACAGCTATCTATCTGTCTATTGATCATAAAACCCTCAATAATAACTCAACATTGGTGTCAGTGACAGCAATAATAATAGGAACATAGAAACACGTTGTCCATCAAGTCTACCCAAATTCCCCATTTTTTTTTAAATGTATTTGTATGTGTGTACATTGTTGACTGACTCGCTACCTCTGCTGGAAGTCTATTCCAAGCATCAGCTACCCTTTCAGTAAAATCATACTTTCTAAGATGAGTTTTGAAATTTCCTCCTGCTAGTTCGAAGTAATGTCTCCTTGTTCTTGATCTTGGATTCATATTGAAAATACTGTCATCCTGAATCTTATTCACCCCCTTCATGTATGTAAAGGTTTCAACCATGTCTCATCTTTCCCTCCTTTCCTCCAGACTGTAGCTATTCAGTTCCTGAAGTCTCTACTGATATGTTTTATCCCTCAGACAATTTTTCTTACCTGTCGCTGGACTAGTTCTACCTCATCAATATTTTTTTGTGAGGTCTCCAAGACTGGACATAGTATTCTAAGTGTGGTCTAACTAGAGATCTGTATATAGGAATCAGGACCTCCTTCCTCCTGCTGGTGACCCCTCTAGTGATGCATCCTAGAATTCTCTTCACTTTTCCCACTCCCAATATCGGTGTCTGTGACTGCAGTAACAACACATTGGTGTCAGTGTCTGCATTACCAATCTCCAACATGTGTATCAATGACTACAATAACAACCTCCATCTTTGGTGTCAATTAGTTCAATAACATCCCCCAAAGTTGGTATCAGTGACTGACTGCAATAGTATACCCCCAGGATTGGTGTTAGTGCAGCATATTTCCCCCAAGATTGATGTCAGTGAAGCATATTACCTCCAGCAGTATTGGTTTCAGTACAGCATATTACCTCCAGGATTGGTGTCAGTACAGCATATTACCCCAGGATTGGTGTCAGTACAGCATATTACCCCAGGATTGGTGTCAGTACAGCATATTACCCCCAGGATTGGTGTCAGTGAAGCATATTACCCCCAAGATTGATGTCAGCGAAGCATATTACCCCCAGGATTGGTGTCAGTGCAGCATATTACCCCCAGGATTGGTGTCAGTGCAGCATATTACCCCCAGAATTGGTGTCAGTGCAGCATATTACCCCCAGGATTGGTGTCAGTGCAGCATATTACCCCCAGGATTGGTGTCAGTGCAGCATATTACCCCCAGAATTGGTGTCAGTGCAGCATATTACCCCCAGGATTGGTGTCAGTGCAGCATATTACCCCCAAGATTGATGTCAGCGAAGCATATTACCCCCAGGATTGGTGTCAGTGCAGCATATTACCTCCAGGATTGGTGTCAGCGCAGCATATTACCCCCAGAATTGGTGTCAGTGCAGCATATTACCCCCAGGATTGGTGTCAGTGCAGCATATTACCTCCAGGATTGGTGTCAGTGCAGCATATTATCCCAAGAATTGCTGTCAGTGCAGCATATTACCCCCAGGATTGGTGTCAGTGCAGCATATTAACCCCAGTTGGTGTCAGTGCAGCATATTACCCCCAGGATTGGTGTCAGTACAGCATATTACCCCCAGGATTGGTGTCAGTGCAGCATATTACCCCCAAGGTTAGTGTCAGTGAAGCATATTACCCCCAGGATTGGTGTCAGTGCAGCATATTACCCCCAAGGTTAGTGTCAGTGAAGCATATTACCCCAGAATTGATGTCGGTGCAGCATATTACCCCCAGGATTGGTGCCAGTGCAGCATATTACCCCCAATATTATTGTCAGTGAAGCATATTACCCCCAGGATTGGTGCCAGTGCAGCAATAAAAAAAAGAAAGAAAAAAAAAACAAATCATCAGTGTCTGTGCAGCAAAATCCCAGGATTGATGTCAGGGCTGCAGAGGGTTGGAGACAGGGGCCTTGTGCTCACACAATGTCACAATCTCCGAAGAAAGCTGTGTTTATAATACTGGTCTAATCCACACAATGGCTGCCTCCATTGTGTTTGTATGACAGCTTCTCTTTATGGAAATATAGTGCAGTACAATACTTTGAAGTTCTATGCATATCTCCTCCAAACAGAATAGCCTTCATGGTAAGGCAACATTTTTATTGAAGCACAGTCTAGGAAAGGATTATCATTTTAACCTGCTATATAACACAGCCAGTACTACTGTATATTGACCCAAATATGTCAGCACTCTTACAACAGAGATTCCCAGCATAGAGAATGGTGACATGGTAGGCTCAGTGAACACGTGTAGTGAAGTGAGATGTTTCCATTGATTCACCTGCAGGCACCTGGGCAGTTATGCAATAGGGGGTCACAACTTCCAATACAGCATGTACCCAGCGGCTTATGTTCTGTTTGCTTTAACTATGAAGATTTACCGCCTACTCTCCAGTGACCAATCACAGAAGGAATCTTCAAGCTGCTAGAATTAATACCTTCACTTAATGTTCCTGCTAGAATGTTTAAACTGAAGGATCCGGATGGGTCCTTCATGCCATCTGACAGCGGTACAAGTCCCAGCTTTAGCATACGTGCTGCAGGCTGTTGATTCCTGATTTATTTTTATATCTACAAATTTGATCCCTGCTTTCTGTAAGGTAAAATATAATATTTATATTTTATAGACATACCGTATTTTTCGCTCCATAAGACGCACCTAGGTTTTAGAGGCAGAAAATAGGGGAAAAAAAATTCTGAACTAATGAACTGCAGACATAGTACAGGAGATGACCAGAGACTGTGGACAGTACAGGGATGACCAGAGACTGTGGACAGCACAGGGATGACCAGAGACTGCGGACAGCACAGGGATGACCAGAGACTGCGGACAGCACAGGGATGACCAGAGACTGCGGACAGCACAGGGATGACCAGAGACTGCGGACAGCACAGGGATGACCAGAGACTGCGGACAGCACAGGGATGACCAGAGACTGCGGACAGCACAGGGATGACCAGAGACTGGGGACAGTACAGGAGACGACTGCTGACCTTTGGGGAGGGGGGGGGGAGCGGGTACCTGAATTTGACAGCTACTCGCTCTTACTTCCGCAGAGTTGTTCTTTGACCTTACCTGTTCCTCTATCCAGCCGCACGCTGTCTTCCCGGCTTCTTTAGTGTCGGCGCTCGGCATGACAGCCAGGTGCCCAATGCGCATGAGCGAGAAGCACTTGCGCTTTGTGATTGGTCCGGCGGCTTCTGGGATCTGTCATGTGTCCCAGGTACCGCCTTACCATTCACAAAAAGCACCGCTTCTTGCACATGCGCACTTGACACCCGGCTGTCAAGCCCAGCGCCCACACTACAGAAGCCGGGAAGACAGCGCGCCGCTGGATAGAGGAACAGGTAAGATCAAAGAACAACTCCGCGGAAGTAAGAGCGGGTACCTGTCAAATTCAGGTACCTGCTCCCCCACCTCCCCAAAGGTCAGCAGTCATCTCCATAAGGTCCCGCTGCAGAGCTGAGCGGCCGGCCCGGTATTCTGACACAGCAGCGGTGGAAATACCGGACTGGCCGCTCCATATTCGCTCCATAAGATGCACTGACATTTTCCCCCCTTTTTTGGGGGGAAAAAAGTGCATCTTATGGAGCGAAAAATACGGTACATTATGTCCTCTTATTCATTTGCTACTTACAGGAGTATAGAAAAACATAAGTTACTCAGGCTGGCCATTATACTGTAGAGCGTAGCTGAGCATAACGTGGTACAGGCCACAGGTCTGTGGCAGTGATTTGTAGCATTAGAATTAAACACTTACTGACATAGTATCCTAGAAGCTGCAGGCCTGTTGCAGCCATACTCAGGGCCGCATAAATGTGAGGCTTGTGCTAATCTTGTAGCACCCTCTAGTATAGATAGCTATTTATTGTAGCTAGAGGCTTGTTAGAAGCCTGGGCGTTGGTCAGATGGTTACTGCAGGGCAGGCTGGAGGGCTCTACAGGACAGTCCTCTGATACCTACCCCTGCCATAGAAGCTTGGAGAAGCTTCTAGCAGTCAGTAGGCGGAGGTGAGGAGGAGCTGATCTGCATATTTATACGAGTCTGACCAATCCCAGGAAGGAGGCCTGGCAGTGTGGACGATTGGCTCATACATATGTCAGAGCTTGGCCAGCAGGGACATTGGGTGGAAGATGGATGGCTGAGGTGCTGCTGTGTAGCCTGGGAGGGGGCCCCAGAGAAGGGGGGGTTCTGCCTCAGGCTGCTGGTTGGAGGAAGGAGGAAAACTGAAAGAGGAAGCTCCACTGCCTGCAGTCCACTGGACAGAGGACAGCCTACATAACCTTGACCAGAACTAGCCCAGCGGAAGGCCTGAAAGCAGTTCTTTCCATAGCTACAGGACAAGGACAGTGTGAGTACTTCTGCACCCCAGGGCCTATAAGGAAGAAGTCTGCCAGATGCAAGTTCTTGGCAAGTCTTCAGGGAGACAGTTTAATGCTTACCCAAGACCTTACCTTGAGATAAGATACCTTGGCCAGGTGGGCTGGTATTTTTTCTCTAAGGGGACTGAGTGCTCCTACAAGTTGTCACTTTGCTGAAAATCCACTCAGTGACACCAAATTCCTAGGAGGGGATTACTTTCCTAAAGACTGCTGTGATTCCAGCTGGAACACAGTCAAATAGCTGTCATTTTATAGTGTGCTAGAGAAGGATACCATCCTCATTTTGTTTTTCTTCAATCAGATTGGGCATCCCATAACCCCTTTACCCTATCCAAGTTGAATTTCCTAATAAATCCTAAAAACCAAGCCTATGTGTGTATGGAAAAATGCGTGTTGCCTGGCTGTTCAGGAAATTAGGGAGAGCCAAAACCAGCGGCTGTCAAAGGGATAGAGCTACATATGCTACTCCTTCTCATCCCATACATTTGGTAACCACAATCCATCCAGACATCTTTTATGGTTAATCTTGTTAACATCATCATCAACGTTCACAAAGACGGTAAGGATTTTGAAGTTACCCAAGAAGTACCTTCTGTCCCAGGAACACTTTTTGGGCAGTGCAAAGCACTTTTTGATATATCATCCTTGACTAAATGGAATCTGCTCCTAAACTACAGATTAAATCCATTTAGATACAGCATCATTTTTATCTGAGCCAGAAGTTAATCACATGCAGACTTGGATATAAATTTTTCTCACGTGTTTTATGGATGTGGTGAAAATGTATTTATGTGTTGTCATCCAAGCAAATACTCATAAAGAATTTTTATTCCTGTACTGGAGAAATATTTTTTGTTAAGATCTGCATTAATGGTTCCTGTTATTAGCCTGGATGTCTGTAAATGCTGAGACATAAGTAAACAAGATCATTTGTCTGTATGACCAAAGAACATACTGCTCTATAGCAGCCTTTCTCAACCAGGGTGCCTTGAGGTTTCTTCAGGAGTGCCTTGGCAAAATTTCAAAAAATTGCCCAAAACGTGTACACAAGCCAGCAGGTGGGACAAGTCTGCCTTTTAGTTACACAACCACAGGTTTTCATTGTGCACCATTACAATCTACTAGCCGCCGGCGTCCTGACAACCAATGACATCATCAGTTGATAAGGAGGATGTCAGCTGCCTGCACAGTTCCTAGTTTGCCCCTCCCCTGCCCCTTTACATCAGTGCTGAGGTCATATTAGCTCAGTGATGGAGGAAAACTGAAGGAAAATAGAAACACTGGAATACTAGTCTGTACCAGTGTGCAAAAGTGTATTTGCTTTGGAAGAATAAATCACGTCCAATGTTGGGTATTCTACATGTGTGGATGTTTCTGCGTTATATAAAAATATTAGAATAGTTTTTGACATTTTAGAATGGGGTGCCTCAATACTGTCCATACTATTAAAGGGTGCCTTGGGACTGTCCATAATTTTAAAGGGTGCCTTGATTGGATGACAATTGGATGGAAATGGACAGGAGGTCCGTTTCCATCCAAATTTCCCATATAAAACAGTGGACTGTGTCCGCTCTGGAGCAGCAGAGCAGACACAGACCTGTCAT